>NC_141990.1:30932832-31277832 GCF_049901715.1 Pseudonaja textilis | reverse complement strand
TGTTCTTCCTCTAGCTTAATTTCCAATAAATAACCATATAATTTTTTAATCACCTTTTCATCAGTACCCATCAAGATCTTATCTAAATCAGTCTGTTTATCATAAAATCCCTCTGTTTTGGAATCCTTATTATACCTTGAGTGTATTTGCACATATGAAAACCAATTCATCTTTATACCTTGTTCCTCTAGATTTTGTATTGATTTAAGTTCACCCTTTTCATCTAATAATTCCCCATATCTAACTGTTTGTTCCTTCTTGTAGATTATAGGATAAGAAAATGCTTCTATCGTCAATAAACAAACTGGAATTTTCAAATAACATTGTTTTTTTATCTTCTCCCAATTTAACCACAAAGACTCCCGTATATAATGTCTTCGAAAATAGCCCTGTGTCTTAGTTTCCTTGTACCATAGAAAAACATGCCAACCCAACAACAGATCATGACCTTCTAATGTCAACAATCTAGTCTTCCTTAATGTTATCCATTCCTTAACCCACATCAAATTTGCAGCTTGGTAGTACAGCTCCCAATTAGGCAGGCCAAAACCTCCTCTAATTCTAGCATCTTGCAGGAGTTTTAGCTTTATCCTCGCTTTCTTACCTTGCCATATATACTCCAACACAATTTTATTTAAATCCTCAAAATAGTCTTTCCCGAGCCTAATTGGTATTATTTGAAACAAAAATAAGATTCCTATTAATGACAGTTGTAGATTTTCCCATTTCTTCAGGTCTAAAGCTATCTGTTGTTTAAGTTTAATATAATTGTTCTCTTTTAATGTACTACATCTTGATGTCAAATGTATCCCCAAATACTTAACCTTATTCGTAACTTGAATTTTCAACAAATCTGCCAATTCTTTTCTTTGTCTTAATAGCATATTCTTTGACAAAATCTTTGTTTTATCTTTATTTATTTTCAAACCGGCCACTTCACCATATGTCTCTATCTTTTCCAATAGCTTCGAAGCCATTTCTACAGGGTCTTCCAGAATAAAGACTAAGTCATCCGCGAAGGCTTGTAATTTAAATTCTTCCTTTTTAATTTTCATTCCTTTTATAGTGTTGTCTTCTCTAATGTTTCTATTCAACACTTCCAGAGTCAATACAAATAGCAAAGGAGAAAGGGGACATCCTTGTCTTGTGCCTTTTCTTATATTAATAGAGTCTGTAAAGTCTCCCTCCATCATTACCTTAGCTGTTGTTCATGGTAAATTGGTTCTATTGCTTGAATAAATCTTCTAGCAAAACCCTTGTGTTCCAATAAGAGTAACATAAATCTCCAATTCACATTGTCAAATGCCTTTTGGGCGTCTAAGAATATCAGAGCCATTTGCTTTTCAGGATGCGCCTCATAATATTCCAAAGTGTCCAGAATTACTCTCATATTGTCTCTAATTTGCCTCTTTGGCAAAAATCCATTTTGGTCTGGATGAATAAAATTATTCAAATATTTTTTAAGTCTTTCTGCTAATATCGAAGTAATGATTTTATAGTCTGCATTTAATAGAGAAATCGGTCTATAATTCTTAATTTGCAGTGGATCAGCCTCCTCTTTTGGAATAAGTAGCTTCATTCATAACTTCTAACAGTGGAATACTCAGTGACTCTTGTAATGTTTTATAAAATTCTGCAGGGAACCCATCTGGACCTGGTGCTTTCCCATTATTTTGTTTTTTAAGTGCTTGACTTAATTCCATCATTGTTATATTACTTTCTAACATTTCTTCAGTCTCTTTGGATATCTTAGGTAAGTTTGCATTCTGCAAGTACTGTTTAACTTTCTCCTCATCAATATTCTCTTTCTTATATAGATGTCCATAAAAATCTCGAATAATTTCTTTTTTCTCTTTGCTACCATAACAAACTTGACCTTGGTCATCTATTTTCCTCGACTCTTTCTCCTTTCTCAGCTTATATGCTAGCCATCTACCTGGCTTATTTGCATCTTCAAAATAATTCTGTTTAGCATTCCTGATTTTCTGTTCCAGTTCTTCTTTCTCTATTAAGTCCATTTTATGTTTAGTTATGTCCAGTTTCAGTTTGATATCTTTTTTTCTGTGGCATTTTCTGTAGTTCTTTTTCAAGTCTTTTATACTCATCCTCCAAGGCTTTAATGGCTTGCCTTTTCCTAATATTCTTTTTTCTTGTGTAGTCTATTATCAAACCTCTAGCATATGCCTTCATTGTATCCCAAACATTCTGTATTGAAGTATCTTCTTTTCTATTTTCTTTAAAAAAAAGGCCAGTTCTTTCTCCATCCATTGTATAAAATCTTTCTCCTTTAGAATAATATTATTTAACGTCCATCTCGATCTTTTTTTTTGTCCCTTCCATTTAATTGTCAATGGATTATGGTCAGCCCAAGTACTTGTTTCAATGTTTACTTCTTGAATGCTAGATATTAATTCTGTTGAAATCCAAATCATATCTAATCTGGACCATGATAAATGTCTATTTGAATAGAAAGTATATTGCTTAAGTTTAGCATTTCTTTCTCTCCATATATCTTTTAAAATTAGTTCATCTGTCATTTTAAAAAAGGATTTAGGAAGAATCTTTCTATTGTGCTTTGCTGTTGTTGCTATATAGTCCAGTTTATTGTCCACAATTCCATTAAAATCTCCCATCATAATTATATTAGCGTAGTCCAGTCCGGCCATTTTCATATGTAATTTTTTGTAGAATTCTTCCTGTTTATCATTCGGAGCGTAAATTGCAGTCAAAAGTATCTTTATATTATTGTCCGTTATTTCCACCATTAATATTCTCCCATCTTCATCAGGGTAAATCAATTTTGGTGGGGTGGCCTCTTTGATATATAAAACCACTCCTCTTTTCTTACATTGGGTCAAAGAAGTAAACAATTTCCCTAATTTTGGTTGTACTAACAATTGTTCATGTTGCTTTTTAATGTGTACTTCTTGTAAACAAATTATATCAAATTTTAATTTCCCTAATTTATGAAAGGTCTTCCTTCTCTTAGCAGCTGAATTCAGTCCATTTATATTCATTGTAATCAGTTTTTTCTCTTCCATGATTATATTTTATATTTAGGTTTAGCCGCTCTCGTAGATCTTGGTTCACGTTGATCTTTAATATCCACCTGTCCACCTACTGCACCTTCTTCTTTTTCAATCTCCATTTGTTCCTCTTGGAATTCAGTTAATGAAATCTCTTTTTCTGCCTCTTCTTCTCTCCTTCCAAAAAATTCTGCATAAAAAAGTTCTGCTTTCTCAGTTGAATCAATTCTGTGTCTCTGTTCTTGCCATGTAAACATCAATCCTTCTGGGATCAGCCATCTGTAATTCACCTCCTTTTTCAATAACATTTTGGTCAGAAATCGATATTCTCTTCTCATCTCTCTCACTCTTCTGGGTATTTGTTTTAAGACCAAGATTCCTTTGCCTTTATATTTCAACGTCTTCTCTTTTGCCGCTTGTAAAATTTGTGTCTTGATAGATTTTTTAGTAAATCTAATATGGACTTCTCTGGGTAAATTATTTCTCATCGCATATCTTGTAAAGACTCAATATATCTCATCTACTCCATCCATCATCTTTTCCTCTGTTATTTCCAAAGCGTCCGCCAAGATTTCTATCATTATCGCAGCCAAATCTTGCCTTTTTCTTCCTCTATATTTTGAAATCTAAGATAAAATTCTGACCTCTCCATCTCCCACCTTAGCATCCCACTTTTTTCTTGTTCAACCACTGTTAGTCTGCTATCAATATTTCCAATCTTCTCCTCTCTTCGTTTACCCTCTTCTTCAACTTTTTGGAGTCTCTCATCATACTTCGCCATTATCTGTTGGATATTTTCCACTTTTTCCTCAGTCCTCCCTGTTCTTTGTTCAATGGTGTCTGTTTTTATCTTAAGGTCTTGAATTCCTTGCATAATCATCTGTAAGGTTACTTTTTCTTGTTCTTTGTCTTGCTTTAACATTACCTGAATTGAACGTTGTCCAGATGGTGGGGAGGCAGAAGTAGACACAGAGGCACCCGAAGGTATAAGTTTCCTACTCATTTTAGATGGTTCAAAATCTTCAAGTTCTTTCAAATTTTAATCCAATTAGGAAAATAACCAATTATAATCCAAAATGGAAAAGTCCAATAATAAAAAGCCCAATAATAAAGGAGAAAGAAGAGAAAAGAAAAGAGAAAAAAATTCTTCAGGTTCTTCCTGACCCTAGTCCAATTATAAAATAGTCCAAAAAAAAAAAAAAAGAAGACCCAATAATAATAATAATAAACAAGACCAAAGCCAAAAAAAAAGAAAAAAAAAGATTGATTTCTTCAGGTTCTTCACACCTTAATCCAGCCAAAAAATCTCAATTGAAAAAAAAAGGAGACCAAAATAATCCAAGAGCATAAATAAAAAAAGCAAAAATCCCAATGAAGAAAGAAAAAAAAATCAAAATAAAATAAAAATGAAAAATTCTAAGGCTTCCCCTTGAAAATAAAAAGTAAAAATAAAGACCTTACTAGAATAAAAATATACAATAATGCTGGTGGTGGGGGTAGCGAAACTAAAAAAAGATTAGAAAGAGAAAAGAGAAACAACACACTGCACTCTGCTTAGTTGTCCAAGGCTCTTATTATGACTCTCTTCCCTTTCCCACAAGCTTCAAAGCCAAGCCATAAATATTTAATTGTTGATAGAAATCCAGAAGAGCACCTGTAATAATATTCTACTGCGCTCTTCCCTCTATCTTATCAAGGAATGTCCTTGAGAAGGAGTCTTTCACATCTCTCTCCACTTCAAGTAGAATATTTTCAAGCCTCTAGTTGGCAGTGTTACAAAGTTTCTTAGTTCTCACTTTCCCCCCTCCTCTCAAAACAGCATAAATAAAGTAAAAAAAAAAAAAACGCAAGAAGTATATACATATATGTACAAAGAAAAAAAAAATAACCAAAAGGAGCCTCTAGCCTAAGGAAAAAAAAATTAAGAAATCCAAAGGGAGAATAGGAAATATATATATAAAAAAGAACAGTCCGGTTATCTAATAAATAACAATGAAGTCCGGTAGCGAAAAAGAAATAAAAAAAAATAAAGCCTCGCTTTGACGTCTCCCTTAAAAAAACGCCACTTGATCAGTTTTGTCAAAAATCACACAGACTTCTTCTAGCAATCAAAGTGTCCTTTCAAACCTCAAAAAATTGAAAAAAAAAAGTTTCTCACCCAGCCGACACACTTTCTCTTTCAGCCTCTTCCTTTCCGGAGCTGCCCCAACTTCAGCAGCTTGGGGGCTGCCTCTCCGCTGCCAGCAAAAGGGACTTCTCTCGGGTCATCCAGGGACTTTGTGGTGTCCCTGGGGTCCAAAGGGTATACCCTTCACAATAACCATCCCTACGGGACGGTTTAGGTCCGTTTGGACTGGCCAGGAGCGAAGATATCGGCTGCAATCGTAGAGCTCAATTGCAAGCCGTATCATCACAGCGCCAGCTCCTCCCCTCTGTCCTATTAGGATTTTTTTTTTTTTGACAATCCCACTGAGTCAAGTGAATCCAGATGAACCAGGATTGAAGCTATAATTAGTTTTAATTAATCAAAGATTCTTTACCTCTGATCGGAATCACCAATCATCCAGCCTACGTGAATGGCAGTGTCACCAGAAATATATCAGAAAATGCAGAAATACTCAATGAGTATAACCTTTTCTGCAAACCATTTAGTTGAGCTTCTGATAGTGAAGGTATCTTCACAATGGATCACATGGGTGATCTAAGGCAGTTTCACTCCTCAGAGATAATGAGGTTCTAATCCATTTCTTCCTCTTAAGGTCAAGATCACTAACAAGTTATGTCTGACAGGCAACAGGCAGCAAGTGCAGAACTTTTAGTACATGCTTCATATGTTCTCTTCATCTTGCTCCAATTAGCAGCCTGGCTGCCATATTTTGTACCAATTGCAATTTCTACACAATTTGGGTACCCTCATGTAAAGCAAAATAGTCAAGAGAGTTTATATTCAAGGTATGAATAACCATTACTATGACTGACCAGCTTGGCAGAGCCCCAGTTGCTCAACAAGCTGTAATCATGCAAACATACCCTACTCCATTGTTGCTACCTGCAAATCAAGGGATGGCTTGGGGTCAAAGAGTTAATATTTTAATTATGTTCTGCCATCCTGGACTTTCCTTTTATTCCTCCTAAAGGATTGTCAAGGATATATAATAATGAACAAGGAGAAATTTAACCTAGAAATAAGGAGAAACTTTCTGACAGTGACAAAAATCAACCAATGGTACAGCTTGCCCTCGGAGGTTTTGGGAGCGCCATCACTTGAGACTTTTAAGAAGAGATTGGATTCTCATCTGTCAGAAATGGTGTAATGTCTCCTGCTTGGGAAAAGGGTTGGGCTAGATGACCTATAAGATCCCTTCCAATTCTGTTTATCTGTTGTCTGTTAAGTGCTCTCTGAAAGAAGCCTGCATTGCCATTTCTACTATGATGATGATGATGATGATGATGATGATGATGATGATGATAACAATAACAATAATAATAGAAAAGATATCACTAACTTACAAAAGTCAACCAGGTTTTTTGTTTTACTTTGCTTGGTTTCAGGGAAAAGTGATATTTTCCTGACATACTTTCTATTAGCATGGAATTTCTAGAGATAAAAACAGACTTGTTTCAGCAAGATCTGTGGCAAAGATCTTCTTTTACATCCCTACCCAGAACAAAGAATGTGTTGAGCACTGAAAACATAGAGCTCATAAGGCCAAGTGAAGTATTTTTCTGTAACTGAGATTTTGGAGAATGTTCTTTGTCTCACATTTAAGTAAACTGATAGGATTCTTACTTCCTGGACCACATATATGTACTGTACATATGTAATGCAGGATATATGTACTGTACATATAGAATATAATTTTTTATTGGTCAAGTGTGATTGGACACACAAGGAATTAGTCTTGGTGCAAATGCTCTCAGTGTACATAAAATAAAAGAAGGTACAATAAGCAATCAAATCATACTAGAAAACAGTCTATATAAATCATAAGAATACAAGTGACAAAGTTACAGTCATACAGTCACAAGTGGGAGGGGATGGGTGATAAGGAGTGATGAGAAGATTAATAGTAATAGTAGTGCAGTCTTTGTAAATAGTTGGACAGTATTGAGGCAATTATTTGTTTAGCAGAGTGATGGCTTTTGGAAAAAACTGTTCTTGTGTCTAGTTGTTCTGGTGTGCAGTGCTCAATAGTGTCATTTTGAGTGAAGGAGCTTAAACAGTTTATGTCCGGATGTAAGGGGTCTGTAAATATTTTCACAGCCCTCTTTTTGACTCGTGCAGTATACAGGTCCTCGATTGAAGGCAGATTGGTAGTAATTGTTTTTTCTAATTTTTCTAAGTCCTAATTATCCTCTGAACTCTGTGTCTGTCCTGTTGGGTTGCAGAACCAAACCAGACAGTTATAGAGGTGCAGATGACAGATTCAATAATTCCTCTGTAGAACTGGATCAGCAGCTCCTTGGGCACAGAAAGAACATTCTTTGTTGTGTTTTTTTGATGATGTTTTTGATGTTAGGTGTCCATTTTAAGTCATGTGATATGATAGAACCTAGAAATTTGATATTTGAAATTCTCTACTGTTGATACTGTGTTGTCTAGTATTGTAAGAGATGGTAGTATGGGAAGGTTTCTTCTAAGTCTACCACCATTTCTATGGTTTTGAGTATGTTCAGTTCTGGTTACACCATGAGACAAGTTGTACAACCTCCTTTCTGTATGCGGATTTGTCATTGTCTCGAATGAGACCTACTACTATTGTGTCATCTGCAAATTTCAGTATTTAATGTGTAATTAATATGTAATGCAGGTCATATGGATTTTTTTAAAATATTTTCCCAGATTTTGCATGTTTATAGTTAAAAAAGGAACACAAACCTGTGCAAATTAGAAAGCTGGATACAAAAGTGTATATACAAGGAAATGATGGAAAAACACTAGGAAAATAATCACGAAAATAAGGCAAACTATTTTTTCCTAGATCTCTTTTCTGTTATATGCTATGATTTTTCCATCCTTCCATTTGGATCAATTTTTTAAATCTACATAACTGAAATGTAAAATAATGCAAACAATTGATAAAACACATTTTTACTGAGTATATACAACTGAAATGAACAGAATACCAATGAAAATTCTCCAGTGCTTTTGAATATACTGCATGAAAAGGTAGTGTTTTTCCGCAGATCTTTCAAATATTTTGAGGGTTTCTTCCCCAAACCCCCAAAACTTTAACCTTAGACTGTCTACTGTTGACCTCACACCATTCCTAAGAGGTCTGTAAGAGGCATTTTATTTATTTATTTATTTATTTATTTATTTGATTTGTCAATTGCTTACAAGATAACAGGGATAAGTATATAGATAGTTATGAATACATGCATAAGCACACCAACATGCCTAACATCCCTGTCTTTTATTCATACCCATTTCATGTAATAATCATGTTCTAATTATATCTGTTATCTAATGCAAATAAATAAAATAAATAAATAAATCTGTTTTTCCTAGAATTGTACTGCAGCTGCAGAGAGTAGATACCTGATCCCTGAAAAAGATGCAACTGCTTTAAAGAAGCTGCAACCCCTTTCTATGTTTTAATTTTTCCCAAGCAACAGCATCACCAACAAAAAGATAATTGAACTGTCTTATTAAGGAGTAGCATACTGTAGATGCTGGGAGTGGGGGCAAGAAGAGGCAAGTGATAAAACTTGCATCACAATGTTATAATACTTCTTTTAATGTACTTTTATGCAATGCACATTTGCAATGCAAATTTGAAAAGATGGAAATTGTGTTATGATGTTACAATGCTTGTTTCATCATTCTGGAATCACTGTGGTTTAGGATCAGATGTCTTTAAGGGATGGGTAACTACACCTTGAATGGTATTCTGATTTGATTTAATTTCTATTTGTCTTGGAGATAACTGTGACTACAATATTTTGAAATTGACAATATTAGCCAATGGATGGGATTTAAAATTTGAAATGTATACACATGCATGTTACTCATGGTTTCATGAAGATAAAAATATATTTCATGTATATGAAATATATCACAGTGTTTCTTGGTTACATTGTTAACTGCTTTAAAAAGAATCCTTGAATTTACAGTTCAGATGTCTTTAAAGGTCTGAAGAGATTAATTGAATCTGCCTTTCTGATGCTGAAACTTTGATATCACTCTCATGAATTAAGTAAAATTCCCCACACATTCCCCATTTGTCCATTTATTATTAGCCGGTAGATTGGCTTTAGTTTGTATTTTGTTCCATTTAAGCTACTGTTTAACTTGGAAATCTGTTTTAACAATTAATGTTTGAACTGGTGCTCATGTAATTTGCAAGCATTTTTATTTTCTGTCTTTATCCCCTCTGAGACTCTATAAATGACATGCTTTTTTAATAAAAGAGTTTGTTGTGAATTGCTCAAGTTATTTCTTTTTAAAGAATGCTTTAAACAACATGATTTATCAAGGCAGATTGCCCCTGTCATGCCCCTGAGGTGAAGCGACATCTTGTCCACACTGAAGCAGGGAGACTGTGAAACTCTTCCTGGAGGTGGTTTGCAATCCAAGTTTACTTGGAATGCATAAGCAACATGATTTTTTTGTAAATTCCTATGAAAATAAAAATACCCCAATACATCTCTCAAATTAATATGGACAGTGCCAGGTTTTATGAGCTCTTGGAATGCATTCAGAGATTATTCCAACTGATCACTGCATCTCATTGTCTTTTCTGCCTGACTGGAACTTTAAAGTAAAACTGTCAGACAACAGTCATAATATATTATGATCCGATTGTTGGAATCAATTATTTTAAAAGGCTTCCATTTTTAAAATCATCTCATTCATTTCCTCAAGTGCAGCAAGGTCAGTAAGTAATTTCTCTGGTCTTCCAAATATCAAGGCAACCCCAAAGAAACTTAGTTTGGTCATACAGCATAAAAAGTGTTTCTTAATCTTGGCAGCTTTAAGATGTGTGGACTTCAACTCCCAGAATTCCTCTGCTGAAATCTATCTGGGAATCAATCTAGAACCTATTTATCTAGCAAATAGATGCAGCTTTGTAAACATTGTGATTCCGTTTGTACCAATTTCATTGTATTAATATACTGAACAAGAGATATGCCTCAGATTTGACTAATGATGCAGAACTTCCCCCTCTTGGAAAGATGTAATAGCTTTCTGAGGTAAAGTGGGATTCTCTCACATCCCAACCCAAAAGCGTTTCATGAAGTCTGCCCTTTTGGCAGCAGTAGCTGCAGTGCTGGAAGAGGCTGGAGAAAGCCTTTGTCCTATACTTATATGAAAAGATGCCATTAATATCAATGGGGGCACTTCACATCACTCTGATAGCCTCCTCCAGAAGTTCTAGTAGCTGAAATAGGTCTCCATGCATGTGATATGAAACAATATGACAGCTTCACTTTGTTCTTTAGAGGTTAGACGAGCTTGTAAACAAGCAGTAGAAGTAGAAGCAGTAGAACAGCAACGTGCCCGCTCCTGTTTACTCCGCACTGAACTCAAAAAACATCTAGACAATCGAGAGGAGGACCTGTACATTGACTACCATACTGACTGTATCAAAAGTAAGTCACACAACCCGCAACTCAGCTTCAACCACAACCCTACCTCAACCAATCCACCATCACCCAAGTCTAGGCACACACACCCATAACTACCTCAATTCCAACTACTGCTGGCCTTAAATGCAAGCTACTCAATGCAAGAAGCCTTGTGAATAAAATACCTGAATTTCTCCTCTTACTAAATATGGCTAAATTCGACATCATATTTGTCTGTGAAACATGGCTCAACACATCTCTCCCTGACTCCATTACCACAGTAAGAGACTATCATGTTTACCGATCAGATTGTGAAATTCATAGAGGAGGTGCTGTTGCTATCTTCTATAAAAAGTCCTTACATCTAAAAAACATCCAAGTTACCCAGGAGCGCACCAATGTGCCTACCGTCCCTGTCCTATTCTTTCTTTTATTTTTCTTATATGTACCCATTTCATGTACTCATAACTTTGTATATACTTATACCTATTATCTTGTAAGCAATTGACAAAACAAATAAATACATAAATAAAATAAATAAGAGACCCCATTGCTTCACAAACAACTTTGAAGTATTACTGTGCTTGAAGCATCATCCAAATAAAGCACTCCTTTGAAGTTTTGGTCAGCCGTATTTGCTACATTTTGAGATTCCTGAGAAACTCTAGGAAGTGAATATACTTAGGTGGATGGTACTGACATATTTTGTGTGGGTCATATGCACCTTTTACCATTCTGGCCATTCCAGGTGCCCTTCTAATAGCTACAAAGAAACTGGGAATTGAGAGGTCAATAGGAAGGAAAGGATAAAAAGTGAAACACCTATCAGATTTGACTTATTTAATTCACATATTTAGGATCAATCCTATCCTATTTTCTACAAGTGGTTACTATTTAATGCAGATCTGCCTTGACAGGCAAGGCTACAGACTGGAAGCATGGACCTCTGATAGCATGTTCTTCTACAAGCCTTACTTCCATTTATTATTCAATAATAAAAAAGGGAGGAAATGCCTCTCACTCTGCCTGTGTGTGTGTGTGTGTGTGTGTGTGTGTATGTGTAGAGATTTGCTCAGCTGGAAGTGATATTGGGATTTATTTTCTAAGCTCAGCTTTTATTCAGCTAAAAATAGATACAGTATCCGATGTGTACATTCACACCATCTACAGCCACATTTTATAGAAGAAAATCAGCGCCTCCAACAGCACCTTCTAACAGACAAAACTTCTACACCAAGTTAGTAGGTGTATTACTTCTGTTCTCATTATGTGCCTAAGATACTGACTCCTGTACCCATTCACAGAGAATGCTGCAATTTTTACAGAAGTTAATCGACTTGTGGAAACTTAGAATTACGCCGCCTTCGGTCTGATCTAAGTATAGTATATAAAATCATACATTGCAATGTCCTACCTGTCAATGAATACTTCAGCTTCATCCATAACAACACAAGAGCAAACAATAAATACAAACTCAAGGTTAATCGCACCAAATTTGATTGCAGGAAATACAACTTCAGCAACAGAGTGGTCTATGTCTTGAATACTCTACCTGACTCTGTGGTTTCTTTCCCAAACCCCAAAAACTTTAACCTTAGACTGTCTACTATTGACCTCACCCCTTTCCTAAGACGTCTGTAGGGAGTGTGCATAAGTGCACCAACGTGCCTACCGTCCCTGTCCTATTGTTTCTTTTACATTTTTTAAAATTATTTTTCTTATATGTATTCATGTATTCATAACTATGTTTTTACTTATACCTATTATCTTGTAAGCAATTGACAAATAAAAATAAATAAATAAAATAAGTAAAATAAAATAAATAAATAAACTTGAGAGAACTGATTTTTGGAGAACTGAAATATTTGGAAAGAAAAATGAACTTTTGGATAGGGCCCGAAAACTATCACAGAGAAATAGATGACGTGTCAGATTAAAATAACGGTCTTGGAAAAGAATGGAAAAGAAAGACAATAGGAGATGCATCCTATAATATTTGATTTCACGTGGTTATAGTAAACCACCTCTAACCATTGGCTGAGCAACTAAAATGCTATAGAATGTTTAAGAAGATCTTAACTGTTCAGAAACGAAAAAGAAGTGAAGTAAATGGCTGTTTCTAAAACCTGGAACAGGAAAAAGAGGGATAAGACTAACACAACTTAGATAACTCTTTTCAGTATGTGTGTGTATGCATGAGAGAAAAAGTGAAAGGTTCTCAAAGGAATGAGAAAGGTACTTGAATGTGATGTGAAAAAGGAATGAACAAAAAAGAGAAAGGTTGAGGAGGAAGCTAAAGAAGATACCCTGTGCAAATCACACCTTAACTTTTCCAAGGGGTTTTGTTTCCTGAATTCTGAACACTCTATTGTTTTAGTAGTGCAGTTGCTTGTACTGTAGCACCTTCATTGGCAAGATTATATTTAAAAATCAAAATATGCATTTGAAATGTTAAGAAATGTAAATGCTAAGGTACAGGGTTTGAAAAAAGATATGTTGCCAGACACCATGAAAATAGACCAGTGGCTACATATGGCTCTCCTTCATAAATGCTACTATCGTCAGAGAATTGGGGCTGCCTGGATCAGTTGATCAGCATGATCATCTGGCTGGTGGTAAATAGATAAGTGGGTTTTTTTCTTTTGCTTGCCCCACAACAAACAATTTAGTCTCCATAAGCCTGTGACTGATGATGAGATGGGTGAAAAGGTCTATCATGCTTATTTTAGTTATTCTATTTATTAGATTTTTAATCCCTCTTTTTTACTTTATAAGAATTATATTATTAGAATTATATTCTAATTATACTGTATAGTTACATTATTGTAAGCTTTCTAGAGTCATTTGGCTGAGATGGATGGATATAAAAATTGAATAAATAAATAAGTGAGTAACTCAAGGTGGCAAACATACATAAACCTTTCTCCTCCCACCTTCTCCACAATAAGAACACCGTGAAATAGCTTGGGCTAAGTGGCCGAAAGTTACCCAAATACTGTAGCTTTCATGTCTAAAATGACACTAGAACTCACAATCTCCTGATTTCTTAGCAGTATCATAACCAGGGGTGGGATTCTACCAGTTCGCACCTATTCGCTAGAACCGGTTGTTAACATTCTAAGCAGTTTGGAGAACCGGTTGTTGGAAGAAATTACTGGCCTAATCCTGTAAGGAAGGCAGGAAGGAAACATTCTGGTGTTGCTTACAGAAACTGCCTCTCCATTAACTTTTATTACATTCTTGGCAGGACTAGACTTCCTGTCCCTGGAACTTTTCTGGAGTTTTTTTTCCTCCTTTGCTGGTACTTTACTTGTGTAGAGTGACCATTCAAAGTTACAATGGCACTGAAAAAAATGTCTTATGACCATTTTTCACACTTACAACTGTTGCAGCATCCCCACAGTCATGAGAGGCCAGGCGAGGAGATGCGTGCCTCGATGAGACTGATATTGAGTTGGCCATGCCCAGCCAATAACATGACCACCAAGCCATGCCCACCAATGTAGCCACACCCACAGAACCAGTTGTTAAAAAATTTGAATCCCACCCCTGATCATAACCTGTAACCAAGCTTGCCATCTTGTTTCTTATAGTATAGCATATTGGATTATGATGCAGCCATCTCTGAAATGAAAGTCCATTGGATCATTTGGGGCAGTGGCTCTTGCTTAGCCCAAGCTATCTTACAGAGTTATTGTGGGTTAACAGTGAGGGGTGCTCCATATCAAAGATAAATTCATAGCATACATTTCAAGGAAAGGTGGGATATAAAGCTAATGATGATGGTAATAAATACATAATAATAATAATAATAATAATAATAATAATAATAATAATAATAATAATAATAATAATAATAATAATAATAATAATAATAATAATAATAAAAATTTGCCTATCCCAGATCTTTGGAAAAGACTCAATAGGTAGACAAAAATACCAAATCCAGGATAAACATCTAACTGACTACATGACCAACCATAATAATGATATATTCTAGGATTCTCACTAAATTTGTCTGAAAAGATTAATTTGTACTAGGTAGATCAAAACAAGCTTGTGTAGTATGTGGACTGTTGATCAAGAATTCAGAAATTCATTGTTTGTATATCTATTCAGTCAGCTTAGAAAATGTTAAGTCTATCTTATCTGTCTCTTGGAGGGAAAACCATGGGAACAGGGAGAAAAAAATCACCTACACATCATTATCAAGCAATATTTTGAAGGCTTGGGCTGTGTTTAACTGTATTAAGTCCACATTTGTATCTTTGTGCTTGACACAAAACAGCACATTGTTAGCAAGGCTTCAGGAATCACAAAAGAGGAGGGCACATAAAGTGTTAGGAGTTCAGTTCCCCTAAACCCATCCAATTTCAAAGGTAAAGCTTGGGATTATTTTAAAAAATAATAAAATGAATAAGCAGTTAATGGTTACAAGCCAGTTTGTAGCATCAAAGAAGCACTCAGTTCTCACAATAATATCCCAAAAAGTATATTAAATACGTTACTGGCACAATGCATCATTCCCTGCAGGGCAATGGAATTTATTTCTCCCTCCCTCTCCCCTCTTCCCTCCCTCCCTCCCCCCCACTCTCTCTCTGTCTCTCCTGCATTGGAAATCAGTTCCCTCTAGCATAGAAGAAAACTTGGCTGGCTGAAGGAGAATTTATGCAAAATTCACACAGCATCAATTGCAGTGAAAATGTAGGCACAGTGCACCATTGTTCTTTAAAGAAGACTAGAAAATGGGAATTTTAGCTATCTGATGCTACAGTTCCTTGTTGAGATGCCAACAAGAATAGAGAGGATTTCCTTTCCTTATCCCTCTCTTTTTGTTTTGTGAAATTGACTAAGGTTTAAATGTCAAAATAATTCTGCACTCAAAAGTTACAAATAATTTAATGTTCTTTCCCTTCAGAGTGAGGATGTTTGCATTCAGCAGAACAGCTCACAAGCAGAGTATTATTGGAAACATGGAATTGATATATTTTCCTTTTTTATATTCCTTGGGAGGAATATAAGAATCTAAAGATAGAGTAGCCACTATTGGTTTCAGCAGAAGCTCCTGGGTGCTAGGGTCTGATAGATACTCCACTCAACCATTTTGTTGTGTGAAGGGGCTCTCAGGGAAAAAAAGGAGTTAAACTGATATATCCTGGGAAGAGGAAGAGAGTGGCAGGATCATCATGGTAGTGACAGGTAGGGAGAGGCATGGTGGAGACGAAAGGTGGGCTATTCCTGGGAAAACTGGCTTTGGTATGGAATACCAGTGGAGTATTCCAGCCTCTTATACTCTGTACTCAGGTCTGGTCATTAGAGCTGCAGTGTGATTTTATGTGTACTATTGAACCCCAAATTTATTTATATAAAGGCCTCCTTCATCCATGATATAATAGTGGATGAGAGGGCCAGTCCAGACTTGTTGGGTGCAAGATGAGTGTGGGGTTGTTTGTGTGTGTGTGTGTGTGTGTTCCTTCTCTGAATTGTGCTTGCTGGGTTTTAGGTGTGGCATATTCCACCCAAGGTAAGATTAACCCAATTGCATTGACATTTAGCAAATCTTTGAAAACATGATTCTTTCAGCAGGCTTGGGGATCCCAGAAAAATGGGGGATTTGTAAGATGGTTATACTGTGTGTAAAATTCTGGTCCATTTTCCTGCAGTTTTATTTATGAGTGTTTGACTAATTGTTTTGTTTTAGCTGCTTGTTTTATTCTATTCTGCACAGATTGCTGCTTGTGAACATGGTCACATGAACAAAATTGGGGCACTTGGCAATCTTATGAAGGACCGCAGAGATGGGCCCCTGCATATCTTCTCCCCAGTCCTGGCCTCCTGGATTCCCATGGGCCTTGGGACTGCTTCCCATCCCACTTAAGAATGGCCAGGTACCATTGTTGAATGGCTTGGTATAGAGTACACCAAACATAATGGAGAAAGTGTAGTATAGTAGCTATTGTGAACACTCTTTTGAATAAGGAAGCCAAAAATGTCAACAGTGGGACACAAGTAATTCTGTAGTTGTTATGGATTTATTGAGCAGGCAGGCACATAAGAAAATAAAAAAAATATTGTTAAAATATAATATTTTAACTTAATATTACCTTAAATTGATAATGTTACTGCAGCTGGGAGACAAAGCAAGCAAGCAACCATAATAGATCAAAAGGGACATTTTTTTTAAAAAAAAGTGATTTTAATCAAGACAATTGGGGGCCTTGCTGAATTTTGAGTCCATTTTTTGTATATTCTTTTTTTTTTCATTTTAAAGACTTTTATAATGGTTTTTGAATGTATTTGCATTTTTACTATTTTTGTGTTTTGTTCTTTGTCTTAGTAAAAACAAAAATAAATGTATAAATAGTGATTAAGCACTCTGCACCTTTTCCAAACATTTATTGTCTCCCTGTCAATCTGAGAAGACAAAATACTTCTTTACATGCCTGTAAACTTGTAAAAACTCTCAATTTTGTACTGTTCCTGCAAGCTACCAAACAATGATGTGGCTACCATCACTCTTTAATATCCAGTTCCCCTACTGTGCTTTGTCTGTCAGTAGTAGCATCCAAGCCTTACTGTAAAAATAATTCACACTTTTCCTGCAACACTCTTGCTTTAATTACCACTGGCCTCGAAGGTTGCTACAGATGGGCCTAGAAAGGCCAGGAAGGGGTCAGCACCATATTCACTGCAGAAAGACGCCAGAGTAGTGCCTTTTTCTTTGCCCTCCTTACATTTTTATTAACAAACTATCTTTGAAAAGTTTTCACATCTGAAATCCAACCTTATCTTGGAGCTTCCTGTATCAAAAGAGACCCACAGATACCAATCAGAGGAGTGAGGAAATTGATCACAAATAATACCAACAGTCTTGATCAGCAGCGTTGAGTGAAACAAAGACACATAGCTCTTTCAGCATTGCCAACAAAGACCAGATGTATAATATATGCTTACAAAATTACAAGACAAAACAAACTTTTTAGGCTTTAAAGAGATTGTTTAGCCTTTTGTTAAAAAAAATTAATCCCACCTTTTTCAAAACTTTTATCTTGCAACATCATCTTATTAGCACAGGTGGATCACATGACAAAACAGAATTTAGAATTAAATTTCCATCAAGAACATAAATAGTAGCAATTCTGTAGCTGTATTATTCATATCTTACCAACCTTCCACCATCTTGTTGATCTGGTAGGTTGCAAAAATCTGGTCATTCTGATAGCTACAGAAGGAGACTCCAAGAAGAGATATCTACATTTCCATTTCATGTTGTACATTTGAGAAGGTGACACACTTGTGCAAAATTGTCTTCTTCTGAATTAGCCTAATTCAGGGGTTTGGGCTTAAACGCATGTTTGGAATTTATGTTTGGGGGTTGTTGCTTAGAAAAGGGGGGACTTCAAGAATTGCTGTGAGTGCTTCCCACAAGGTATGTTTCCTAGAGCTGGCAAGGTTTGTTCCTGATAACTCTTTTTTAGCTTTCAGTCAAGGACTATCATGTCTGTATCCATCTGGGAGGGCTGCTATTATATGTACCATTGTCTTCAACTGGCCCAAAGCTCTCATGAGATCCCATGTTTAGGATGACATTTTCCCATTTATGCTACTTCTCTCTAAAGTACAAGACATCAGTGGAAGGTGAAGCTGGCATCCAGGTGGATGCCATTGAATAAAACTAAGGTATCATGTTGGGCATTATAAAGCTGTCTACTCTAGCTGGCAATGGTTCTCTTTGGCTTCAAGCAATTAGAAATGTGACAAACTGATTTGTGCTGGCTTAGCATAGGAGTAGCTGTGAGCAATGAAGCTGTGTACTTCACATCTCACTTTAGTGCAAGCTCCTAAATAATCCTGCAGTTCCGTGAATAAGATGTGTTGAAAACTGCCATGATAACGGCAGCTTGGTCTGGTGGTTAAAATGCAGGACAAGGATTAGGGGGACATGAGTTCTAGTCCCTCCTTAGGCACAGAACTCAATTGGGTGTCTTTGGACCATTCACATTTTCTCAGGGCTAGGAAGAAGGCAACAAGAAATTGCTGCCTTTAAAGATAAAAAATACAAATTGAAGTCAGGAAGGTCTTTCATCTGATTATTGAGAAGCAGACTAATGTGAAAGCATACCATTGTTAGGTTTGTATGCATATAAGAGCTGTGGTAACTGTTAAGTTTGAGCAATGAGAGGCTGAACCAGAGCATGAGTGCAACAGTACTTTATTTTACAAATAAAGGGCTGACCGTGCTTGCCAAGCCTGGAACTGGCTCGCAGCAATCAGCAGCCAGTTGGACCCCGCAGCCTGCTTTTATAGCTGGCTGCTGGGGAGAACCGACCAATGGGAATGGGGGAATAACGCCCACACAAAGTGAGTGGACCTGAGTGAGAACTCCTTGAGTCCTCAGGACATAACACCCTTCCCCCCAGATGCGAACACGCATAGTCCTTGAGGTAGATGGGGGGTTTGTGTTGGCGCCCGGAGCGGCGCAACTCGGGAACATTGTCTGACTGTTCGGTATCAGTCTGTGACGGTTGAGCTGGCATAGTGTCGCCAACACTCTCTCTGGACTGGGCATCCTCGGAAACCACCGGGTTGGTTTCTGGAGTCAAACTCTCGTGGGTTGGATCCGGTTGGTCAACTCTCTGGGCGCTGTTGTCCGAGTTTGGGCTGACCGGAACGACCGCTGGCGCAGACTGGTCACTGGGTGCGGTGTGGCTGTGTGGCGGATGGGACGGTTCCCCTTCGACTGGAGACTCTGGATTCTTGTTTGCGAGGTTGCTGAGGCGCCTTCTGAGTTGGTCTATGTGTCTCCTCCAGACGCGACCATCCTCCAGCCTGACTCTATACGATCTCGGCCCGGTGACGGCGATGACCTCGCCCGGAATCCAAAGTGGGTCCCCAGCGAAATTCCTTGCGAATATCGGCTCCTGTAACATAAAATGTCTAACCCCGAAGTGGAAGCGAGGGAGAGTCAGGGCAGTATTGTGGGTGCATTCTATCTAATACAGTCCTCAGGCGCCGGCCCATCAGAAGTTCCGCTGGGGACTTATTGGTGACTGCACAGGGGGTTGAGTGCTGGCTCATCAGGAACCGTGAGAGTTTGTGGTGCCAGTCATCTCTGCCAAACCTAGTGAGGGCCTCTTTGGTGGTCCTGATGGCCCTTTCAGCCAACCCATTACTCGCAGGGTGAAATGGGGCTGTGAAAATGTGGCGAATGCCTAGGTTGGCTGCAAAACGGCTGAATTCTACTGATGCGAACTGCGGGCCATTATCGGAGACCAAGGAGTCGGGTAGTCCATGTGTAACGAACAGGCGCGTTAACACGTTGGTGATTGCTAGCGTGGTGGTCGTGGATAGCTGCGCCACGTCTATCCACTTGGAATAAGCGTCCACGACCACTAGGAACATCTTTCCATGCACGGGCCGGCCAGATCGATATGGATTCTAGACCAGGGGCGCTGGCGCTCCCATCTGGTAGGGGTGGCGATGGGGGGAGCAGGACGGGATTCCTGGCAAATGCTGCAGGAACTTACCCAATTGACAATGTCCTCGTCTAGACCCGCCACCACATGTAGCTGCGTGCCAACGCCTTCATTCTCACAATGCCGGGTGTCCTCGTGCAACGCTTCCAGGACTCGGGTACGCAGTGAGGTCGGGATGACCACCGAGTGCCCCACAGTAGACAACCCTGCAAACTGGACAGCTCCTGCATGCGAGTCTTAAAGGGTGCGAATTTGTTATCAACATTGCCTCCCGGCCACCCCCTCCTCACCCAGTCGAGCACCTGGGCGAGCGTTTGGTCTGCCTTGGTTTTGCGGCGATGTCAAGGGCGGTGATGGGCAGGTCCAACTGGGTGATTTCAAAAATGGCGTTGACAGGAGCTGGGTCTTCAGCCGGAGCGGGTAAGGGGCAGCGACTGAGCGCGCAGCGGATAGAGTTTTGCCCGGGCGGTGGATAAGTTTGTATGAGTAGGCCGCTAGGAAAAGTGTCCACCTTGTCATCCGAGGGAGAGGACTTGAGGTGTCTGTTTGTCGCCGGCCAGTAGGCCCAGGAGGGGCTTATGGTCGGTGACCAGTTCAAGAAGTGGCCAAAAGGAATTCGTGAAACTTTTTCACGGCTGCAACAGCTGCTAGGGCTTCCTTGTCTATTTGGCTGTAATTTCGCTCCGTGGCCGAGAGCGTCCTGGAGAAAAAGGCGATGGGGGCCTCGGCGCCATTGGCGAGTCGGTGACTAAGGACCGCCCCAATTCCAAAAGGGGATGCGTCTGCTGCCAGTACTAAAGGAAGGTTGGGGTCGAATTGTATGAGCACTGCCTCTGACGTAAGTAGTGATTTGACGGAGTTAAACGCCTGGTCTTCTTTGTGCCCCCAGTGCCACGGTGACTTTTTGTCTAGTAATCTGTGTAGGGGTTCGGCTACTGAGGCTTTATGGGGCAAAAAGGATGCATAAAAGTTTAGGAGTCCCAAGAAAGCTTGTAGCTCCGTTTTGGAGGTCGGTGTGGGAGCTTCGTGGATCGCCCTGACCTTGGACTCCAGGGGGTGAATGCCAGAGGCGTCAATTTTATAACCCAGAAAGTCCACCTGTCTAGTGGGCAATGGCGCATTTTTCTTTTTTTAACTTGAGGCCATGCTGTCTGAACCTCTCTAACACTGCTCGCACTCTCTGGAAGAGTTGGGGTCTGTCCCTGGCTGAGACCAAGATGTCGTCGAAGTAGGGTACTACACCAGGGAGGCCCTGTAAAATCCGCTCCATGAGGGATTGAAAAATACCCGGGGCAACACTTACGCCAAATTGGAGACGCTTGCATCGGAAGGCACCCCTGTGAGTGACGATGGTCTGAAGTTCCGCTGTTTGGTTATCAACAGGGAACTGTTGATATGCTTGAGACATGTCCAATTTAGCAAAAATACTGCCCAGTTCGAATGTGTGCAATAAGTGCTGAATGACGGGCACGGGTAGGCGCTAACTTGTAAATATTTATTGATTGTTGTCTTGTAGTCCGAGCAAATTCTCAGGCTACCATCTTTTTTGAGGGGTGTGACAATGGGCGTCTCCCACTTGGCGAAATCTGTTGGCTCAATGACCCCTTGTTTTAGTAGTTTATCCAATTCAGCGTCTAGTTTTGGTCGAATAGCAAATGGAACTCTACGTGGTTTTAATCTGATTGGGACTGCCTGGGGGTCAACGGTGAACGAGATGGGGTTCCATTATAACACCCCAGCTCCTCGCTGAACACATCTGCGTAGTCAGCGAATAAGGAGTCAGTGTCTGAGGTTGAGACAGCATGGACTCCTGTTAACCCTAGGCCGAGGTGGGGAAACCAATCGAGCCCCAATAAGGTGGGTAGATTGCCGTTAACTACCACTAGAGGTAGGTGGCCTTTAAAAGCTCTAAAACTGACAAAGAACTTGCCTCTGCCGATCACGGGAATGGCCTTCCCCTGGTAGTCCTTCAGACCGAACTGGCATCTCTGAAGCCGGGTAGTAGATAGGCTGGGGTGGAGTCTCTTGAGGGTGTTCCACGAGATTATTGAGAGCGCTGACCCTGTGTCAACCTCCATGTGGCACGGTTTACCTTCTAGGGAAACGGAGAGAGAAATTTTACTAACAGAGTGGCAAGTACGCCTGGCAAGGCGGTGCGTGCGACAGTTTAATACTTGCCTCTGTGGTCCCGAGTGCGAGGACGGGGGTCTTTGTGCAGCGCTTTGGGGGGCTTGGCAGACTCTCGCAATGTGCCCCCTCTTATGGCAGTTGTTGCAAACGGCTCCTTTAAACTTGCAGGTGGCCCTTTGATGTGATCCCCCACAGGCTAGGCACAGGGTGATGTGCTTGGGTGGACCGGTGTATTCTTGTTTGGCCCCTACCTGCGACCGTCTGTCATTGGTGAGGCGATGGACATCGTTCTCATCGTTGTGGCCTTCCTCCGCTTCCACCTCTTCGGAATGGACTGGGAACGCTGCTAGCTTGGCGCTTGGGCCCTGAATTTCGGTGGCTGAGTTCGTTGCTAGCTCGGCTGCTAGGGCCTTCTCTACCGCTTGCGCGAGGTTGAGGTCTTTCTTAGCCAGCAGACGCCTCTGTAGGTTGAGATCCT
This sequence comes from Pseudonaja textilis, assembly GCF_049901715.1. Lineage (NCBI taxonomy): Eukaryota > Metazoa > Chordata > Lepidosauria > Squamata > Elapidae > Pseudonaja > Pseudonaja textilis. The sequence continues at coordinate 31,255,150 of NC_141990.1, read as the reverse complement.
TGACCCCACAAACCAATTGATCGAGGAGCATGTCCTCCAGGTATGTTCCAAACCCGCAGTGCAGGGCTGCTGTTCTGAGGGCGGCCATATATTGGTTGATGGTCTCCTTACTTGATTGCTTCCTCATTCGGAACGTGAACCTCCTGGCGATTTGTGAAGGCCTGGGAGCGTAGTGGTTTGTGAGGATCTCAAGCAACTCGGACCACGGAACGTTTTTTAATTCTCTCGGCGCCACGAGTGCTGCAGCGGTATCGTAAACGTATGGCTCCGCAGTAGATTAGGAAATAGGATTTTTCCGATGCTCTCCCGCATCCGACAGGCCGACCGCATCGATGTAATGATTGAAACGGTTCTTATACGATTCCCACTTCTCTTCGTCTGGTTTAAACGCCGGGAATACTGGATTGGAACTCATGGTGCTGGAACGGCTGGGCTACCATGCGGAAAAATCTCTCTGGGACTACGAACGCCGTGAGTTACTAGTGATATCAGCTCTGGAGAGGTTTCTTGCTACCCTCTCTTTCTCTCTCTGGGTTACCACGTTGGCTGCTAGCCGTTGGAGGTGTCTTGATTCGCGCCAAAAAGTGGGCGTTAGTGACTCTCTACAGCGCTGTGCTGTGATTCCTACTGGCTCGAAATTCAAATGACACCCGCTTGAATTTCGCGCCAAATGCAGAGCGGCTGCGGCTCGCAGCGCTTCACTTTCCCGTAGCGAGGCTAACAAGCGGCTACAGACGCTTCTAACTATTTGACTCAGACCGCTTTCTCTGGCTGCGGATCTGCGTTTGCTCTTTGATCGCTCGTTTCGCTAGCTGACCGCTCTCTCTGGCTGCGGATCAGCGTTTCCTTGTCGCCAGCCGATCGCTCTCTCTGGGCTGTAGATCGGTGGCTAGTGACTCAGCGGTTGCAAGGTGCTTCTGGTAGCCATCCCATCCTCGTCGCCAGTGTTAAGTTTGAGCAATGAGAGGCTGAACCAGAGCATGAGTGCAACAGTACTTTATTTTACAAATAAAGGGCTGACCGTGCTTGCCAAGCCTGGAACTGGCTCGCAGCAATCAGCAGCCAGTTGGACCCCGCAGCCTGCTTTTATAGCTGGCTGCTGGGGAGAACCAACCAATGGGAATGGGGGAATAACGCCCACACAAAGTGAGTGGACCTGAGTGAGAACTCCTTGAGTCCTCAGGACATAACAGTAACACAGTGGTTAGAAGGCAGTACTACAGGTTAATTCTGCTGACTGCTGGTTGCCAGCAGTTCAGCAGTTCAAATCTCACTGGCTCAAGCTTGACTTAGCCTTATATCCTTCTGAGGTCAATAAAATGAGGACCCAGATTGTTGAGGGCAATATGCTGACTCTGTAAACTGCTTAGAGAAAGCTGTAAAACACTGTGAAGTGGTATATAAGTCTAGGTCTAAGTGCTATATATTTGGTGGAAAGTGGGAACACACAGGAAACTTTATTGACACTGAAAGGTTCAGAGGTCTGAGATTATTTTGATCAACAGTCTTTGCCAAAATAACAACAAATATTCAAAGCTGTACCCAATATTCTCCAAATATAAGAGTACCACAAAGAGTGACATTTTTTCTGCAGGTCTCTAGCGGAACAGTTTTGTCAGTATCATTGTGTAGGAAAAAAATTTCCAAGAATTTTTGTGGAGAAAATGGCAGTAACCAACTGGTACCCACCAAGAGGAACTCCAGGTTGTCAGAGAAAAGTAAATGTTCCAACTTTGAAAAATTTCCAGAAAGACATGTTCACTTTACCTCCTATAAATGGATTGGCAAAATAAGATAGAGCACTACAACTTGGCGCTCACAGATGCTCTTATCTCAGTGGTTTAATTCTTGTTTCTTCTATCTCTGCCAGACGAAAATGTAGAAATTCATCACAAAGAAAATACATTATTTTTACAATACATACACTAAATTAAAAGAGGGAGAAAGAAAAAGAAGCAATTTCTTCTGAGTATGGTTCTTCAACCCCCATGCATGTTAACTGGCAATTCTTCTTATATAGAAAACTGACCAAAAGGAGGGCTGGAACTGAATTACAAAATGAGTGTGAACTGATAGCAATCACATCATGTACAATCACATAATGGACAGTATCCCAGTTTTTAAAAGGCACAAAGTATCCTCATTAATATGATGAGTGCAGCAGTCAAATCAGCACTGTGATTTTATCAGGGGCTTCTAACTGTACATGAATTAGAATATAAAAATGCTCACAGAATTTTTAATAGGGAATGTTTTAACATTCCCTAAATGCATTTCTTACTGTCATTTGGATCATATTAAAGTGAAATTCTACATAACGAGGCCATTGAGAATAGGGCAAGCCCTAAATTATACTTTTCCTTGTCTTTCAGCTGACATGGTCTAGCATATGGGGATGGCTACTTGATTGCATGTAGGACAAAGCCACTTTTCCTCCAGAAAATTCACACAGATCCTGATGGTGCTACTAAAAGGTTATCAGGGCTTGCTGAAAAAAAATTGGTTCATAACTGATTTTCAGAAAGCTCATCTGATTAAAAAATGGACATTAACAGAAAATGTCCTATTCTTTTTTCCTTCACAGTTGGAAATTATCTAGCAATGCAGCAATTGCCATAATCCCTAATTTGTCAAGGTGAGTAGAATTAAATTCTGGTAGTTTGAAAACCCTACTATAATTCCCAGTTATTTACAATACCATAGCATTCCCCACTGTATTGTAACCTAGTTGGGTCTAACTTGTAACTGGAAACCAAAAAAGTACAATTTTTGGACAAGTAATAGAGTATAGCAGAGTATTATAGAGAGGAAAGCTGTGAACTGTGAGTTTAACCAAACAGTATATCAAAAGAGGTTGTGATTAATGTATTAATCTTTTGTATTCCAAGATACTAAAAATGTATGCCTTTCCAAAGATGCCTCACTATATTTTAAGAAAGCAATTGCTTATGTCTGTATTTATACATACATGTTCATCACAATCCTTTCCAGAGTACCAGAATGATGAAAAAGAACGGAATTAACAGGATGTATTAAGACAAAAAAGGGAAACATGACTAAAATCAGTTTACTACACTATTTACTATACCTCTCCCTATCTTTCTGTTCTTGCAAATAATCTAACATCTCTGCACACAACTTCATCCTTTGTTCTTTACATTTCTCAGTTATGTTTTCTTGAGGATTTCATTGACTCCATTGAATGAGAAATTTCTTCTCCAGCCCCCATTCTCTGATTCTACTCAATCATCCTTCATATATTTGTTTTTCAATTCAGTTCTCATTCATTTTCTTTGTGTGATCAAACCATCTCCGCAATACTTCTTTCATACTGATCACTGACTCTTATATGCAATCTAAATTCTTTTAACACCCATTCATTTTTCATCCTTTCTCATCTTCTTTTACTAAAAACATATTTTAAGTGTGCCATCCCCACTGCATTCAACTTTTCTTTATATTTCTGTTTGTATACACTTATTTCCATAATGCAGAAACACTTTTTATACACTTTCTTTTGCTTGTTTCAGCAGAAATTCCTTTTTCACAACAGAGCACATACTACACACATCCATTCAACTAGTGAAATTTACCAATCATTTGTCCATCTTCAGGGACCTAAGTACAGAAATTCATTTATTTTTCTTTAGGGTTTTTGTTCAATTTGGTTTATATTTATTTATTTATTTGTTTATCAAATCTGACTTAGTGACTCTGGGTAGCGTATAACATCATAATAAAACCATATAAATTCAGCGATAAATGCATAGGTTAAAAACAGAATTTAAAAATGGACTGAAAGGTCTATAGAGGGTCTCAGTTCATCCAGGTCATAGTTGTCCCAAAAGTGCTTCTTCAAGAGGCTGATCAAAATCAATTTAAAAATATTAAAAGCCTAGGAGATTAACAAGGCAACAGAAATGTCATCAGGCCAACAGACATCCCCAGGGCTGTATCATACTTTTAAATACCACCACCCATTCTAATTAGCAAAGCCAGAACTTAACACTTCTGTTAACACTATTGCCTTTGAGGATAAGAAGTTCCATAGGATGGGGACAGCAGCTGAGAAGTCTTCCTCCTGGATCTCACTAATTGAAACTCCTTGACAAATATACAGCATGCCCTCCATGGTTGAATGGGCTGGATGGGTCACATTAATTGGGATGAGATGGTTCCTCAAGTAGCTTAATCCCATGCTGTGAAAGGCTTTAAAGGTAATGACCAACACCTTGAATTGGACCCAGGAGCAAATCGGCACTCAGTGCAACTCACTTAAGAAAGATGTTATATGTGCCATGCTATGGGCATCCAAAACTCCTTATGTCACTGCATTCTGCACCAGTTGCAGCTTCTGAATATTCTTCAAGAATAGTCCCATGTTTAGTGCATTGCTGTAGTTTCTCTAGGACAGTGATGGTGAATTTGAGCCCTTAGTATCCAAAGCACGTGCATGCGTACCCAAAATGTAAGTTGCACTCCCCACACATGTGTGCATCCCTGTCCTGCATGTCCATGTGACCCCCATGCATGCACCCCATCCCCTGCACACGTGTCCTGTCCTGCGCATATGCCCCACCCTTGTGTATGCATGACAGAGACCCAAAGGCCAACCGGCCAGTGGGAACATGCATGGTGGAACTGAGCTGGCCAATGGTGAGTGTGCCCAGAGAGAGGGCTTTGTGTGCCACCTGTGGCACACATGCCATAGGCTCACCACCAAGGCTTTAGGAGATGACCCTGATATGAATGACTGAGAGGAGAGCTTTTCAATCCAGGAAGGAACATCACTGGTATACAACCTGAAGTTGAGCAAAGGTCATCCTAGCCATGATGGCCACCTGCTCCTTGAGCAGGAGTCATGAATCCAGGAGGACTCCCAGATTATACATTGGGTTCATCTGGGGCAGTGCCACCTCATCCAAGATCAAAGATGGTAAACCTCCTTATATAGAGGAGTCACCTATCCATAGCCACTCCATCCAACAGGATTCAGTTAAAGCTTGTTGTACCCCATCCAGGCCCTTACAGCCTCCAGACATTGAGAAAGGACTTCTACACTATCACTTACTTCATTTTCCAGAAATGTACATTTGGGTATAATCTTCAATCTGATGGTACCACTTCCCAAAGCAATGGATGATCTCACTCAGATGCCTCATGTTAAAAAGGAGCAGGGGGAAAGTACTGAAATCTCTGTGGACATGGCCTGGACCTCTTGCCTTGCTTCCTGTCAAAACCAATTGGAACTGGTCCCAGAGGAAGGAGATAAACCAGTGCAAAATTGTGCCACTCACCCAAACTCTGGAGCTGACCCAGAAGGATAAAATGGTTAATGATACTGAGAGGTCAAGAAGAGACAACACTATCCCATCTCACTATTGCCAGAGGTCATCCAAAAGCATGACCAATGGTGTTTCCATCCCATATTTGATGTCTATGTATACTGTACATGTAATTATTCATTCTATGGACTTATATTTATATTTTATTTTATTTCAATCACTGGCAATTTGACGAATACCAAAGGCTATATTTAAAAATAGTACTATTGGTGTCAGAGTTGCATGAGGGGTGGAATGATGATCTAAGTGAGGTTTGGGTGTATGGCATGTCAATATAGGGCAGTGCTGTTTTCTAAATTTAATGATATCAATTGTAAGTCTTAGTGCAATTTTATTGCACAAAATACCTTTGTAATTAAAGCCCACCCATGTCTTCCACCGTTATGTCACTGATTTGTTAATCCAATATTATCTCTTATGAATGACAGTAGCATTCTTCTATTCTAAGCAAAAAGACAGAGGTCTTTTCCAACCCTGGAAAGTAAGGTTCTGTAACTGGAGATGCCTAGAACTTTTGGTATGTCCCTATACCATTGAATTGTCATGGGACCTATTACAGAACCTTTCTTTATCAGCATCATTCTCAGCAATTTTATGTTGATCCAATTCCCTTGTATGTAATGAGGTGTGAAACCTACGTTTTCCTTTCTCTATAAAGTGACAATGAACTCCATCTCAAGCAAATTTGGAGAGTAAGTTTGAATTTTTATGATCAGGTGGAACATTAAAAAAAACCCAGGAAACAATAGAAAGTTCCACAAAATGACTGATATTTCAGTCAGGAGTTTCCATACAGCTCCATTTTCAGGACCCCCCAAATAAATAAATAATGCAACAGAGGATAGAATTCCATCCATCTCAGTTAGAAATGGTTCTGGATTTTTTATTTTTACATTTCTTATATCCTGTAGTCCTTAGCAAGCTACTTTTCTGATTTGGGAATTTCTTCTTTTTCTTCTCTCTTTTCCCAAATTATTTTGCTAACTATCTATCAAGTAATGTGCTTGAAGTTCAACAGCAATAGTATATCCAAAGACTGGCAGCCATATTTACAGTAATTTCCAGTTCTTGGACTTCCCATGGTAAAATTTCCTTGGGTGCTTTTAGTGCCAGTTCCTGGGCATTGAGGATATTAATTACTGAAATGTTTCTAGTACCATTTTTAGACTGTTGGTAGAACTAATTTCTGGAATATTGCTAGTATCATTTTGTGCAGTGGTATAAAAGTTAAAGTGTCACGTTATGTCATATGATGTATCTTGACTCTTCCCCTCTTTGCTAAAATGGGGGTGGGCATGACCAGCACTTAATGCATCTGGCCCACAGGCCACAAGTTGACACCCCTGATTTTGTAGGGGTTCATAGGGGTTCTAGAAATAGGAACCTGCTCAAGATGGCACTGCCTCACTTGTCTGTATCTGTCTTTGCTCAATCTTCCCCATTGTCTCATATATATCCTCTCTCTCTCACACACACACATTCATGAAGATTATAGAATATAAATATTTTATACACAAATACTAACACTAAATATATCTAAGGAACTGTCTTTCCCAGGGGTGGGATTCTACCAGTTTGCACCTATTTGCTAGAACCAGTTAACATTCTAAGCAGTTTGGAGAACCGGTTGTTAGAAGAAATTACTGGCCTAATCCTGTAAGGAAGGCAGGAAGGAAACATTCTGGTGTTGCTTACAGAAACTGCCTCTCCCTTAACCCTTATGACTTTCTTGGCAGGACTAGACTTCCTGTCTCAGGAACGTCTCTGGAGTTTGTTTCCCCCTCCTTTGCTGGTACTTTGCTTGTGTGGAGTGACCATTCAAAGTTACAATGGCACTGAAAAAAATGTCTTATGACCATATTTCACACTTATGACTGTTGTAGCATCCCCACAGTCATGAGAGGCCAGGCAAGGAGATGCATGTCTCGATGTGTGTGATATTGAGTTGACCACAACTAAGCCACGCCCACAGATCCAGTTGTTAAAAAAATTGATTCTCACCCCTGGTCTTTCCCCAATGGGATTGGCCCATCCCACTTGTGCTGACAGAAGAGGCCTACTGAGGACTTCATCAGCCAAGAAATTGTGCCTGGTGGAGTTCAGGAGAACAGCATTTCCTGCCATGGGCCCCATCTTTTGGAATATCTTGCTACAGGAGGTAAGATCTGTCCTGGTCTTCAGGAAATGTGTTAAAACTTGGCTATGCCAGTTGGCATGGGGCCCTGAAGGAGAAGCTGTTGGCTGGAGGTGGCTAGTGCAGTAACAGATTAGCCACCACTATCTCTCCCTCAAAAACCAACAGTGGAATGGTTGTTGAAGATGATGAGATTTGCAAAGATGGCTAGGCTAGCTTCCTTGATTAAAGAAACAACAACTTCTACATTTATGGCTAACTGGAATTCCGTTATATGCATGAAACAGAAGAAAATGCACATATGATTTGTCGTTTGGTGATAAGAAAACTAGCTAACAGAAAAAAGTGAGACTTTTTTTAAATAACCATAGGGTATGAGAAAACTTTGTATTCGCTGAAAAGGAAATTAGAAACTCCTTCTTTTTAACTTTTCTTTTTGCATCTTTGACTCTTTGTTTCCTTCTTTTTCTTTTATTTTGTATGAATTTTGGTTAATTTTGTACTCTCTTTGAAACACACCACACATATATAGGGAATGAGTAAGGAAAGTGACTCCAAATAAGCCCGCCTTAATTTTGTTCGGTAGAAGATGAAGTAGAGAGAAATGGCTTTCAAAGATTCTAATCTGCCCTACAGCAATAAGAGTGTTCCTTAAAAAAAGAAATATAAATATATTCTGACATTAAAATGACCTTTCTCATTAAAAGCCTATTCTGCTGACATGTACCAAAAGGTCAGAGGGAGCTTTGAGTGGTGATAGATGAAGTTTATCTTATTTAAATTCAAACCCAAAATGAACTTCATGCAATCTTTTGGATTAAACTGACAACATTCAAATCTCTGCAAATCCACTGTGTGTTGGTCATTGGTTTTATTAATCAGTTTTGCCAAGCAGCAAGAACTCTTCTCAGTACTGTTCATCACATCATACTTTTGTTCTTTAGTGCATGTTTGGCCCTTTTGTAAGTTTTCCCTTCAGTTTAGTATTCAATTATCCACAATCCCAGACTATAAGAGAACCTACTGTCCATACCTGCATTTATGCAGTAAACAATGCCCTCTTTCCAGCTTTATTTTACTTCTTTTAGAAATGGATGAAGTTCAATTCAGCAGCAATTTCTTCCCATCTGCTTTTGGAAAATCCATTCTATCTCCTGTTCTCTTTTTATTCACTTTCTCAGTGCCTTTGTTAATATTACTCCTAACCACACCTTCAGTGTTATTTGCACATTGCTGGATCACATTCAATAACATAATTACTGTGATTTGAGGAATACCAAGCTATTGTCCTCATCTCCCTATCTTAATCATGGTTGCTTTTTTTTTCCCCTGCAGCTTTTGTAATAAAAAAAAATTAGCAATCCACATTAGGAGAATTCAAAGTCTTTCATGCCCATTTGAATATATATTGGTGTATTCGAGAACAGCACTATTTGTGGTTGCACCCAAAGGTTGTGCACCTTTCGCAAGATTCATCCCCATTTGATTATTTGGAAAGATAGTTCTTTTTGATTTAGATGAAATTATTGTCTGCCTAAATTAATTCAAGCCAAAATCTGTAGTAAGTTTTAAAATTAAAGCTTTCTAACTTTTATTAAGGACTGTAACTCTTTTTCTTAAAAAAAACCAAACTTTTTTGTCAAATAAGGTGAAGTTTGCGGGTATACTAGAGCCTTCTGACAGTACAAATCTTCTCCAATGTCAAAGATATAGATGTAGGATGCTTAGGATCTAGGTATCTTTAAATTCTGCGGGGCTTTGGCTTGCTTTTTTAATGTAAGGAAGCCATTGACTTTTATTTTTAGACAAAACTAGGTGACACTTGAAAGCAAAAGATTCAACATCTCTCTCCAAAAACACTGTGACTGGAAACTTCCTAGTGTATCATTCCCTATAATTAGAAAGTAGACCTGACAATCACTTGGCACTAATCTTTCTCTTTCCTTTATGTTAAGTGTTCAGCCTGCCTCTGTGAAGGCTAAAAGTCTGGTATGGGTGAAATAGGGCACATTAGCTTTTCTCCAAGTGTTTCTGTGATCCAAATTCCTAACTAGCCACTTTAAGCAGTTCTGTTTGAAGGTGGCTTCTGCACACATTCATTTGAGCACAAGGTGAGCACTACCTTTGTTTCTTAAATCCGTGGAGAGTTTCACTCACACTCATGTGAACAGATTTGCAAGTCAGTAGTTCTACATTTTCAGGCTCTCTGATTTTTATTCCACTGAACATAAATACAACTGCAGGAGGAAAATATTGAGATAATCTTGATTGAAATCCTCCACTTCACCACTGGAGTCCTTATTTAGCAGAATCATTAAGAGTACCTGGAAGTAGATGTGGATACCTAAGGGTATCAATCAGTTTATAAACATTACAGTTTAATTTATTGCTTTAATTCTTTTCATATCTTGGTGCATTTATGTCAAGGAAGCTCATTTGTTGATATAAATATGTCATTTTAAAAAAATATTCCATCAAACTGGATATAAGCTAGAGGTCAAATCTGATTTCATTGAGGGCCGCATCAGGGTTGTGTTTGATCTTGAGGGATGAAATGGGCATGACCAGGGTGGGCATGCTCAGCTTGGTATCACTCATGTCAGGGGCACTGGTAGTGGCCCAAGTGCTCTGCCAGTAAAAACGGGCCCCTGAGCTCTGTTTTCAGCCACGATGGCCTCCTGCAGTCCTCTGCCAGCAAAAACAGAGGTCAGGTGGGCTGTGCATGACCCTCTGGCCCAGTTTTTGGCTGCAAAGCCTCCTACAGCCCTCTGCCAATGAAAACAGAGCTCCATTTTTGCTGGCAGAGGGCTGCAGGCAGCCGTCATGACCGAAACAGAGTTACATTTTCTCTGGTAGAGGCACCATGGGCTGGTCCTTGGCTGTTTCCAGGCCAGCCCCATGGGCCTGATCTAAGCACCCTGCAGTCTGGATCGAGCCCCTAGGTGTTGAGTTTTGCACCCCTGATATAAGCAAACAATTAAAAGTCCCATTGAGTTGATGGGGAAAGATGAATATAAACATGACCAAGATTAATATATGGGCTCTGAGATATTCTGTTTTGGTACTTTTTTTAAACGAATTGCTTAAAATATTAAGAAATGTCATATGACAACACAACTCCCTAGGTTTGTTTTGTTTAAATTATGACTAGAAGGAATGAGATACCTATGGTGCTGCTGGATCTCTCAGTGGCTTTTGATCATGGATACCATTGAAAATGGTGTTTTTATGGATTGTCTCTGGGTGATGAGAGGTGGGAGGACTGCTAGAGAGATTTTTCTCCTTCTTTGAGGGGACAGTTTCTGTTATGTCCTGAGAACTCTAGGAGTTCTCACTCAGGTCCACTCACTTGTGTGGGCGTTCTTCCCCCTTTCCTCATTGGTTGGTTCTCCCCAGCAGCCAGCTATAAAAGCAGGCTGCGGGGTCCAACCAGTTGCTGATTGCTGCGAGCCAGTTCCAGGCGTGGCAAGCACAGTCAGCCCTTTATTGTATAATAAAGTATTGTTGCACTCATGCTCTGGTCCAGCCTCTCATTGCTCAAACTTAACACTGGCGACGAGGATGGGATGGCTACCAGAAGCACCATGCAACCGCTGAGTCACTAGCCGCTGATCCGCAGCCCAGAGAGAGCAATTGGCCGGCGATAAGAGAAACGCTGATCCGCAGCCAGAGAGAGCGGTCAGCCAACAAAAAGAGCAAACAAAAAGAGCAAACGCTGATCCGCTGACAGAGAAAGCGGCCAGCAAGCGATAAGAAGCAAACGCTGATCCGCAGCCAGAGAGAGCGGTCAGAATCGAAAGTTAGAAGTGTCTGTAGCCGCTTGTTAGCCCAGCTACAGGGAAAGTGAAGCGCTGCGAGCCGCAGCCGCTCAGTATCAGGCGCGAAATTCAAACGGTTGTCATTTGAATTTCAAACCTAAAAGGTACAGCACAGCGCTGTAGCCAGTCACTGTCGCCCACTCAGGCGCGAATCCAAGCGCCATCAACGGCTAACAGCCAAACGTGGTTAACCCAGAGAGAAAGAGAGGATTGCAAACAGCTTCTCCTGAGCTGAAATCACTTGCCCACCACGGGCACTAAAACATTGTCTGCTGCCCCAGAGAGATTTTTTCCTCAGGTTGTTCAACCGGTCCCAGCACCATGAGTTCCAATCCAGTCTTCCCGGCATTCAAACCAGACGAGGAGAAGTGGGAATCGTATAAGAACCGCTTTAATCATTATATCGATGCAGTTGGCCTGGCGGATGCGGGAGAGCATCGGAAAAAATCGTATTTCCTAATCTACTGTGGAGCCACCGTCTACGATACTGCCGCAGCGCTCGTGGCTCCTCGTGAGTTGAAAAACATTCCGTGGTCTGAGTTACTCGAAATTCTCACTAACCACTATTCCCCCAGGCCCTCACAGATGGCCAGGAGGTTCACCTTCCGTATGAGGAAGCAATCGAGCAAGGAGACCATCAATCAATATATGGCCGCCCTCAGAACAGCAGCACTGCATTGTGGGTTTGGAACCTACCTGGAGGACATGCTCCTCGATCAATTAGTCTGCGGGGTCAAGGACCTCCACCTGCAAAGGCGCCTTCAAAAAGACCTCAACCTCGCACAAGCAGTCGAGGAAGCCTTGGCAGCTGAGCTGGCAACAAACTCAGCCACCGAAATCCAGGGCCCAAGTGCCAAGCTGACATCACTCCCAGTCCACTCCGAGGAGGTGGTAGCAGAGGAAACCATCAGTGATGAAAACGAAGTCCACTGCCTATCCAACGACAGACGGCCGCAGGTAGGAGCCAGACAAGAAAACATCTGTCCACCCAAGCACATCACCCTGTGCCTAGCCTGTGGGGATCTCATCAGAGGGCCACATGCAAGTTTAAAGGAGCCACCTGCAATAACTGCCATAAAAGGGGACACATCGCGAGAGTCTGCCAAGCCCCCAAAGCGCAGCACAAAGGCACCCTCCTCGCACTCGGGACCACAGAGGCAAGTACTGAACTGTCGCACGCACCACCTTGCCAAGCACACTTGCCACACTGTTAGTAAAATTTCTCTCTCCGTTTCCCTAGAAGGTAAACCGTGCCGCATGGAGGTTGACACAGGGTCAGCGCTCTCAATTATCTCGTGGAACACCCTTAAGAGGCTCCAACCAAGCCTATCCACTAGCCGGCTCCAGAGATGCCAGTTTGGCCTGAAGGACTACCAGGGGAAGACCATTCCTGTAATCGGCAGAGGCAAGTTTCTTGTCAGTTTTAAAGCTTTTAAAGGTCACCTACCTCTAGTGGTAGTTAACGGCAATCTACCCACCTTATTGGGGCTCGATTGGTTTCCCCATCTCGGCCTAGGGCTAACAGGAGTCCATGCTGTCTCAACCTCAGACACTGACTCCTTATTCGCTGATTACGCAGATGTATTCAGCGAAGAGCTGGGGTGTTATAACGGTACCCCCATCTCATTCTCAGTTGACCCCCAAGCAGTCCCAATCAGGCTAAAACCACGTAGGGTCCCATTTGCTATTCGGCCAAAACTAGATGCGGAATTGGATAAACTATTAAAACAGGGGGTCATTGAGCCAACAGATTTCGCCAAGTGGGAGACGCCCATTGTCACACCCCTCAAAAAAGACAGTAGCCTGAGAATTTGCTCGGACTACAAGACGACAATCAATAAATTTCTACAAGTTAGCGCTTATCCTGTGCCCGTCATCCAGCACTTATTACACACATTCGAACCAGGCAGCATTTTTGCTAAATTGGACATGTCTCAAGCATATCAGCAGTTCCCTGTAGATAACCAAACAGTGGAACTCCAGACAATTGTCACTCACAGGGGTGCCTTCCGATGCAAGCATCTCCAATTTGGCGTAAGTGTTGCCCCTGGTATTTTTCAATCCCTCATGGAGCGGATTTTGCAGGGCCTCCCTGGTGTAGTACCCTACTTCGACGACATCTTAGTCTCGGCCAGGGACAGACCCCAACTCTTCCAAAGAGTTCGAGCTGTGTTAGAGAGGTTCAGACAGCATGGCCTCAAGTTGAAAAAGGAAAAATGTGCCATTGCCACTAGACAGGTGGACTTTCTGGGTTATAAAATTGACGCCTCTGGCATTCACCCCCTGGAGTCCAAGGTTAAGGCAATCCACGAGGCACCCACTCCAACCTCCAAAACTGAACTACAGGCGTTCTTGGGGCTATTGAACTTTTACGCATCCTTTTTGCCCCATAAAGCATCAGTAGCTGAACCCCTACACAGATTACTGGATAAAAAGTCACCCTGGCACTGGGGGCACAAAGAAGACCATGCCTTTCACGCCGTCAAATCACTACTCACGTCAGAGGCGGTACTTATTCAATTCGACCCTAACCTCCCTTAGTACTGGCAGCAGACGCCTCCCCTTTTGGAATTGGGGCGGTACTAAGTCACAGGCTTCCCAATGGCGCCGAGGCTCCCATCGCCTTTTTCTCAAGGACGCTCTCTGCTACGGAGCGCAATTACAGCCAGATCGATAAGGAAGCCCTAGCAGCTGTTGCAGCCGTGAAAAAATTTCACGAATTCCTTTTTGGCCATTTTTTCGAGCTGGTCACGGACCACAAACCCCTCCTGGGCCTACTAGCCAGGGACAAGCAGACCCCTCAAGTCCTCTCCCCTAGGATGACAAGGTGGACTCTCTTCCTAGCAGCCTACTCCTACAGACTTATACACCGCCCGGGTAAAACACTGTCCCACGCTGACGCACTCAGTCGCTGCCCCTTGCCTGCCCCGGCTGAAGACCCTGCTCCTGTCCACGCTATTTTCGAGATCACCCAGTTGGACCTACCCATCACTGCCCTGGACATTGCTGCTAAAACCAAGGCAGACCAAACACTCGCCCAGGTGCTCGACTGGGTGAGGAGGGGGTGGCCGGGTGGCAATGTTGATAACAAATTCACACCTTTTAAGACTCGCATGCAGGAATTGTCAAGTCTGCAGGGCTGTCTACTATGGGGCACTCGAGTGGTCATCCCAGCCTCACTGTGTACCCGAGTTCTGGAAGCATTGCACGAGGGACATCCTGGCATCGTGAGAATGAAGGCGTTAGCACGCAGCTACGTGTGGTGGCCGGGTCTAGACGAGGACATTGTCAATTGGGTAAGTTCCTGCAACATCTGCCAGGAATCCCGTCCTGCTCCCCCCATTGCCACCCCTACTAGATGGGAAAACGCCAGTGCTCCTTGGTCCAGAATTCACATCGACCTAGCCGGCCCTCTGCATGGGAAGATGTTCCTAGTGGTCGTGGACGCCTATTCCAAATGGATTGACGTAGCACAGCTATCCACGACCACCACACTAGCAATCACCAATGTGTTAACACGCCTGTTCGTTACGCACGGGCTACCCGACTCCATTGTCTCCGATAACGGCCCACAGTTCGCATCGACTGAGTTCAGCCGTTTCGCTGCCAACCTGGGTATCCGCCACATTTTCACAGCCCCATTTCACCCTGCCAGTAACGGATTGGCTGAAAGGGCCGTCAGGACCACTAAAGAAGCCCTGGCAAGATTCAACAAGGATGACTGGCACTACAAGCTCTCGCGGTTCCTGATGAGCCAGCACTCAACTCCTTGTTCAGTGACCAATAAGTCCCCAGCTGAGCTCCTGATGGGCAGGCGTCTGAGGACTGTATTGGACAGACTACACCCACAGTACTGCCCTGACTCTCCCCTCGCTTCCACATCGGGGGTTAGACATTTTATCTCACAGGAGCCAGTTTTCGCGAGGAACTTCGCTGGAGACCCCCTGTGGATCCCGGGCGAGATCATAGCTATCACCGGGCCGCGGTCGTATCGGGTCAGACTGGAGGATGGCCGCGTCTGGAGAAGGCACATAGATCAACTGCGTAGACGCCTCAGCACCATCGCCAGCAGAGACCCAGAGGCACTAGACGAGGGGAGGCTTTATCCTCAGCCTCACATCCACATCACGCCCGGCGATCAGTTCACACCTACAGCCGGTTCCGAAAGCCCGAACACAGACAGCGGCACCCAGACAGTTGACCAGCCCGATCCAGTCTACAGGAGCACACCCCCAGTGATCAACCCTACGAGCCCCGGGCAGGACCGAACTGAGGGGCACACTGGGGACACTTTGCCGACTCTGCCTTCCCAGGCAGACCCCGGACGGACAGACGATGTTCCAGAGCTACGCCGTTCTGGGCGCCAACATAAACCCCCTGCCTACCTCAAAGACTATGCATGTTCGCATCTGGGGGGAAGGGGTGTTATGTCCTGAGAACTCTAGGAGTTCTCACTCAGGTCCACTCACTTGTGTGGGCGTTCTTCCCCCTTTCCTCATTGGTTGGTTCTCCCCAGCAGCCAGCTATAAAAGCAGGCTGCGGGGTCCAACCAGTTGCTGATTGCTGCGAGCCAGTTCCAGGCGTGGCAAGCACGGTCAGCCCTTTATTGTATAATAAAGTATTGTTGCACTCATGCTCTGGTCCAGCCTCTCATTGCTCAAACATAACAGTTTCAGTCAGTGATAATGTGAAGGGATAGATTGAGATCAAATAATATAAATTACCTCTTGTGAGATAATATATGCCTCCCAGGGAAGGAGTGAATCCTCTAGACCTGTTCAGGATGGTATATTTCTGACTTGTTTTATATGATATCATTGTGTGTTTCCTTAGCAGTTCCTTGTGTTCTACTGTGAGATATTGGGAGGAAGCACACATGTAATTTTTGATTCAGAAACATAGTCAAATACAGCATCTTGTCAAAAGTTGGAATTGGGGTTTAGTTCAAAGATGCCCAGAGAGTGGGGGAGAGTGTCACCAATGTCTTGAGATGGCCTCATGTTACCAGATATCTATGAATCACACCTTATGTAGACTTAGCATGTGCAGTGTAAGTTGCCTGAAAAGCAGCAGTACTTGACTGGGAGCCATGTAAGCAGTGACTCAGGCCAACTGAGATGATTCCACCAATTTTGATAGAAGATCTGCAGCCAAGAACATTCTTGTGCTTTCTTTTGAATGGGCTGCCTCACCTACCATGTGTGTGTGTGTGTAGTTAGTATGTAATGTAGTATGTAGTATGTATATGTGTGTCTAGTTAACACAGACAATCCACGGGAAATGTTTTGAGTAGGATTTTTTAAAACAAACAAACAAACACGTTCAGAACTTAGTCAATCAATGCTTCTTTTTAAAAAGTGAAAAGTGTGCTTCTGTTAATGGACAGGCTTTCATAATTCTTTGCCATTATTGTACTAAACTTTACTTCAAAGTCCTGGCATGCATCTCATTGTCCAGCACTTGTATCCCTCACTTTAATGAGCACTAAATAAGAATTATGAAAGTATTTCAATAATTCTCTGTGGACAGTTAATTAAGCACATCTGAGACTTAGGAGCAGTCAGCTATTACCTCCTTTTATAGACAAGCACTTCCACAGACACAAAGGGATGAGGTCAAATTTATTTTAAAAAATGTATGGTTTAGTAATTCTTCTCGTAATAAATGCTAGCTGAAACTCTTGATATAAAAAGCACAACAAAACTAATCTCTCCCTGCCCCCACTCCATGTCCCTCTTCTTCAGCGTTTCCCAAAAATTTGTTAAGCTGCCTCAATATTTCTATGTGTGCTGTGTGTGTGCGCGCATGTATGTGTGTTTGAATGAAGCCCTGAATCCATTAAGCTGAACTTTCTTCCGTAAAACTTGCTTCCTTACATAAAAACCACACTAGACCCATTTTTCATTATCCATTTTTTCTTACAGCTTCTATTTCTCTCCCCCTCCCTATATTTGATAGATCCTACTAAAAATACGAAGAGACTCAGAGCACGTGTAGAAGTCCATAACATCAGTCATACACCGAGTCTGTTTCTTTTTTCTTTTTTTTATTAAGTCCAGCCGTTTAAAAATGTACAAAGTTCCTTCTAATAATCCATTCATTCTGTTCTCTTCTGATTCTTGGAGTAAGCCTGCACAATTATTCAAATCCCGGCTTTTAGCTCCAACATCCACCTCGCCATGGGGCTGTGGGCCTGTAATCTCACTTTGGTCTTGCATGTCAAATGGAATTAACTCCCCTAAGAAATGTCTGCAGAAACGACCTAAAGTGTCTAATCCTTGCGGCTGTCTTAAATTTTCTGAAACTCAAACCTGTCATCTTCCCCCACCCTTCTTATGGCTTTGTTGAAGTTCTCACTTAAGGCTTTTTTCCCTACCCAAAGATAAAGTTTAGGAAGAAAAATTTGCATTTTTATATACTTCCTCCCCACCCTACCCCTTCTGTCACATGTGGCTTTTTCATACATTTTCTTTTGTGAAAATAGTTTTTCTTCCCCCAGCACTCCCATGCTGCTCACCAATCAACTCTGGTTTTATTTTTTGCGCTGGCTGGAATTGGGGCCAAAGAAAAATGCAGCCGTTCTACCCCTGTCAAAGGGGTGTGTTGTGTGAGAGCGCTTCAGCATAAGGCTGACAAACCAGTTGCAGAGTCACATCAGTTGTAGGTGGGGGGAGACTCGTGTGAATGACTGCTTGGCTGGGAATAATGATATCATTACACTACCTTAAACAGCCCAAACCAGCTAATCACAAAAACTAATTTGAACTTGATTAAATCTCAAATCACATTGTCTCCTTCATGAATAAACTGCTTGGAGAAATTAGCTTTAGTTAGTAGAACTTGACGGCTTGCATCTTGCATTAAGAATACATTAACTTGGTAGGAGGTAAGGGGTTTTGTTTTGCTTTTTTTTTCAGTTTGCCTTCCAAGGGAGAGACATTCCTTCTGAGGGCAGGGTTGTCTCTTCGATGTTTGTATTTTCCAAGTCAGAGATTATGTTGAACAAAGATTTGGCTCTAAAAAGATGAATTGTCTAGCATAAGCAATAGCAACCATTCTACTTCCAGGTTGCTACTGCAATATTTTTATTTCATTATAACCGCACCAGATCCTGTAGGAGAAAACTAGCATGCTTGGGGGAATCTCATATGAAATGTTAGATGTATTTACAGTTGCTGAGATTGCAGTGAGATTCCCAGAGATAATCTAATGCTGTGGTAGAACCTAGGGAAGTTGAATCCTGACCATGTCACATAATGTAAGTTTGGTCATGAAGTGTAGTTCTTTATCATATAAGCATTAATGTTTATCGGAGGCAATTTTTGAAACTCACAAATGAGCTTATTAGAGAGAAGGCTAAAAAACAATCTATCTGCAGGACTTTTCCATTTCCTTACAATATTACGAAAATTAATACTTTTGTTCCATCTACCTTTAAAATTTTACTGTGAATGATAATTGGAAGTGGGCTAGCTTAGAAATAATAATATAATATAATATAATAATAAAATAAAATAATAAAGGTAAATACTTGACAATGTAACTTGTTGCCAGGAATTCCAAAGGTCTCCTTGTATACTAAAGTATCCAGCCGAATGTTCTGTGCTTCCTCATTCTTTTTATGTGGATATAAACAGTTCACTTAGCATTTAAGAAATCAGAAAGT
The DNA here is from genome assembly GCF_049901715.1 of Pseudonaja textilis. Classification (NCBI taxonomy): domain Eukaryota; kingdom Metazoa; phylum Chordata; class Lepidosauria; order Squamata; family Elapidae; genus Pseudonaja; species Pseudonaja textilis. Next base: position 31,236,187 of record NC_141990.1, on the reverse strand, counting down.
ATTTTTTTTAGAAAACAAAACAAGCTGTAAATCAAATTTTCAGCTAGTATAAATTTACATTGTTTTGGAACACTATTTGGCCAGTTTTCACTTTCTGGGGAATGTTGTCCTTTGTATCATGTCATCTGCAAACAAGCTTTTTGTTTTTCTCTTTGCTACTCATGTGTCAATAGCCAAGAGGCTGTCAGCCTTTAATAAGAATTTACCTGTACAAATTAACTGTTGTCAGTGATTGCTCTTTCAAGGTATAGGCACAGTTTCTATGGGGAATCAACAGTGCAAAACATAAGCTCCAAGGAATGAAAAAAAGTGACACCAAATTCTCTCATAGAGCCTGCTTATTCTTGCAAAAACCTATTGCTCCTGCCTGTTAGAATGTGTATCACAGACCAGGAAATATACCAGGAGGATGCTAAGATAGTTTAAAAGTCAGGTCCAGACAGTTATTAGAGGTAAGAATTCTTGCTTGCCAAAATTCATGCTCTTTTTTGTTCACATCATTTGGACCTCTGGTTTTTCTTTTTCAGTGAAATTCATACTAGTTTTAAAATGCTTAACTTTTGGTAAAGAAAAAAAATGACCTGCTCCTCTGGAAATTTCATTGCTTCTCTCTGCCACCCTTAGTAACCCTTGACAGTTGAAAAGAGGAAAATATGACCTGGAAAGGAAGGAAGGAAGGAAGGAAGGAAGGAAGGAAGGAAGGAAGGAAGGAAGGAAGGAAGGAAGGAAGGAAGGAAGGAAGGAAGGTTGGTTCTCAGTTTCAGAATATAGAATACAGAACACAGAATAACAGAGTCAGAAGTGACATTGGAAATCTTCTAGTCCAACCTTCTGGTCAGGCAGGAGACCTTATACCATTTCAGACAAATGGCTGTCCAGTCTCTTCTTAAAAGCATCCAGTGTAGGAACACCCACAACTTCTGAAGGCAAGCCATTCCACTGATTAATTGTTCTCACTGTCAGGAAATTTCTCCTTAGTTCTAGGTTGCTTCTCTCCTTGGTTAGTTTCTATCCATTGTTTCTTGTCTTACCTTCTAGTGCTTTTTAAAATAAGTCATCCCCCTCTTTTTTGTGGCAGCCCCTTAGATATTGAAACACTGCTATGATGTCACCCCAGTTCTTTTAACTAGACTAGACATACCCAATTCCTGCAACTGTTCTTCATATGTTTTAGCCTTCAGCCTCCTGCCCCTTCCCATCATCTTTTTGCTCTTCTCTGCACTCTTTCCAGGGTCTCAACATCTTTTTTATATTTTATATTGCAAAATTTGATACAGTATTCCAAGTCTGGTCTTATCAAGGCAGCGGTAGCATCAATTCTCATGATCTTGGTTGAGTTTGTGGGTGCATCCAGAGTGGGAGTTGTCCTTCCTCATATTCAGTAAAGCTTCATCAATAAGGCCCTATCATGAAATACCATCATAAATAATAATGAACATCACACTGAGTCATTTGGAAAAAGGCTTTATGTAATAGAAATGCAATAAACTAGAAGCATGAGCTACAATGGCATCTTTTATGAGATGTTTACTAAAACATTCTATTGAATTTGGAAAGTCTATAATAGTCTGAAACATATATGATGGTCTAGTAAACAGCATCACTTCATCTCTTGCCTTCTTTGCATACGGTCCACATGCTGCCAGGAAACAAAACAACAATGACAAACAAAGAACATGCATTTATTTTCAGGCATAACTCTTTGGAACCACTTGGGAAGAATATTCTTGATTGAGAACCAAAACATTCTGTGATGCTTAACAAACCTGCAAATTGAAAAATTCAACATCTGCCCTGTGCAGCAATGTAACAGGAGAAGGACCTATTGTGTTGAAGGGAGTGGGAGAGAGAAGAGGAATCAAATCAATCCTTAAATTATATTTTTGTGCATTTGCAAAATTACTACTCTTCAAATCAAAAGCCTCAAGCTGTTTTCATCTGAGAGCATATGTTGAATCGGTAAGACAATAGCTGTACATGAAGAGAAAGAAAAAGGGAGGAAGCAAATCCCTGCAGTTTAATAGTATGGACGGTTCTCTGAAGAAAAGATTGGTATCATTGTGTATTATAAAATTTTAAGTAAATTATAAGCAAAAAATGCAGGGAATGTAGATACTGTAAACTGGTTCTAGCAGAAATAGAACGTTAAACTTAAAGCCATGCCAAAACATTCTACCATTTCAATTTTGAAGTAGAAACAAAAGCACTATAACAAACCAGCACCTGGAGATGTTCCTCCTACCCCCCCACGGGGGGCGGAGGGGCAGCAAATGACTGGGAGAAAGTTCAGCTCTTCACAATGGATGGCTTATTTTGTAGAAGGCAGTCTCCTGTTTCAAAGGCTGAGAAAATTAAGAAACTCTAAGCAAAGTTGGACTTGAAATTAACAATCAACAGTCAGACCTAAACTTTGTAGTGTTTATACACTGTTTGAATATGTACTATCTATATGATGATGAGCTGTGGTGGCGCTGTGGTTACCATGCAGTATTGCAAGCTAATTCTGCCAACTACCAGCAGTTCAATTCTGAGTGGCTTAAGGTTGACTCAACCTTCCATCCTTCTGCAGTTGGTAAAATTAGGATGCAGATTGTTGGGGGAATCCAGATTGCTGACTCTGTAAACCACTTAGAGAGGGTTGTAAAGCATGATGAAGCGTTATATAAGTCTAAGTGCTATTGCTATAATTATGTTGTTTCTCCTTCTGTTGAGAATTCAAGACAATGTACATGGGATTTTCCTTTCTTAATTCCCATAGCAACAACCCTGCTCTGTAGGTTGATCTAACCATGACTGTTCCAAAGTCATATTAGAACCTTGTGGTTAGTGAACTTGGATCAGGTCTAATTCTGGAACACTCACTATATTATACACTTGTATACTATTGCTTATTTGTAAAACAAATATATGTTTCACTGTGTTCATATTTCCCACATTAAACCCACCATTCCTTCTTTCTTTCACTATCAGTTCAGCACTAGTTATTATTTTTAGACATATCCATAAGATCAGATCCTAGCTGAGCTTGATTTCTCAATCAAACATCATATTACATGAATGTTCTGTTCAGGTACTAGATCTGTGGTGACCCATTCTTGGAAAAGCCATTACAAATAGGCCTTCCAATTACAGCCATAATTGATCCCAAAATTTTGGTTGCTAAGTGAAACATTTGCTAAGTGAGTCTTGTCCCATTTTATGACTTTTTGTGCCACAGTTGTTAAGTGAATCATTATAGTTGTTAAGCTAATAACACAGTTGTTAAGCGAATCTGGCTTTTCCATTGACTTTGCTTGTAAGAAGTTTGCAAAAGGTGAACACGTTATCCCAGGACAATGAAACTGTCATAAATATGAGTCAGTTGCCAAAAGCCTGCGTTTATGTGACCATAGGGATGCTGCAACAGTCCTAGGTGTGAAAAATGGTCATAAGTCACTTTTTAAATGCCATTGTATCTTTTGACAGTGACTAAATGAACTGTTCTAAGTTGAAGACTACTTTGTCATTTCAAGTATATTCAGTCAATGATAAAAGCACCTGTAAATTAATACAAGGTTTTGTTTGTTTCATATATTCCAAGATATAGGCATATTAAACCTAAAGGCTTGTTCTTGTTTTTACACATGCAAAAGTCTTGCACATGACAATGTAAATTTGGAGACATGTAGGCTGAAAGGAACTCTGTTAGAGGATCCTATGATCATAGACTAACAAACATTTCACTTTTCACAGGAAAAAAGTTAAAGGAATAAACAGAAGAAAGATATTCAGCCCTCAAAGTCATTTATCTCTCCTTCTTTCTGAAGAATAAATCATTGCCATTGCTTCGATCCTGATACTGGCACAAAAAAAAAAAAAGCAGTACCTAGGTTAGAGGTTTCTTCCATTTTTGAGTTTCTATTCTCCCATTTCCTTTGAAAAATTGTGATTTGCTATTTACTGGAAGTAAGTATTTTAGAAGTCAATATTTTTTTAAAGTAGATTTTTACAGAATTAAACTGTAAATCAATTACATTTGAATAAATGTAATGGCCTTTTGTCAGCACTTCTACTAAAATGTGTAAAAGTAAAAATTTGCAAAATATGGAAACTCCCCTTTAACACAATCAACAAATGGATTATTTGATCATTTTGATGGATTTTATTAATTGTGTGTCTCAAAGGCAAGGATTTAACATCCTGCATGATTTCTTATTGTTCACATGGCCCATGAAAATAAACTCAATTATGAAAAAAGTAATAAATTGGGTAAATTGTAAAAAAAAGAAAAAGAACTTATACAAATACATTCAATTTGCATAATTTATGCAAGTTAGAGAATTCAGATTTTTCCGTGGCACAAAATGCTGAAGGCTTGGGGTTGTAGGATATTTTTTTAAGACAGTATATAGACAGATGAAATTAATAGTCCATCTGAATTATTCTAGTGTCATTATGCCATTGATTTACTTAGATTTCTCTTCCACATCCCTACTTCTGTATCACAGATATTGCTTTACAAAGTTATTTTTAAATAACTCATTAGGCTGAGTTTGCAACAATGGCAAACTCCCCCCCTCCCCACAATCTTCCAAGCCTTCCTTCCAGGTAACAAAGCCACCTGCTTGATGGCTGACATTCTAAAAATACTTCTAGGTCCATACTATTATCCATTCCTCATATTCAATTGCTCTGTTATGGTAATAGTCAGAGGCACACCATGTTGTAATTACTTACAGCTGACTTAAGAAAGGAATATTCAACTCCCCCACTGTTCCACTATAAGGTCTTTATGCACTATTAACTCATTCCTGAGTATTAATACTCTACTGGTAATTCAGACTGCATTGTAATTGGAGGAATATTAAACACCAATTATTGGCTGCATTGGATAGTGGATATTTTATGTGGGGACTGTGTATATATGCATGTCTACATATGTACCTACATATTATATATGTGCATGCACATTTTTTAAAATGCATGCTTTAAAGCCAGCCTCTCTCCCACTTCCTGGAGAGGATATAAAAGTGAAAATTTCATGTTGAAGGAAAAGAAATTTTACAGAAATGAGGAACTTGTTTACATGCTCTAAAATATTTCTAACAATAATTACTTTAAAAATAATGTATGAAAAAGACATAATAGAAAAGAAAAATTTGCATTTTGTCAATGTTGAGAGAAAGATATGTATTTGCTTTTGTTTCCAGAAAATCTTTTTTCCCCTGAAAGTTCAATTATGAGTCTTCAAAATCTGTAACAATGAAGAGTGGTAATTCAGATGTGCTTGTCTACCATCCAGAAAAGAGATTTAACATTAGTTCAAATTGATTGTGTCCATACTCCAGGAGAGAGAGGAAAGCCAACAATATTTTGATGTTGCCTGTTGAATTTAATTTATTTTTTTACAATCAATGCTAAGAATGTCTACCCCTACTGACATTACAAAGAAAATAGCTATAGGATCCTAGTATCGGTTTAAAATGCCTAGGTCAGCAGTGGTGAACTTTCTCAGCACCAAGTGCCAAAATGGGAACGCATGCGTGTAATGGAAACTGGAAGACCAACTCCCTGGCGCACATGGGAGCACCAAAAACTGGAAGGTCAGCTTCTCGGTATCCGCAAGAATGCTGGCAAACCTGGTCTTCCAGTTTATAATGTGCATGTGCATACAAAGACCAGCTGACTGAGCACACATGTGTGCATTGGAACCCAGAAGACCAACAGGCAATGATTGGTGTGCCCATAGATAATGGCTCTGTGTGCCACTTCTGGCATGCATGCCATATGTTCACCATCATGGGCCTAGGTGACACTTTTCATGTGTAATCTAAGAATTAGCTAAAATGTTTGTTTATAACAATTTAGATTTAGATACCACAACAATCAAAAGTGACTTTCTGTTTCTTCTAAAGTTCTTTAGTCTAACTAGATAATTAAAGGAATCACTTCTGAAGACCATAGGAAAAATAGTTATTAAGCTTCACCAACGCAATTCATCTGGAGGAGTCTGTTGCTTTCCATTCCAAGTCCTTCAATTCAAGGAAAAGTATATTCCAGCATAATTTCCCCTTAGATGAAAGGGAGCGTTGAAATTTCTGTCTATTCTTCCTATACCCTATAGCCACCAATACTACCTGCTGCTCTGAGAATGTCATGTTCCTCCTAAATTTAGATTTTTTTTAAAAAAATATGTTAATTAATTAGGAGGTACACATGTGCACACATACGGACACTCATACGCTCATATATCTGTGCATCATTTATACATCTCTATGTCTAGTTTTGAAATCATATTGTATTAGATACCCAGATGAATCTTTTTGGAAAAAATGCCCCAACAAGGAAGACATAAACAACCCTGGTCACTGCTCCTTTATTATAGCTGAAGAAGATCAGGGATTATATCAGGAAGTCTTTGGCTAGACCGGTGATAAAAATGGCCAGTTTGATAATGCATACCCTAAAGGTGTTTTGAATTCCAGGTGGTTAGTTAAAGATAACTCAGAGATATAAAGTGGCTGAGAATATGTTAGTCCTTTCAAACAGCTGAAAGAATGCCTTAGAGAAGATGCTCAGAAATTGTTTTCATCATTCCTAAGTGCAGGACATGGAATAATGGCTCCACATTACTGAAAGTTAGATTCCAGTTGAATGATAACAAGAAAGTCCTAATAATAAAAACAGTTTGATAACAGAATCAGTTGTAAAGGGAGGTTGTGGGATTGCCTGAAAGGATTAAATAGAGGCAGGGCATCTGTCTGTTGGAAAAGCTATAGATTGAATTATTGCACTGAGCAGAAAATTAGACCCAGTGGTCTAAATGGTCTCTTATAACTCTAAGAATTATAAGAGTAAGCTAATCTAAACAATTAGGTACAACATGATGCTGATATTTGATACTATGTTTTTTTAAAATGCCAACAAGGTTTAAAATGTGATTCCTCAATCTAATTTGAAATCCAGGATATGCCAGAATAGATCAGTTATTAGACTTAAACCCTGCACTTTCCAGCTCATCAAAGCAGCCAGGGAAGGAACAGTGACATGAGTCCAAGCTATTATTAATGCTTTCTTAAAGGATGGGAGGCTCCACTGGTTTTGAAAGAGGCAATGGTCTTTCTCCTTCTTAAGAAGCTTGAATCATTAATATTGGACAACTTCTGTTATAGAGAAAGCAATAGGCCAACAACTGCAAGGAAGTGAATTTAGACTCAGACATGGGGTTGAAGGTAAATGGCATACCTTCAGAAGTGCACTAGGCATGATTATTCTTATTCTGCTGGATCTCTTAATATCCTATGATAATGTTGACCACAGCATCCTTCTAGACTATCTGTGAGTATAGAGGTATGGAGGTTGGACCTTAGACCCTCAGTAGAAGGTATCCCAACACTTAGTGCTTTCCACCACTCCCATGACGGAAGTATTTACTACTCCCAAGATATAAGAATTCATTCATTGATTTAGGGTAAGGTAATATCAGTCCATTAATCCAATAATGAATGATTTCATGTGACAAAATGACTTAGAGATCAGGTGAGTTTCTTGGGCTTTTTGTATAAACTTTCAAAATAAAAGTCTGAAAGTCTTCAAAAATGAGTCAAACCAAACTTCAGATTAGCACAATGTGAAACAAAATCTGGATATAAGAGATTTGCCCATCCTAAGACATCACTTAACTGGCTGCTTTTCTAAGTCTTGCCATCAATACACAAGCTTCTTTCCCTTGCGATTTACAATTTAAAATCAGAAGAGGGCCGGGTGAAAGAAAGACAACTTGACAACAGTAGTAAGGATGAACATGAACAAATATAGTTACATGTGTTTAAATTGGATTATAGTTGGGAAGAGAATTATAGAGTTAAGCTAACATATACAGTTATGCAGTGTTATTCAAGAAAATCAGTGGAATGTAAACACAAAGCACATCTTCTATAATACTTGGCATACTACTTTTTAAAATATATATTGAACCTGAAAATGCAAATCTGCAGAATTAGAAATAGGACCATATTTATGTGCCTTGAATATCATCGTATATATATATTTTTTTGCTTTTCTCTTCCATCTTCCCATAAGCAATGTATTATGTCTCATAAGCTTCAACCAACCAAATCAAATACATAATTATTTTGTTTATTTTATTGTGTTGACACTGAGAATAGAAAAGGTTTTACATATTTTTGGGGGAAGTAGCTTCAAGGATTGTTTTTTTTTCTCTCTCCCCATTTTGGGCAGAACCAAAAAAAGTCACATACAAACTTTGAAGGGCATGAGTTGTACTTTCCTTTGACTGACTACCCCGAAGTAAACAAGGGCATAAGTTGAAAAAACTTGCTCCTCTGTATGTCTATTTTAGAAATAAGCACCAATTGACCAACTGTACATAGTTTATTCACTAGTTAGAATCTATGAAATTTTACCCTCCTTTCTGAAAATTTAACAATAAATTCATCATGCAAATAACATTTCCAACTTCCATTTATTCCTGACCATTACAAAACCATCTATGAAATAAAGTTTCTGTATAATGTTTTGGTAAATAGATTATATTAAAAATCATGTGATTTAATTTATTTTTTTAAAGCATAGCTCTGATTGCATTTGGTCTTTACAACTATCTTGGAAAAAATATACAAAACATACTTTCCCTCTATCTAATCCCACTTCTGATCATTGATTTATTACAGATAAACAAAATATAATTAGGAAAAACATATTTATAATCTGTTACCCAAATCAGAATTATAGAAATGTTAGTTTCTTAGAAATCTTTCCACTCTTTTAATAACTCCAGTTCACACTAATAAACTGGAGGTGCAGAATGCAATGTCAAGTGCAGACAACCAGACCAACATGTGAAAAGTTCTTTTAGCTGTTTTATTGCTCAACCCTATCTACCAGGTTTTCCCCAAAATAAGACCCAGTCTTTTATTTTTGGACTCTAGGGCTCATTTTAGGGGAAACATGATTTCAGGGTGATCAGCCTAGCTGGATGCTCCCACACAGTGCATGCACAAAAGGCTGCAAGGGCCCAGGGGCTGATGTTGTCTGGCAGCAGCTGCAGCCTGTTGGCCCCTTGGTCAGTGCTCTGGGGCTGTGTAGCTTGTGCAGGGCATGTGAGTTGATTATCTGTCCAAGCAGAAGGTGGCTGCAGAGGTGTGAGAGGAGGCATGAATCTGGACATGATGTGCAGGCTGTGAGAAAGCCAAGAGTCAATGGGCCAGAGTGGGTGGGAGGCCGCAGCAAACTACCTTCTTATTTATATCTTTGCATTTCTTGGCTTGCCTGTGATATGTGCGGAGTATTGGGATCACATACCTTTCCCCATGCCTCCATCTGCTACCAGTTCCACCATGCAAAGACAAGCCTCCCATGGTCAGCCTCCTCATCTGGCCCACAGACTATGTCCGCTTTTCCATGCCCCATGTGACACATCCAGATTGCCTGCTTCCCCCCGCCTTTGCCTCCTCCTGCTGCTTGGACAGGTGATCAACTCACCTGTGCTTCACAGGCTGCAGCTGCTGCTGGACACTGTCAGCTCCATGCCCTTGGAAGCCCTGATGCTGGCCACCCCATCCCCCTGGGCTGATTATGGTCTTCACTAGGGCATATTTTGGTATAGGGCTTATATTAGGTGCACAACTAAAATCAGGCTAGAACTTACTTTCAGGGTAGGTCTTATTTTCAGGAAAACACGGGATGATGGTTTACACCTAGGTTAGATTCGATAAGATTCAATGGCATTCAGAGAGTAGGTGGACTTCACCCTCTTGTGCCCATGTAGGGATTCCAGATGATTTCCCTATTTGACTCCTCTCCCTGGCTCTGCCAATCTCTCTCCTACACAAAAGGGAAATAGCAGCCCTAATTGCAGATGAGAGATAACTAACAATTATCAAGTTGCTTTTGTACTTCACTGCCTGCAGAAACAGCATGCTTCCACCAACAGAGTAATATAAATCCTGTATTGATAACATGGACATTAAGTGAGCATGCTCACAAAAGAGACCTTAGAAGGAAAAGGAAAAAAAAGAAGTCAAACCAAGCATGGGAGAATCAGCATAAATCACTTGATATCTATTTAATTTCTCCCAGGATTTTGTCAGCAGCAAGTTTTTCTTTGCATTCTGAAAAACATGGTAGTCCTAGGTAAGAATAGATAATGTATTCTGAAAATTCTATGTCTACGATGCATTTAAGTTATTAAACCCTCTGTTTGATTGTATAAAATCTGACCCAACATTATGACACTTTTCTAATTTCTGCTGTAGCAAACTAAATATTGCTATCAATTCTGTCCCATGCCAGCAACCATCTTCCAATTCTGGCCATATTATCCTTAGACTGGAAACTGTTTTGGAGCTGTGGACCTTGTGAAATAAACTTTTAAGAGTTGAACAAGTTTCCTCCAGATAAATTTGGGATTCAAATCAAAAGCAATCTAAAACATTAAGTTCCCCTCTCATCTGCAATTGAAATGTTAAGCATTTGTATAAAATGTGCAAAATTGGAGATAATTGAAATATAGTAGCTCTAAATGCAGCAGCTCAGTTTGCAAAATAAATAAAGTGTCCATTAAAGTAGTACAAAAGTCAGACTCCATCATATCCCCTTTTATCCCTCATATCTGTGTCAATGGCACATTTCATTTTTTGTTTGTAGTGGTCATGATAATGTTGAATGGTCCCAGGAATTCTCAATCAAAGTGATCTACAGTATGCATGTTTAATTTAAAAAAATCTGTTTAAACTAGTTTAAACAGTTTAAACATAGTTGCATTATGAAATATTACTAAAGAAAGAAAAATAATGTAGTTCAGAAAACGAATAGTCCATTACCTTCTTATTTATATTATTCAATATCCTCAGTTAATTGACAATATAGTCTAATGAACCAGAGTAAAAAATAAGGGGGACTTCTTGAGGTCTTCCCTCAGAATTTCCATATCCTTAGCATCACATATTAAATACTGAGTGAAAAGTTCACAGAAAGGAAATAATTTTGAATTTAAAATCTGTTTCTCATCTCCTGTACTAAAAGAGGATTGGGGATGGGTGCATGCAAAAAGTTTCTACTGTGAAAAACCTCATTTTAAATTTTAAAAGGGTATTTGGATCTTGCTGGATACTATCCCCAGCATATCAACAGTGGCCTGAGCTCAAAACAGCCCTGTTTCAAATTTCAATCAAGTGTTTCAGATTTTTTGCTCAGGATTCTTTTAGAGTGATTAGAATTGCTTTGGAAATCTTCCAATCAAAAGAGTTTTAAATTCAGAATTTGCTTTAATTCAGAATTTAGTATTCGGAGTAGAAATTGTACAGTTGAAATGTTTTGCACATCTTTGAAACAGGAGTATTTACACTTTTCACATTCTCTATTCCCCCCCTTTTGGGGTGTGGGGGAGTCTGTCATATCCTTGCACATTCCTCAGTATACTTATAACCAAAGATGCAAGCATGTAAAAACATTTGTTTAGTTGCCAAAATATTTGTAACAAAACCAAACAAAATAAATTGATGAAAGAAATCCTCTGATAATTATCTCATCTCTGATATATCTGGAAAATGGCCTCAGCTTCCAAATTCCACTGCCAATGACTGTGTATGCTCAAACCTGCTCAATCCTGTAACTTGTATTAGGCTCTACTTCCGTATTGTTGATATCCTGGGACATCAATTCGTGGTTTGCTAATGCTGTATAGGTAGGCCTTAATAGGAATCACTTGATAAAGAATATATGGGATCCCACATGGGTAAATTTATTTAATACCTCATAGAGATTTCTGGGGAACGACAAAAATGCCACTCTGTTAAGAAGAGTTGAGAAAATATGAGTTACCTTAAAAGTACATATGTTCTCATAGCATTATAGGAAATTGTTGTGCCTCTTATAATTGCTTTCATAGTATCCCAAATATTCTGTTTTGAAGTTGTTTCATTATTATTATCTTTTAGGAAATAGTTTAGCTCCTCTTTCAGCTTATTAATATACTCTTCTTCATTTTGGTAGGATTTTAATTTCTTTTATTTCATTAGCCAAATCCAAATCCATCCAAGCCATATCTATTCTAGTCCAAGTCTTATGTGGATTAGAATAGTATGTAAATTGTTTCTCTTCAAGATTCCGTTCCCTCCATAAATCTTTTAAATTTAACTCTTTCATCATTTCCTTACATGCCGCCGAAAGTTCCCTTTTCCCCTTCTTGTTTTTTCCCATATTACTATGGTCTTTTTGGTAGTCTGCAATGGAGTTAAAATCGCCAGTCAAGCAAATGTTCCTTTTTTCAAAGCCTACTATTTTTTGGTGAAGATGTTTAAAAAATTTCCCCTGGTCTTCATTTGGGGCATAGATTGCTACAAGTAAAAATGTGATGTGGTTTATCCAAACTTGTATAACCAGAGTTCTTCCTTCGGGATCCGACCAGGTTAATTCTGCCTTTACATCTTGTTTTACGTAAATTGCAATTCCTTTTTTCTTGTGTTTATCGGCCGGTGCCATAAAAAGTTTCCCTAATTTTGGACAAATTAGATGTCTTTCATCATTTTTCGAAATATGTGTTTCTTGAAGACATATTATATCTGCGTTATGTCAAATAAGTTTTGAAAATATCCTTTTTCCCGACAAAACGTATTACAACAACAAATAAAAGACTTAGAAATACAATTACAAAAAACCCCTAAGATCCAAGGACTACAAAACCAGTTAATATTAGCCAAACATAAGCTGAATTTAATTGAACAAGATAAAATAGAAGTTAGCTTGAGAAGGTCCAAACAAAATTATTTTGAACACGTCAATAAACCAGGAAGATGGCTATCTTATAAACTTAAAAAAGAAAAAGAAAAGAGACTGATACACCAACTAATAGACGAGAAAGGCATACCACAACATGAGATTGAGAAGAAAAAAGATATTATATTAAACTATTTTCAAAGATTATATAAAAAAGAAGAAATCAATGAAGACAAAATAAGAACTTATCTGGAGAATACGAATGATAAAACAATAGGGGAAGGAGAGAAAGAATTATTAAATAAGGATATTACATGGTCTGAGTTGAAATCTGCAATGGAGAATCAAAGTAATAATAAATCCCCTGGTCCAGATGGGATTCCAGTAGAATTGTACAAAGCCACAATAGAGTTAGTAGGGCCACTGATGCTGGAAGTGTTTAATGAAGTACTTTTGGCAGCCAAAATGCCAGACTCATGGAGGGGGGCGTTGATTTCATTAATTCCGAAGGAGGATGTAGATGCCAGATATATCAACAATTATAGACCAATCTCACTTTTAAACGCTGATTATAAATTAGTTACCTCAATTATAGCAAATAGAGTAAAACAAGTTTTAAATTTATACATTCATGAAGACCAAAATCCCGCCAAATTAAAAGTAATTTAAGAACCGTTATTGACGTCTTAGAATATTATGAAGTTCATCCAGAGAAACAATTTGCACTCATGTTTTTAGATGCGGAGAAAGCATTTGATAATTTACATTGGCACTTTTTAATACAAAAAATCTATAACATGAGTCTGGGCACTAAATTCGAGAACATTATCACAACGATTTACAATACCCAACAGGCCAATATACTAATTAATGGTGAACAAACAGGCCCATTAAACATTGAAAAGGGCGTTAGACAGGGTTGCCCCCTCTCACCCCTCCTATTTATACTTGCTTTAGAATCACTGTTAACGCGGATAAGACAAAACTCTGAAATCCAAGGAGTTAGGGTCAAAGCAGAGGAATATAAACTACAGGCGTTTGCAGATGATATGGTTTTCTTCCTAGAGGAACCCATGGAAAAAGGACATAACCTAATAAAAGAACTAGAACAATTTGGTTCAGTAGCAGGATTAAAGATTAATAGAAATAAGACAAAATTACTGACTAAAAATCTAACAGAGAATCAGAGGAAAGAATTAGAAAAAACCATGGGGATAAAGGCAACAAAAAAGGTCAAATATTTAGGCATATGGTTAACACCACATAGTAAATTGCTCAAAGAGAATAATTATGATAAACTATTACAGCAAATTAAGAAAGACCTAGAATCTTGGAATAAGTTGCAGCTTTCTCTACTGGGCAGGATTGCCACGATCAAAATGAACATCTTACCAAAACTCCTTTACTTATTCCAGACAATCCCAATTAAATTACCAAAAAATTTTTTTGAAGATATAAATAAGGTAACTGTTAAATTTATTTGGCAAGGGAAAAAAGCTAGAATCAATATTAAGGCTTTACAAGATGCAAAAAGTAGAGGTGGGCTAGCGCTCCCAAACTGGGAATTATATTATTGGGCAGCCAACTTATTATGGTTAAAAGACTGGGTCAATTTACTCAATAAAAGAACTTTAGCCTTGGAAGGGCACAATCTTCAGAGAGGGTGGCACGCATTTCTATGGGATGTGGGGAAAACTAAACAGTCGTATTTTCATAGACACCTTATTAGAGATTCATTATTAACTAATTGGAAAAAAATATGCAAAAAACATTATTCAAAAATTCCGATTTGGCTGTCAACAATGGAGGCAATGGTTCATCCCAACAATTTGGATATAACAAAAACGACTAAATATAAAGATTTATTAGACCCTTTAGGAAAATTAAGAACTCAACAGGACTTACAGGAACAGGGATTTAAAATTGACCAGTGGTTATATATACAAATCCATAGCAGATACAAACAAGATATCAAAGAGTTTGGAATCTATAGCAATTTACAATATTTAGATAAAATCTTATTAGGATCAAATAAAAAGAATATCTCCAAATTTTATAAATATTTATTGGAGGTAGAATTAGAGCAAGAGATAGTGAAAGGGAACATGATAACGTGGAGTAGGAATATTGGAAGAAGCATTACATTAACAGAATGGGAAAAGATCTGGAATAGAAACATCAAGATTACGAAATCCGCGGCGTACAAAGAAAATATGTATAAAATGTTATATAGATGGCACTTACCCCCTTCGAGGTTGGTGAAGATGAACCCTAACATGAGCTCAAGGTGTTGGAAATGCAAAAGCACTGAAGGAACATTTTTTCACACGTGGTGGTCTTGTAAAACTACCCAAAAATTTTGGCAAAAAATTAGAAAATGGTTGGAGGAGAACAACTATAGACTATAAACCAGAGTTCTTCCTGTTAGGGATCTCTGATAGATATTTATCCAAAAAGACCAAATATGTAATAATCCATATTCTAACCGCAGCTAGATTAGCCTTTGCTCAATGTTGGAAATTACCTCATACACCTTCAGAGCAAATGGTTATTCAGAAAATTTGTGAGTGTGCCGAAATGGATAAATTAACGATAGCATTAAAAAAGAAAGAGTGCTCAACATTTTACGACAACTGGGACTCATGGTATAATTGGCTTACACAGAGACAAATTATGTAAATGATAAAAAGTAACCTAAACATAATGGAAAAGAGAAGTAGATTGGATATGATGAAGAGAAATGATCCTTACAGACTGTCACAAAAAGATATCATTCGTTTTTGATTGTATTTCTACCCTATTCCCCCTCCCCTTCCCTTCCCTTCTCTCCCTCTATATCCTTTCTCTTTCCCCCAACCAGCCTTTATCCAGTGTGCTAGGCCGGGTGTTTTCCTTCTTTCCCCCTACCCGTCTTTCTTTCTACTTTGTAAATGTATTGTCGATGTGTTTTTAAATTGTAAATTTAATAAAATCTATTTTAAAAAAAAAAGTACATATGTTCTCTTCAAATGTTTTAATTTAGAATCTTGGTTTGCAATGGTGGAAATTGCAGCTACCCTCAGCTAATACCCATAAAGAACACACAAAGTCAGGAAATACAATTACAATTCCTTGCATGGATTCAAAGCGGTCCATAAAAAATATTTGGACCTTATTTTCTAAATGTGTCCTTTGTGTCAACATGTGGCAGAACCTAGTCAATCCTGATGGGTTTTGTTAGTAATTCGGAAGGGCATCAGGAAATCCCAGGGTTTAGGCTAGCTTGGCATGCTGAAGAACACATCCTGGAAGAAAGCAGTGACAAATGTCACATCTGTGCTGTGGCAAGGAAGATCTGTAGCTTGACTGAATTTGCCAAGAATCAAGCTTGTGTCACAGGACTCAGAGAAACTCCTGCCCCCATTGTAACATTTTATATATATTTATATATACACATGCATGCACACACGCACACACACACAAACCCACACATATATATCCAATATATTTAATTTGGAATATATTCATAGCAGGGCTTTCAAGTTAATTCTGAATGCACAAAAACTTAATATAACAACAAATTATCAGGATGTATTTCTGATAATTACCAACATCTAGCATTTCCTAAAAGTGTTTTCATGTTCAGGTATATGTGGTTAACAAGTCACAGAAGGAATCATTTCTCCATCTTTTTCAAACACTTGATATTAAGACACACCACAGTATCCTGAACTAATTATAATTAGCATCCTGTGCTAATTGTTTCCATGGGCTAGACACGTCTGGCCTATTTGGATAAACAAGTAAGGAGATGCAAGCTCAGGAGGGTGGTAGAGAATGGGAAATGAAGGGGTGGAGCACAGCAAGAAAGCAATGGGATGGAGAGGCAAAGATGCCACAGAGGTAGCTGATGATGCTGTGCTGTGATTGGGTATCCAGGGCACCACCATCTCCATTCTGCCCTGGCTTCAGCAGAGCTAAGGCTGATTACAGCATTATGGCTATTTGGTACAGTTGATCTACCTCATGCAATGAAGTAAATAGGGAAATATTATGTGGACAATCATATTCCTGAACTGGCTAGGATCTTTAAGATTTGTGTGGGGAAAACTAAAACCCTGGTACAGTATTAGAATTCTCCAAGATCCCTACCTTATTGTAAGCTGTCATAGCTTACACAATCTCTTTCCTGTTTTTCTGCTAAATGCCCAGCATAATTTATGAATGCACCCAGAGGAAATTCCACTTCTAATTATTCAGGTTGTCTTTTCCTTTTTTTTTATCACAGCAGCCCTGGATTAACCCCTTCCTTATGTAAACATATGCTTGATGGGAGTTAAAGGAGAATTACTATAGGATAAGTGATCAGGTAAACAAGTTCTCACATCACTGCCTGTTGCTGCTGTGACTGTCAAAATAAGGTCTTTCTTTACCTGGAATACAGAAATAGCCAGACAGAAAAAGGTTTTAGGTATAGCCCTCCCTTAAATCTTCCACTTAGGCACTTTCTCTTTTGCTGGTTGTCAGACTTTCCCAAATGCCGTTTCCTTAATGATGGGAACATAGAGGAATGAAGATGGTAACCTTCACCTAGGTTCCCTGATTCTGTATAGTGTGCAATTACCTCAAATTGCTCTCTCTCTCTCTCTCTCTCTCTCTCTGTGTGTGTGTGTGTGTGTGTGTATCTGTGTGTTCCTTTTGCATGCTGCAAACTGAGGTGTTTGAATAGCTGCCCATTTCTTGCCACCAAAGCATATCTTTTGAAGTTGATTGGTGTCCCCCAAGTAACAGCAGTGCTGCCTGGCACCAAAAATGACAAGATAACTAGGGTGTAATTTTACTATGAGAGAAAAAGAGAGAGAAGAAAGAGAGAGATCTATATGGTATCATATGAATAATATTTTTAAAAAAACCCAAATATTACGACAAAGCTTTCCTTGCAGTTTGTAGGTGATGGAAGAACAAGAGATAGACATGCAACTCATAAGTAATAGTGGTAATAATCAGATGTAATTGGAGGACAGGAGAGAGGCCTTCTTATTTCCAGGTTTGTGAGAACTCCCTCTTTGTGATGCCAGGTGGAAAAATGCTCCTCCCCACCCCCCCAAGAAAACAAAGCTATGGCAATTGAGACAAATGCTAGCATGCTGTGCTGGGGAAGATCAGAATGTCTGAAGGGGACAGTGCCATTTGGAGTTGAGGGCACCTCCTGCAGTTGTATACAATGGCACCTCATTCTCTCTGACTGAAGAAACATTTGTAAAAATAGGCAAGTTAAAACAAAACACAAAAAGCAAAAAGTCCTCCTCCCAATAGGAAGAAATGGAAAGTGATATTTTGCAGTAGAAAAATAACACAAGGCATTCTTTGGGCAATTGTCATCCTCAATGGTGCAGGTCATATACAAGAGGCAAATCTGCAGATAGCCCTGAGCCCTGTTATTAACACCATTTGGAGAAGGATGACAGTCTAAAAAGCCACTGTGTGGTCAGAAGAGGCAAGAAAGCTGTTCAACATCCAAAGATTTGCCAGTACATAGACTAGTAGCATGCCAGTACCATATGAGTGTGAACTAACCAAGTGGAGGAGGAGGGAGTCACTTTCTTTCAGACCCTAGGAAGGAGGCAATGGCAAACTATGATTTTATAAACAACGATCTCTCATCGCTTGATTGGCAATTTCTATTCACTGGATGCAATACTGTTGAAGACCATTAGAAACATATTTTTACTTGAAGTCAAAAGAGTCATCAAACTGTATGTACCATTAACTACTCCCCAAACCAGAAAAAAACAAAGTAGCCACAATGGTGCATTGCACTGCAAGAAGAAATATTATTTGCCTGCAACTGGTGGAACTACAAAATTAACACAGTAAAATAAAATTAAAAAAACGCCAAATGTGCTTTGGGAGTTTAGAAGTCAAAAAGACAAGCATCTCCCACACTCCAGACTTAACGATTTGTTGATAAGAAAGAAAAAAGTCTGACTTCATCAAAATGTTGCCTAGATCCTGCCAATCTTACGCGGGAGAAAACCCGAATAACCAAAGATCCACATACAAATATCTGCGAGAACCTCAGAAAATATATGTATGTATGTATGTATGTATGTATGTATGTATGTATGTATGTTGTGGCTCCGGGCTTGGATTCAGCTCCTGTGACTGATATGAGTTCAAGTGAGGAGGACATGGCAGAAAAATATGTGCCGGCATGGCTCAGTGATTGGACTAGTAACCAGGATGAGGAGATGGACATGACAAAGGAAGACAGACCTGATGTATTAGAATTGTCAGGACCTTTGACCTACTCTGGTTCCTTATCTGATCAACAGCCGGGAATGGCTGACAGGGAAGTTTTGAGAGAGTCTTCTAGTGGAGATGAGAACTTGGAAAATTTGTGGTTAAATGTAAGGAACAGAAGACGTTTGAGAAGGCAAACTCAGCTGGAACGAAGGAGGAGGGCGAGACAGTAAATTAGCCCGTTACCTCAATGAGTATAAAAGGACACAGCTGGGCTGGTAGAATTTGCCAGGAACAAAGTGACTTATTGAGTGAGGACGTTACAGCAAGAAGCTCTGAGACTGGAGATTTATTGCCAGGACTGGTTTGCTGGACAGAGTAAAGATTTATGCTGTGGATTGAGATTTCTGCCAGCCGTTATCTTGTAAGACTTCTTTCTGTTTGATTTAATTTTGAAGCGGCTACTTTCTGTTTTATTCGTTTGAATTTTGAAGGGGAGTCATAACATATATATATATATATGTTTTCTGAGTTTCTCGCGGGTATTTGTATGTGGATCTTTGGTTGTTCGGGTTTTCTCCCGCGTAAGATTCAAAGTATCTAGGCAACGTTTCGATGAAGTCTCATTCATCATCTTCAGGCTTCTGTCTCCGGCTCTGTGCTTCTCAGAGTAATGTGAGATTGCAGCTGCTTCCTCCTTTTAACTGCCAGTGGGGGTGGGACTTGATTGGGTGGGGGCTTGGCTGTGTTCTGATTGGGTGGGGGTGTGTTCTCATTGGTAGGGGGTTTGGCTGTGTTCTGATTGGTTGGAGGCGTGTTCTGTTCAGGTGGGGGCTTGGTTGTGCTCAGGTTAGTCTTAGTTGCTGGGGGATTTGAGCTGGTGAGTTGTGATCTTGCTGTTTGGCTTCTAGTACGTGGTCCTGCCGCATCTTCATAGTGGGTGTCGGTTTGCTTCATGTATGGCTCAGAGGAGTTTGAAGTGAGTAGTGATGCAGCTGCAGTGCAGCTTCTGGTCCATGGTCGTGTCTCATTTTCTGAATGGGTGGGAGTCTGTTTTCTATATGGAAGTGTGGTGGTGGCATCTTGTGTGGCTCTCATGGGTGTGGGTCTGGTGTCCTTCTTCATGTTAGGTACTCGCCTGTTCATGAGGGCGGGTTTCCAAATGGCTGGAAGGCGGGAGGTGTCATCTCGTTTGTTCATGCTGTGTGGGCGTTTTCTATCTCTATGGCTTCTCTGATTATTCTGCTGTTGAAGTGTTCGGTTTTGGCGATAGTTCTGGTATTTTTAAAATCAATTTCATGTCCTGTGGCTTTGAGGTGTTGGACCAGGGAAGAGGTCGTTTCTTCTTTTTGATTGAGTTCTTATGTTCTTCAATGCGTGCACTTATTCTTCTGTTAGTTTGTCCAATGTATGTGGTAGGGCAGGCAGTGCAGGGGATTTTGTATACTCCTTGGTTTTCTAATTCGATTTTGTCTTTGGGGTTTCTTAGGATGGTGGATATTTTCTCTTTGTGCAGAATGCTGTTTTAATGTTGTGTTTTTGGAGGATCTTGCTAATTTTGTCTGTAGTGCCTTTTTATATATGGGAGGAGGGCTTTGCCGTTTTCTTGTTCTCTGTCTTGGATTTTGGTTGGGGTTTCTTTTTGGATTAGGTGGGTAATCTTCTTTCTTTGGAATCCATTGGCTGTAAGTACGTTGGTGAGAGTGTGTAGTTCGGTTTTTGGTGTTGTTCATCGGCTAAGCATTTTGTTCTGGAGATGAGTGTCTTGGCTACGGAATTGATCTGTGCTGGGTGGTGGTGTGAGAGTGCATGTAGATAGCGGTTAGTATGTGTTTTCTTCTGGTAGATGGTGTGTCCTAGGGAGCCATTGGATCTTTTGTATACCAAGACATCTAGGAAGGGAAGTTGATTGTTGGCTTCTGTTTCCATGGTGAATTGTATTTTGGGGTGTAGGCTGTTGAGGTATGTGAGGAAGTTGTTCAGTTTTTCTTTCCGTGTGGCCAGATTATGAAGGTGTCATCTACATTATCTGAGCCAGAGTTTGGGTTTGTGGTCGTATTTTTCTAGAGCTTGTGTTTCAAAGTGTTCCATGTAGAGGTTTGCGATGACAGGTGAGAGGGTGATCCCATGGGTGCTCCTTCTATTTGTTTGTATTTTTGTCCATTGTAGGTGAAGTATGTATTGGATAGGCAGTGTTTGGTTAGATCTAGGATGTGCTTGGGGGGTTGTATTTGTTTTGGATGGCTGTCAAGGCTTCTTTTATTGGCACTTGGGTGAAGAGGGATATGACATGAAGCTTACTAGTAGGTCGCTAGGTTGTAAGTTTTGTTTCTTTATGATCTCGATGAACTGGAATGAGTTTTTTACGTGTGAGTTGATGGATTCTGCATAGGGTTGTAGTTGTTTGGCGAGGAATTTGGCCAGGTTTTGTAGAGGTGAGCCTATGGAGCTGACTATTGGTCTGAGTGGGGTTCCTTCTTTGTGTATTTTGGGGGACCATAAAGCTTGGGGCATCTGGATGATTTTTCTCTGGGTATGATTCCTTGCTGGATTTCTTCACTGATGGGGGAGGCTTTTATTTTGGATTTGGTAGTTTTTTCTAGGTAGGTGGTGGGGTCTGTCTTTAGGGGTTTGTATGTGGGGTCTTGGAGTAGGTTGGTTAGCTTGGTTTGGTAGTCAGATGTGTTCATAACCACTGTCGCGTTGCCCTTGTCTGCTGGTAGGATTATTATGCTGGTGTCTTCTTTCAGGTTAAGTAGTGCAGTTTGTTCTTCTTTGGATAAGTTGCTTTTGGGTGGTTTGCTAGTGCAGAGGATGTTGGTGATTTCGAGTCTGATTTTGTTAGCATCATCAGGGTTGGTTTTGGTCAGGCTGGTTTCAACTCCGCATATGATGGTTTCTGTGGGGATGTGTTTGGGAGCGACAGCAAAGTTGAATCCTTTTGAAAGGACCTTGGTTTCAGCTTCAGTGAGGATCTTGTCTGAGATGTTGTGCAATGTTTGTTTCATGTGTGGCTGTGGGGGAGGGGAGTTGGTTTCTGGCATTGTTGTAGTTTCCTGAGTTTGTTGGTGTGTGTGTCTGTCTTGAGGGTGGTCTGTGTTTCGGCTCTCCAGACAGCGAGTTGTTTGGATTTGTCCCAAAGTAGAGGGTGAATCTTGTTGCTGAGTCTGAGGTGGAGTGTGAGGAGATCTTTGTTGATTTGGTCTAGGAGAAACCTTTTCGTGTGAAGTTCATTTCTAATTAGGGCCAGTTCTGTTCTTTTAAGGATGCGTTTGGTGGCTGCTGTGTTGGTGTGGAATTTCAATTGGAAGCTTGTGGGAATTAAATTTTGATCTCGGCAGTTGCATAGGAATGCAAGGTCACATAAAATGGAGGCTCTTTGGACTTCAAGTTTTTCATAAGTCCTGGTCAGATGGTGGGTTTCCTCCCCGTAGAGGTGCAATATTTGTTTTCTGAGTTTTTCGCGGGTATTTGTATGTGGATCTTTGGTTGTTCGGGTTTTCTCCCGCATAAGATTCAAAGTATCTAGGCAACGTTTCGATGAAGTCTCATTCATCATCTTCAGGCTTCTGTCTCCGGCTCTGTGCTTCTCAGAGTAATGTGAGATTGCAGCTGCTTCCTCCTTTTAACTGCCAGTGGGGGTGGGACTTGATTGGGTGGGGGCTTGGCTGTGTTCTGATTGGGTGGGGGTGTGTTCTCATTGGTAGGGGGTTTGGCTGTGTTCTGATTGGTTGGAGGCGTGTTCTGTTCAGGTGGGGGCTTGGTTGTGCTCAGGTTAGTCTTAGTTGCTGGGGGATTTGAGCTGGTGAGTTGTGATCACTGCAGCTGCATCACTACTCACTTCAAACCCCTCTGAGCCATACATGAAGCAAACCGACACCCACTATGAAGATGCAGCAGGACCACGTACTAGAAGCCAAACAGCAAGATCACAACTCACCAGCTCAAATCCCCCAGCAACTAAGACTAACCTGAGCACAACCAAGCCCCCACCTGAACAGAACACGCCTCCAACCAATCAGAACACGGCTAACCCCCAACCAATCAGAACACAGCCAAAACCCCTACCAATGAGAACACACCCCACCCAATCAGAACACAGCCAAGCCCCCACCCAATCAAGTCCCACCCCCACTGGCAGTTAAAAGGAGGAAGCAGCTGCAATCTCACATTACTCTGAGAAGCACAGAGCCGGAGACAGAAGCCTGAAGATGATGAATGAGACTTCATCGAAACGTTGCCTAGATACTTTGAATCTTACGCGGAGAAAACCCGAACAACCAAAGATCCATATATATATATATATATATATATATATATATATATATATATATATATATATATATATTGTGTGTGTGTGTGTGTGTGTGTGTGTGTGTGTGTGTGTGTGTGTGTGTTTTCTGAGGTTCTCGCGGGTATTTGTATGTGGATCTTTGGTTGTTCGGGTTTTCTCCCGTGTAAGATTCGAAGTATCTAGGCATCGTTTCGATGAAGTCTCATTCATCATCTTCAGGCTTCTGTCTCCGGCTCTGTGCTTCTCAGAGTGATGTGTGATTGCAGCTGCTTCTTCCTTTTAACTGCTAGTGGGGGTGGGACTTGATTGGGTGGGGGCTTGGCTGTGTTCTGATTGGGTGGGGGTGTGTTCTCATTGGTAGGGGGTTTGGCTGTGTTCTGATTGGTTGGGGGGTTGGCCGTGTTCTGATTGGTTGGAGGCGTGTTCTGTTCAGGTGGGGGCTTGGTTGTGCTCAGGTTATGAAACAAACAGTGCACAACATCTCAGACAAGATCCTCACTGAAGCTGAAACCAAGGTCCTTTCAAAAGGATTCAACTTTGCTGTTGCTCCCAAACACTTCCCCACAGAAACCATCATATGCGGAGTTGAAACCAGCCTGACCAAAACCAACCCTGACGATGCTAACAAAATCAGACTCGAAATCACCAACATCCTCTGCACTAGCAAACCACCCAAAAGCAACTTATCCAAAGAAGAACAAACTGCACTACTTAACCTGAAAGAAGACACCAGCATAATAATCCTACCAGCAGACAAGGGCAACGCGACAGTGGTTATGAACACATCTGACTACCAAACCAAGTTAACCAACCTACTCCAAGACCCCACATACAAACCCCTAAAGACAGACCCCACCACCTACCTAGAAAAAACTACCAAATCCAAAATAAAAGCCTCCCCATCAGTGAAGAAATCCAGCAAAGAATCATACCCAGAGAGAAATCATCCAGATGCCCCAAGCTTTATGGTCTCCCCAAGATACACAAAGAAGGAACCCCACTCAGACCAATAGTCAGCTCCATAGGCTCACCTCTACAAAACCTGGCCAAATTTCTCGCCAAACAACTACAACCCTACGCAGAATCCATCAACTCACACGTAAGAAACTCATTCCAGTTCATTGAGATCATAAAGAAACAAAACTTACAACCTAGCGACCTACTAGTAAGCTTCGATGTCATATTCCTCTTCACCCAAGTGCCAATAAAAGAAGCCTTGAAAGCCATCCAAAACAAATACAACCCCTCCAAGCACATCCTAGATCTGACCAACCACTGCCTATCCAATACATACTTCACCTACAATGGACAAAAATACAAACAAATAGAAGGGGCACCCATGGGATCACCCCTCTCACCTGTCATCGCAAACCTCTACATGGAACACTTTGAAACACAAGCTCTAGAAAAATACGACCACAAACCCAAACTCTGGCTCAGATACGTAGATGACACCTTCATAATCTGGCCACACGGGAAAGAAAAACTGAACAACTTCCTCACATACCTCAACAGCCTACACCCCAAAATACAATTCACCATGGAAACAGAAGCCAACAATCAACTTCCCTTCCTAGATGTCTTGGTATACAAAAGATCCAATGGCTCCCTAGGACACACCATCTACCAGAAGAAAACACATACTAACCGCTATCTACATGCACTCTCACACCACCACCCAGCACAGATCAATTCCAGAGCCAAGACACTCATCTCCAGAACAAAATGCTTAGCCGATGAACAACACCAAAAAACCGAACTACACACTCTCACCAACGTACTTACAGCCAATGGATTCCAAAGAAAGAAGATTAGCCACCTAATCCAAAAAGAAACCCCAACCAAAATCCAAGACAGAGAACAAGAAAACGGCAAAGCCCTCCTCCCATATATAAAAGGCACTACAGACAAAATCAGCAAGATCCTCCACAAACACAACATCAAAACAGCATTCTGCACAAACAGAAAAATATCCACCATTCTAAGAAACCCCAAAGACAAAATCGAATTAGAAAACCAAGGAGTATATGAAATCCCCTGCACTGCCTGCCCTACCACATACATTGGACAAACTAACAGAAGAATAAGTGCACGCATTGAAGAACATAAGAACTCAATCAAAAAAGAAGAAATGACCTCTTCCCTGGTCCAACACCTCAAAGCCACAGGACATGAAATTGATTTTAAAAATACCAGAACTATCGCCAAAACCGAACACTTCAACAGCAGAATAATCAGAGAAGCCATAGAGATAGAAAAACGCCCACACAGCATGAACAAACGAGATGACACTTCCCGCCTTCCAGCCATTTGGAAACCCGCCCTCATGAACAGACGAGTACCTAACATGATGAAGGACACCAGACCCACACCCATGAGAGCCACACAAGATGCCACCACCACACTTCCATGTAGAAAACAGACTCACACCCACTCAGAAGATGAGACATGACCATGGACCAGAAGCTGCACTGCAGCTGCATCACTACCCACTTCAAACCCCTCCGAGCCATACATGAAGCAAACCGACACCCACTATGAAGATGCAGCACGACCACGAACTCGAAGCCAAACAGCAAGATCACAGCTCACCAACTCAAATCCCCCAGCAACTAAGACTAACCTGAGCACAACCAAGCCCCCCACCTGAACAGAACACGCCTCCAACCAATCAGAACACGGCCAACCCCCCAACCAATCAGAACACAGCCAAACCCCCTACCAATGAGAACACCCCCCCCACCCAATCAGAACACAGCCAAGCCCCCACCCAATCAAGTCCCACCCCCACTAGCTGTTAAAAGGAAGAAGCAGCTGCAATCTCACATCACTCTGACAAGCACAGAGCCGGAGACAGAAGCCTGAAGATGATGAATGAGACTTCATCAAAACGTTGCCTAGATACTTCGAATCTTACACGGGAGAAAACCCGAACAACCAAAGATCCATATATATATATATATATATATATATATGTTTTCTGAGGTTCTCGCGGGTATTTATATGTAGATCTTTGGTTGTTCGGGTTTTCTCCTGCGTAAGATTCGAAGTATCTAGGCAACGTTTCGATGAAGTCTCATTCATCATCTTCAGGCTTCTGTCTCCGGCTCTGTGCTTCTCAGAGTAAAGTAAACCAAAGTAAACCAAAGTAAACCAAAGATCCATATATATATATATATATATATTGTTTTTGCTATGTTTTTAGAATTTTTCTTTTTACATTTTCAAGGGGAAGTACCAAGCAGAGTCTGAATGATGAGATCTACATGATATAAAATAGATATTAGAAATTTGAATGTTATAATTTTCGAATGCACAAATTCAAAGTTTAATGAGATTTCATATGATAATAACAATAAGATTTAAAGGTGTTGCACTTCGATTGGCAATCATAGGGGGAATTTTGGTTCTTAAGAATATTGGAAGAGAACATATGAAATTGTAAACAAGACAGACGAAAGTATAAGTACAATGAATAAAAAGATATAGAAATTTAGGTAAAAGAAGTACAATTGAATAAGAAGAAAATGAGATAACCATAAAAGAAAATTAAGAGAAGTAAAGGGAGAAATAGTGAGAAGTTGGAAAAAGAGTAATAAGATATGAAGTTGAATACATAAGATGAATATGCATATGAAATTTTTTGTGTATGGAAATGTGATAACCCGGAACAATACTGTACTCAAATAAGATGTTTTATTTGTTTTGTTAAAACTCAATAAAACTTTATTTAAAAAAAAAAGAAAGACCTCTTTCTTATGGAAAATTTCTACATTGGTACACAGAATGACTTCCAGTATGCAACAGAAATAAAGAAGTTTAGAGGTGTAGCTTTCAGGCATGGTGGGGCTGTCAATGTATTCCCCATGTAGAATATAGAATAGAATAGAGTAGAGTAGAGTAGAGTAGAGTAGAGTAGAGTAGAGGAGAGTAGAGCAGAGCAGAGCAGAGCAGAACAGAACAGAACAGAACAGAACAGAACAGAACAGAACAGAATAGAATAGAATAGAATAGAATAGAATAGAATAGAATAGAATACTTTATTGACCAAGTGTGATTGGACACACAAGGAATTTGTCTTGGTGTAAATACTCTCAGTATATATAAAGAAAAGATACATTTGTTAAGAATCAAGAATCATAACGTACAACACTTAATGATAGTCATAAGGGTAAAATCAACAATCAAATCATACTAGGAAACAGTCAATATAAATCATAAGGATACAAGCAACACAGTTACAGTCCTACAATCACAAGTGGGAGGGGGATGGGTGATAAGGAGTGATGAGAACAGTAATAGTAGTGCACACTTTGTAAATAGTTGAACAGTGTTGAGGGAATTAGTTGTTTAGAAAAGTGATGGCTTTCAGGAAAAAGCTGTTCTTGTGTCTAGTTGTTCTGATGTGCAGTGCTCTATAGCATTGTTTTAAGGGAAGGAGTTGAAATAGTTTATGTCCAGGATGTGAGGGGTCTGTAAATATTTTCACAGCCCTCTTTTTGACTCATGCAATATGCAGGTCCTCTACTGAGTCCAAAACAGTTTATGAATAGTCCAACAAAAGTCTGCTACAGTCTTTCAGTATAAGACTGATAAGCACCCACCTTTATCTCCCTTGAAATGCTACCAATGACTAAATTGCCAATTAACTTATACAAGGCCAAATGGAGCACAAAGTCAACATGGAGCTTCAGAGTTTAAACCAACCAGAATAAACAAATTTGCTTCCTGCCAAAGCTCATGTCCCTTTGCTCCTCCTTTATGTCTTATGGGAGGGCCCAATCATCTCCAAGTCTTACTCCAGAGTTACCCCTTTTGTCTCAACTGTTCTTGCTTTCTGGCAGCTCTGTGCAAGTCACACTGGGAACAGGTTCCCTCGTTCCTCTGCCTCACTGATGTCAGGTTCTGGAGGCTCCTGAGTCAGCACATAACTCTATACAGTACAATTCAATATAGTTACTGCTCTGGGATAGAAGCTGTTTTTCAGCCTACTTGTCCTTGTTTTTATTATTCTGTACCATCTGCCAGATGGTAATAGTTCAAAAAAAGGGTTCCCAGGATGAGATGGATCTTTGAGAATGTTTTGAACTTTCTTAAGGCAGCTGGAGCTATAAAGCTCTTCCAAAGAGGGGAGAGGGCAACCAATGATTCTCTGGGTAATGATGTTAACCCTCTGGAGTGCTGTCCTATCTGCCACTGTGCAATTGGCAAACCACACAGAGGTGCAGTAAGTTAAAATACTCTCTATGGTGCAGCAGTAGAAGGTCACCAGCAGTTTTTTGTTCAGTTGTTTCCTGACAACTCTGCTGGGCCCTTTTGATTAGTGCTGCAATATGAGCGTCCCAGGTCAGGTCCTCTTTTATGATAACACCCAGAAACTTAAAAATTCCTTTTGATAGCTGAGGATCTATGGGTTGGATTAAAAAGTATTATATCAGGATTCCCTGCATTTAATTAAGATGGATGTACCTGAATTCTGGTATAAAGAGAGAGAGAAATGGATATTGAACCACATTCTTCACACTAGGCATGATTTTTTTATTTGGTGATCAAATCTCTCTTTACTTGTTGAATCTATGCTCAAAGTCCAAGCTGTATATCTTACTTTTTAGTGATGGTCTGCAGCCTTGTAATTATTTAGTCGTCATTTTTGGTACCTTTATTTAGCTCTACAATGTTCTTTTTGTGCTAAGAACTGCATAAAGTATTCTGAGCATCATAGACTTGTATATTGACATTATTACACTGCTCAAAAAATAAGGGGAACACTTAAACAACACAATGTAACTCCAAGTCAATCACACTTCTGTGAAATCAAACTGTCCACTTAGGTAGCAATACTGATTGACAATCAATTTCACATGCTGTTGCGCAAATGGAATGGACAACAGGTGGAAAGCATAGGCAGTTAGCAAGACATCCCCAATAAAGGAGTGGTTCTGCCAGTGGTGACCATAGACCACTTCTAGTTCCTATGCTTTCTGGCTGATGGTTTGGTCACTTTTGAATGCTGGCAGTGCTTTCACTCTAGTGGTAGCATGCGATGGAGTCTACAACCCACACAAGTGGCTCAGGTAGTGCAGCTCATCCAGGATGGCACATCAATGCAAGCTGTGGCAAGAAGGTTTGCTGTGTCTGTCAGCAAGTGTCCAGAGCATGGAGGCGCTACCAGGAGACAGGCCAGTACATCAGGAGATGTGGAGGAGGCCATAGGAGGGCAACAACCCAGCATCAGGACCGCTACCTCCGCCTTTGTGCAAGGAGGGACAGGAGGAGCACTGCCAGAGCCCTGCAAAATGATCTCCAGTGGGCCACAAATGTACATGTGGCTGCTCAAACGGTCAGAAACAGACTCCGTGAGGGTGGTATGAGGGCCCGACATCCACAGGTGGGGGTTGTGCTTACAGCCCAACACTGTGCAGGATGTTTGGCATTTGCCAGAGAATACCAAGATTGGCAAATTTGTCACTGGCACCCTGTGCTCTTCACAGATGAAAGCAGGTTCACACTGAGCACATGTGACAGACGTGACAGGGTCTGGAGACGCTGTAGAGAACATTCTGCTGCCTGCAACATCCTCCAGCATGACCAGTTTGGCAGTGGGTCAGTAATGGTGTGGGGTGGCATTTCTTTAGGGGGCCTCCATGTGCTTGCCAGAGGTAGCGTGACTGCCATTAGGTACCGAGATGAGATCCTCAGACCCCTTGTGAGACCATATGCTGGTGCAGTTGGCCCTGGGTTCCTCCAAATGCACAACGATGCTAGACGTCATGTGGCTGGAATTTGTCAGCAGTTCCTGCAAAATGAAGACATTCATGCTATGGACTGGCCTGCCCGTTCCTCAGACCTGAATCCAATTGAGCACATCTGGGACATCATGTCTCGCTCCATCCATCAATGCCACGTTGCACCACAGACTGTCCAGGAGTTGGGGGATGTTTTAGTCAAGGTGTGGGAGGAGATCCCTCAGGAGACCACCCGCCACCTCATCAGGAGCATGCCCAGGCATTGTAGGGAGGTCATACAGGCACGTGGAGGCCACACACACTACTGAGCCTCATTTTGACTTGTTTTAAGGACATTATATCAAAGTTGGATCAGACTGTAGTTTTTTTTCCCACTTTAATTTTGAGTGTAACTCCAAATCCAGACATCCATGGGTTGCTAAATTTGATTTCCATTGATAATTTTTGTGTGATTTTGTTGTCAGCACATTCAACTATGTAATGAACAAAGTATTTAATAAGAATATTTCATTCGTTCAGATCTAGGATGTCTTATTTTTGTGCTCTCTTTATTTTTTTGAGCAGTGTATATAGGCCATTTTACTTTTCTAATAATACCTAACATAGAGTTTGCCTTTTTTGACAGCAGCTGAACAAGGAATGGCATTTTCAGTGTACTATCTACCATGACTCTCAGACCCTGTCTTGATTAGGCACTGACAACTGAGACCCCCCCATTAAAGTATATAGGAAGCTTTTTGCACCAACATGAATCATATTTTCTCTGTGTAGTGTATAATTTTGTACCTGAACTTGAATGAGAAATTAAAATAGTCCTGAGCCATATGATCTTAGCTCCAATTAAAGTGAACATTGACATGGTGACTTAATTTTATCCTATATGTAATTTGATCTTTCTGTCTTTGTCATTTTTGCCATTCTGCTTTTATTTTTTAAATTATCCTATGCATTTACATTACACAGAAAGACGATTTTTTAAATGTTAGCTTCATTAACGAAAGCATTAAATGACTGTTCCAGCATATCAATATTCTTGGAGGTTATTGGAGAATCACTCCAAATTTATTTTCTTGAGGATACTTTGACTCCAGTATGTAACTACAGTAGGAAATGAAAATTCTATGTTTGAACTGAATGCATCCTATAACTAATATATACCTCCTTCTATTGAGAGAAATAAAAATAATCCTAGGTTTACCAGCTTAAGCCAACCATCAGTCTAATGGCCTCTTTGACCTTAATTCCTATTTTTTAGGCAAAAGTGGACAATACACTTTAGCAACTAAGTCCTACACTTTGACCTAGATATTATCGAAGTCTTCAAAAGAGACTGGATGGTTATCTGTCAAAGATGTTCTAGTTAAGTCTGCACCGAAGGGTGGGTTGGACTGCACCCTCAAAGATGCTGTTGAAATCTATGGTTT
This sequence comes from Pseudonaja textilis, assembly GCF_049901715.1. Lineage (NCBI taxonomy): Eukaryota > Metazoa > Chordata > Lepidosauria > Squamata > Elapidae > Pseudonaja > Pseudonaja textilis. The sequence goes on along the minus strand of NC_141990.1, from coordinate 31,204,784 downwards.
TATCGGTATTCAAAAATGGTAATGATTTGTTTTCTTCTTGGCAGCAAAAATGCTTGACTGATACATATGGATAGTTATGGATTAATTACAGACTAGGTATAGATGGATCACATCTGCAAAAAGAAAGAAAGAAAGAAAGAAAACCATATGGATCATACCGGGATTTCTATTATGGATCTGAGCACAGAAGCAAAGCTAAATAAAGCCTGCACATGACTCACACTAAGAAAATCCCATTTTACATGTGATATTACATGTTTCCTTTTGCGGAAGCATATCAAAGCCTGTCAGAGGCCCACTAATTAAAAGTGATTTAAAATGTAATAGATGAGTTGCAGCTATGGAAAAAAGTTGAGGGTTTCTCTTGCTGCTGAGGAAACCTGTAAGCTTCTCAGTGGCTGTGACTCATGTTTCTTTATTTGGATTGTTTTTCCTGAAATGTTCATTAACTCTAGAATTTTCAAGTGAAAAACCAAGGAATTTCCACAAATTTGAAATTTGGAAAAGTGCCAAAAGCTAAAAGTGCCAAAATTAACTTCCTTAATTTCCTTCATGGTCCTCTGTCATCAAATAGGGATCAAAACATCTGGTTCCACAGTCAGAAGTCTCAGAGAATCAGCCACAGAAACTGTCTTGAGAGATCCGCCTGGTCTAAACCTGTGAGTGACATGTGCAAAATTAATCATTTTGAGAGTTTTTTGTGGAACACCAAACTTCAAGAAGAGAACCCAAGGCATTTTCTTCTATCGACTTACTTCTCATTTAATCAAAACATTTTTTAAAAGTCTAACCCATTTCATTATCCTCTACTCTGTTATAAATTGCAGTGTGGTATAGGCTATGTTCAGCTCAACATGCCTGATTTTATTGAAGAGGTATTTTAACTACATCAACAATTTCTACTTGCTTGCTCATTTTTACATTTTTAAATTTATATTTATATTAAGCACATAGTTGCATTAAAGATAAGTAGTTGTCCCTTCAATTCCCTTTATTAAACACTGGACCACCATTGGTCTGTAACACATCCAAAGGTGCTGTGCAGCCAAACTGCATTTATCTTAGGTTGATCTAAGTCACCAAAATGGGGAAGAGAAGGGAAAGAAATGTCAATTGATGGAATGGCTTGAGGTTGCTCCAACAACTAGATTGCAAAGCTCTACTCTTCAAGACAAAAGTGGAAAACCATGCATTTCTCCTGTTCTAGAGGTAGAAAGAAGAAAATTAGTCTGTTTCCTTGATCAACCCAGAGTTTTATGGTAAGCATCATAAAGCAAATAATATTCCTTGTTTGTATTATACAAATACAGAGAAGGAGTTTGCAACAAACCCAAGGTATTTGGGGTGGGAAACTTTACATGGCCTGAAAGAATATACACCCACTCCTTATTTAGCAAACAAGTTCCATTCCAATGACCAGGTTGTTAAGAGAAATAAGCAAACAAAGGTCAGAGAGATGAAGAACACTGGATGCTGATATCATTCAGATAAAGTTTTGTTGTACAAGTATGCCATGGGTAGTTTCATTCTGGTATCCATTTTTAGGCACATGAAATTTGGTCAGAAATATGCACATTAGTTGGAAAATGAGTTTTTTAAAATCTCCACATATTTGCCATCATATTTGCAAATGGCTGCTAACTGAGATAGTTGTTAAATAAGGAGTAGGCACTTTGTGGCTTCATCTGCTCTCCTCTGATCCTAAAGCACAGACTGTTTTAACTATTTTACAAACCTTTCATGGACTTCATTAAATAAGAAACTTAGGTGGTCTTTCTCTAGATGCTTTTCAGATGTTCTGATCTACAATTGCCAGAATTCTCAACAAGAATGGAAATTCCCATACTAGCTAGGAATTAGTGAACACTGAAATTATAATCTAGCATTACTCTCCCAGAAGGCTGATATTTCTTAAAGAATTTGGTGGATTACCTTTGGCATCAATGGACTTCATCATACTATTTCCAGTGAGAGATGGACAAGGATTGGAAAATTGAAGTCTATTCTGACATTCTTGGATTTTCATTTAGCTCCTGTGCTTTGCATGACTATTAAGATATTTATAGGTGGTTATGTTTCTGTTTCTGGTAATCATTATTTGGAAGTACTACATAGAGACTTCTTGAGTACTATGGCTCACATCTATAAATAAACCTGCAATCTATGAATCAGTTTAATCCACTTATAAATTCATCTAAGCTGGCACACAACTTATTGGAGGAGGAGTTGTACGTAAAATAAGGGAAAAGAAAAGAATGAAGGGAATCAGGTATTATGTCCATCCAAGTATGACAAATCACAGCATAATCCTAATTTACCAAATGGGATTCAGTCACATTCATTTTTGCCATCTCGAAACAGCCATAAAACAGATAAAAATGAAAATAAATATATTTTCTTTCCTTCCCACCACCTGCCCAACATGCCTTGAGAGACCTTGATTTTCCCCTGTCACTCCTCTAAGTGTGTCTGAATGATAGCTTTTAGAAACCTCCATATTTTTATACCATTACTTCAGACAAGCATTGTTAAATAAGTATTTAATTCCCAATGGCTTGCATATTTCAGAACTGCCAGCAAGCAAATCAACAGCATAGGCACAATGGCAAACAAATTATGGGGAAATATACTATGTTGATGGCTTTTGAACCCATCATTTCTTAGGTAAGGTAAATGTCCATTAATGTGGTTTCTATTGTTTGGAGACCAAATTTTTGTTTTCACACATTTCATTGTATGCATTTTCTTGAAAACATGATGTCTATGAGATGCAATTTAAGGGACAATAATAATGAATGAAAACAAAGGATCTCCTCCCCATTTTCATTCTCAATATATTTATTGGCCCCTCCTCAGCTGCTGATAGATTAGCACAACAAGGACAATAAGAGCTAAACATCCTTTCTTAAAGCATCTAATTTCCAACCTACTGTGCATTTCCAGGAGGGAAACAATAATGCTAAAAACACAAATCTTTTAACTGTTGCAGAAGAAGATGAAAAGATCCTATGAACTTCATGGCCATTTAGTTTTGTGGGAAACAACTGCTTTATATATCAGAGCCAGAACACAGTTGTGGTCAGCCTTGAAATCCTGCCCTCAGTTTTGTTCTTTTTTAAGGCTACTACTGAAAGCCTTTGCAAAAGTGCAAAGTGAAATGCACTTTTCACTTAACCATACAACCAGATCCTCAGGGCTAAATCCAAATTGAAATCCTTCCATGCACTTTTTCAAATCTCCCCTAGAAGACCTTCCAAACTTTTGGATGAAATTTGAGATAAAACAGGGACTGCAAAGAGAAAGGAAATTTGATCTAATAAAGATCTTGATTTCCTTGGCAAAAGGACATTAAGCCAAGCAAGAATCTCTATATTTTTTGCTGATTTTTGTAATAGGCTGTGAGAATAATTTTAGAGACAGGAAAAATAGTTGCAGCATAGACCATGGTCTGATAAACAAAATCTTAATCCAAATAAGAAATTGGATTGGGGGGATAGAGTAAGTATCTCAAAATGGACCCTCCCTAGTTTTCTGGTAAGTATAAGGGGAAGGGAAAAGGGGAAGTGCTTTCAGACTTGCAAGATCCTTTAATGTAAATTACAATAAAGTTACAGTAGTATTAGTACTTACAGTTTTGGTTTCTTGCCTGAACTACCCCAAAGGGTTGACAATTCTAGAGGACAATATTATTTTCCTTTCTCTTTGCCTGAATATCATTTTGGTCTAGGGTTTACATCATCCATTATAAATCATCACTAGAGTAGGTTCTTGAATTACCTTTCTAGACCCTGAAGTTGGTTAAGGTGGCCCAGCAAGTCACAAGTTATACTGGAAAATTAAGGCATGTAAATTGTTTGATTCAGTTGTGTGTAGGGGATAGGTGGTCAAAATACTGTAGATACTATGATGGTCAATAAATGTAACTGAATCCCTTTTGAAATCATGTAACAACTGCACACTTGTACAAAACTGAGACACTGCAACCATTTTCTAGTCTGATTTGACCAAGGGGCGCTACTGAAAGGAACAAATGTAGGTCCTGCTTGTAACATTATTATATATCTCACTTCTGTGTTAATTTTCAACTAATTGTTATCTGGTTGAAATGCAGGATTATTAACATGAAACATTCATTACATTTAACTCTATTGTACTTCAATACTGAAGTTGTACTTCAATACAAATAGTGTTGGGGCTTAGGGTTCATAGGAAAGAAAGTTGGTGCCATAAGCTGTGGTGAAAGAGAGCTCAAACTAGATTTTAACAGCTTTCAGAAACAATATAGTATTTATCTCTGGTTTGGTTTTGGGGAGCAAAGGTTAAACTAGTAGGGGCTTTTGATTTCAGAACATGTCTCTGTAGCTGTTTAATTGGATTTTAATTACATTTTAACAAGATATTTTAGAATTGCTTTTAAGCTATAGTTACCTGCTCTGAGTTTTCTAGAATAGGAAAAAAGTCTAAATTCATTTCTAGAGAATTCATGTGAAATATAGATGAATATATCTCATTTTGCAAAGCCATAGGCAAATATTTGTATAATCTAGAGGATATGGAAGAAGAAAAATTTGAAGATTATGCTTTGAAAGAAAGACCTTTGCTAAATTCAGACTTGCTAATCAATGAATATTCTTTGTGATAGATTAACTTCTCAGAGAAGTTTCTCTAGAATCTCTGCAAGGAAGTTGATCTCCATTTAATTTTCTTCTAGGAGATGTTATCCCATTAATTAGCTATGGACTTAAAATAAGCTCTCCCTGACCACCTATCTTCCCATTATACCTTTTTATTTTTGAGTCAAAAGGAATTGATCCCTGCATGCCCACTCCATATCTGCATTTAACATCATTTCATAAACACAGCTGAAAACTCAGCTTCTGATGAAGATATATTAGCTTATTACTAATTTAAAGATACGTTGCTTAACCTTAGCAAAATCGGTCACTGGTGGCCAACTGCCTGGATCATGAATTGATGATCAAAATGCATAGAGTAAATTATCCATAAATGGACAAAAATGTTTAAAATCCTCTTTAAAAAAATAACAAAATAAAAACATATAAAATAACTACAGTATATCTGATCTGCAAGTATCAAAGATCCTTCTAACACTAAAGAGTCTCTTGACTAAATATTGCTCTTGTATTTTAAAAAGCAGTTTGTTGTTTCTATCATTTTTCCTTTTTTCTTTCCTGCATCATCAATTTCATCTCTTATACCATGCTGTCTTCCAGAAGACTCTAAGAAGTCTAGGCCTTACGGCTGATTACAAAATAATTGGTAAATCAAGACAGTGGCTTATTTAGACATTGTGTGGATTAAAATAATTAAGCAATTTCAATGGTTAACAAGAAACAAAATGGAATTTGCACGAATAATTATATTCCCAACATTAAGATGGATTCATTGCAGGACCTGATTTTAAGAAACTGGCAGAGTAACCAGGATAATAATCAAGGACATGAGTAAGTAATTGACACAACTTTAATGTTTAATAATGAATTGAGTGCAAAGGGCAATTTGGAAAAAAATATACGTGATGGGGGAAAGGGGATATTTTTATTCTTAAAAATCAATTCCAATAAAAAAAAATTGTGGGGAAATATAAAAGCAACTTTCCTAATTTGCTTCTGTGCCATAAAACATCTACCCACAGAATGTAAATTAAGAAATATTGTAGTGTTAATGCAATAGTAAAGAAGTGGATATACATTATACCTGATTAATAGTATTTGTTACTGGACAATTCTGTTCTTTTCTCTGCTGAAAAATGAAGTTTGGTTTTAATCATGAAGACAACCACTGGAATGCCAGTGTTACCCTATTGCAATAATTCTCCTTAAATTGAGAAAGGCAAAATCTGGGACATTTGTCTGCCTCCATCCAAATATTTCTAATGTGTTGAGTAAACAATACACCTTAAAACCTTTTATGCATTGTTCATTCATTGAAAGTGATGTGTGAGTAAAGGGGAAAGGGTAGCTCAGTTTAAATTTTAATGTAAATAATGCATTTTGCATTTCTCATATATCTATGAAGCAAAACATGGATATAATTTAATATGCACACTTTTAGAAATTTTCAGGTCTTTCATTTAAGAAAAGCATAGAAAATGCATATATTTGTGAAAACCCATTGCAGAAACAAAGCTATAGGCAAAATCAACAGCATTTTAGGAGAAATCAGCCTCAGGATGTTCTCTAAAAAAACATACATATATTCACAAATTCAATTGTGTTTATTTTATCAGCTGACTGATTAAAAAAAAAACCTGTACAAGAAGCCATAACACTGGAAAATCTAAAACTAAAATGGTGTAATTCTACAGCATGCGTATTTAGGATCACAGTTTAAGAGTTTGGGGTTGTGGCACGAATCCTTAATTTCACACTCTGTCCTTTAATCCTCCCTCTCTCCGCAGTGCTCATTAATAGATACCCAAACACACACATGAATACAGCCTACACATGACTTCAGCTCTTTACAAAGCCCCAGCTATCTGCATTGTCCTCAGACATTTACCAATACAAGCCATATTTTAACATGAGATTTTCTGAAGAAGTTCCAAGACAAATAGACAGTGGAGGTATTCAGAGTGGTGATTTGTATGCTCCTTTCTGAATGTGAAATTTATTGACTTTTTCTTACAATTGCACCCTGGATGTTATTCTAGCAATCCTATGTCACCATTCAGTGACAAGGAAGAAACAAATGTTTTTTATTTATTTTGGGGTTGAGGGAAAAAGTAAAATGATGCTTGATAAAAGCAAACACAAATACTGGATGGAGAAGATTTGTATACTTGTTTATGTTCCTAAAAGCAGCTGAGAGAGAGGAGGGTGGGGAGAAGGTGCTTTGAATTTTAATCAGCCTGACTCTCTATTCCTCCAATAGGAAAACAGGTGGAGCAAGCAATTATTCTGTGGTATAATTGATGCTGTAAAGAAAGATAATGGATATATGTCTTCTTGTTGGAATCTGTATCTGAAATAACTTCTGGGATGTGGTTCCTTAATAGCAAAATGACTTTGTAGTAGCATCCAAAAACAAAATATAAAACAAAGCAAAGCAAAAAAAAACAAAAAAAAACCCAGAGGCTCACAATTTTAATAAGGGACATGAATCTGGAAATGTGTTTAGTACTGGGTTATATAAACACACCCCTAATGAGATACTATAAAATCCATCACATTAAAGGGCTGATTTCCTACAAGGTATATTAGCTCAAAAATGTTCCATATATTAGGTGAGTATGCAACTCCATGCAATAAAGCAAGCCTGCCAAGGCAAGACACATGCTTTAGCCCTTAACTGTTCTGTTTTGCACATTTTATAAGGTTCTTTGAATACATGAATAAGATAAGTTATTCCCATCTCTTTCTTAAGCAATCTTTGAAATGGCTGTGACCTGGAATTGGAATTCTTGTAAACATCCAGCCGGAGAAAATGTGTGCCGTTTGGTTTTAAAGAGACGGTACATGTTTAATTATCCTAACTTCTTCTTGGAGAATGCTATTAACATTCCCCATTAGCATCATCTCATTGGTTCTCCCTGCTGCTCCACCTTAGGGGCAGCAATAGGAGCTAATCTCATTGCTCCCAAATGCATAATAATGAATTTTTTTTTTTTGGTCTTGTCTCAGAGGCAGCTTTCTTTGGATAGGGTAAAACAAGAAAATGCTCCCTTTTTAAAGAAAATTCTGAATTGGGGGCTCACTGTTTCCCCCATGAAATGACAATCTCATATGCACACATATAGAAATAACTTTAGATCTTTGCACACAGATATTGGAGTAACGTGTACAAACAGTGTTACCTGTGTACAAGATCACAAAGAGAATGTTTTGTTTAGAATCATCTTGCAGGAATAAAATAAGAGCAACCTGGAGATACTGTCCTAATGTAAAATGTCTCTGCCTTTTGCTTGTGGCATTACAAAGAGATGAAGGAAAATTAGGGGGATATTATTATTATTAATAACAACCAACACAACTGCAATAGTGAATCTAAGGCAACTGAATCAAGGAAGGTTGTCCCAATATTTCTCTCCACTGTACATTATTTGTATTCAAGGTTTTTGAAATGACATTGTAATCTGATGATGCACCGCTCTATTATATTGTCTACAAGGACAAATATCCTTACGTTTTCTCTGTAGAACTAACACAATTTTTCCATGTCATAGGTGCATAATATTCTGGCGGTCATAAGGAATGATGCTATTAATCCACTCGGGCAATCTCCAGGTCTGATTATTAGGGAAATAAATTTGCATGCTGCATGGGAGCTAGGTGAATCACCATGAACACAAATTATATTTCCTGACAGCAAGTTAGAGAATGGAGCTGCATCACAGGGCTTTCCCCCCTTCCTGTCTTGCTCCTCTTCCCTTTTCCCTTTCTCTGAAAGCTATAGAATTTCAATTCATTACATGAGATTGGTTAGAATTCAAGTCTATTTTTAAGTTGATATTAAGTTGAGTCTGTTATCTCTGGGAAGGCTAGCAGGTTCCCCTGAGCATCCACCTAATCACTACTTTAAAAAAATCGAAACGTATAGTTAGTGTCATGATTTAGGTACCAGAGCTAGTTTATTTATCAGCGCACAGAGAGATAATTTCAATTTGAAGCTCTGTAGCCCTCATGAATTTAACTGTCTTGAAAGCTCCCCCCCCACACCTACCCAGCCATTCTTTCTCCCCCCCCCTCACACACACACACACACACACACACACACACCATGCATATTGAGGTAATGGCCATTCTCACATTTTTTATTTGTCTGCTTGGCTGTAGGATTCCAAGTGCTGTCTCTCCTGAACAGTTTCAAGAGATGTCATCCTTCAGAGTGACAGAGGTGAATAGGCATTTCTCTCTGTGTCTCTCTTTGTCATTTTCAGTAAATATATGGCTCTATGAATGAATGCTGGATACTGTGCAGTACGTATAGTGGATCAGCAAGGGTGGGCAACATTTTTGCAACCTTGTGGTATTTGGTTTGGCTTTATTATATTACAGTCTTAGAAGTGGCAAATGGCATGGTGATCAAACTACTGATGAGATAGGATTAAATTTTGGGTTGACTGGAGATATATGAGATCGCTGGGCTGTTTAATGTTTAAATGACCTATTTTATTTCTTGCTATTTATAAATAATCTTATTGACAGACTTTGGAATTTTACTACTGAATGTTGATAGGACTAAAATGAGTTTCAAGAGTAGAGGAGTTCTTGTTCTTGAGGACTTCCAAACCATTATTTTATGATGATTTGTGAGCTGCATTTAACTATTTTTCCCGGCCTAGAAACTACATTACTCTATGTCCTTAAATGAGGGTATTATTGCCAAACAATCTTCTATCTCAATCTGTTCCGGACTAGCAGGCTCGAAGCCTGCAAATCTGATTGGCCCGCTGAAAGCCGATCGTGATTGGTCGCCATAGACTGATGCGATTGGCCAGTAAATGGGCTGCCGCGATTGGCCCTGCCAAGAGCGGCAAACTCAAATCGCCTTCATTGGCTGCCTAGCCACAGCCAGCCCTATATAAGGGGCTGCTGCGGCTGGGGTTAGTTGCTCAGATCTGAAGTCACAAATAAAGAGCTTTAGTTACTATCTGAGTCTTGCCTCCGTTCTTGAACCGTCCTCCCAGATATAACACTGGCGATGAGGATGGGATGCGGAGGCAACGAAAGCTATCGAAATTGAGCTAGCCGAAGGAGCACGTGGCTGACAGAGCGCAATGACGGCGACATGGCCAGCAGCACTATACCACCCGCACCATTCGATCCAGCTAGCGAAGATTGGGACTCATACATGGACAGATTTCAAATGTTCCTGGAGTCCAACAACCTCAAAGATGCCACGCCCAGCAAGAAACGAGCCGTTTTTTTAACCCATTGTGGACCAGCCGTTTTTAAGATGGCTAAAGCCTTAGCCAAGCCAGCTGAAGTTAAAACCATGGATTGGGACACCCTTGCTCCCATCCTGCGCAACCATTACGCCCCAGCCGTGCCAACTCTCATTCGCAGGCATGAGTTCTACCAGAGGGACCAGCGTGAAGGTGAGAGCGTTGGGGATTTTGTGGCAGACCTGAGGAACCTGGGCAGTTTATGTGGCTTCGCCAACCTCGAAGAAGCCATGAGAGATCGCATCATCCTTGGCCTCAGAGACCCCACCGTCCAGAGCAAGATCATGGCCAAGGGGGACATCTCGCTTGCAGATGCCATAGCAGATGCCACAGCAGCCGAAGCCACTCGTAAATCGGCAGCACGAATGCGTCGAACCAGCGGGACCAACTGCCAACCCACCAACGATGCTGGGAAACCTTCAGACAAGTACACATCAACCACCCATCACGAAGACGTCGAGTCATCCTCAGACAGCGAGGAAGAAGAAGTCCACAGGCTCCAGTCAGAATGTGAGCAACGGGACCAGCCGGGTCGCAAGTCCAACTACCAATGCGCCGGATGTGGGGGAAACCACCCCCGATCCGAATGTAGATTCTTAGATGCCATATGCCGTTTTTGCGAGAAACGGGGACACATCACGAAGGTATGCAGAAACAAGAGAAATTCCAGCCCCAGACGGAGAGGGAGCAGCCCAAAGAGAAACGATGGCAACGCCACCACGCAGAGGGACCGCCCTAGCAACCAGTGGAACCAGTACAGCAGACCCCGAAGTTTTAACGATGCCCCCAGATGAGAGGAGGCTCATCAAACCATCACCATCGGCCACGCTTCATCACTTGACGCTAAAAAGATCCGACTAGAGGTCACGATTGAAAACAAACCATGCAACATGGAAGTCGACTCTGGGTCATCTCTATCCATGGTATCCTGGAGAACACTCAAGCAGCTAATCCCCAACATCCGACGCCAAGACCTCAGCAGTCAGAGACTCATACTAAAAGACTATCAAGGCAACCGGATTCCAGTCGCAGGTACCCGCCATGTGCAGGTCTCGTTCAAGGGACATAAGGCAATTCTACCACTCACCGTCGTAGACCGAGACTGGCCAAGTCTATTGGGTCTTCAGTGGTTCGCGCCATTAGGAATCGGAATGGCTGGCATCCATCATACTGAAGACAATGACTGGGAGGTGGCTCTCGTCCACGACTTCCGAGAAGTGTTCAATGAAAGCCTAGGCAAGTACAAGGGGTCCCCTATTTCATTTAATCTGCGCCCCGACATAGCACCCATTCGTCTAAAGCCACGCCGAGTTCCCTTTGCTCTTAAATCCAAAATTGACGAGCAACTGGACAAATTAATTGCGCAAGGCGTGTTAGAACCGATTGACCACACCCGACGGGAGACACCAATTGTCACCCCCATAAAACCTGACGGGTCCATAAGAATCTGCAGTGACTACAAGGCCACCCTCAATCACGCACTACAGCAGAGCGCCTACCCAGTGCCAGTTGTTCAACATCTCCTGCATTCACTTGGGGGTGGCAAAATATTCGCAAAATTAGATCTGGCCCAAGCGTATCAACAGCTACCAGTTGATCCCAAGACTGCAGAAGCCCAAACTATAGTCACACATCGTGGTGCATTCAAATGCAACAGGCTCCAGTTTGGTGTAAGCGTAGCCCCAGGCATCTTTCAAAGCCTGATGGAGAGACTATTGCAGGGCATAAAAGGGGCCGTGCCCTATTTTGATGACGTATTAATAGCAGCACCCACAAAAAACCAATTAGAAAAACGCCTCAGAACAGTCCTACAGAGGTTCAAAAATGCTGGCCTCAAGGTTAAGAAGGAAAAGTGCCAGATTTGCACAGAAAGGGTGGAGTTTCTTGGCTACCTCCTTGACAAGCAAGGAATCCCACAGAAAAAAAATTGGCAGCTATCAAAAACACCCCAAGACCCAAAAACAAAACCGACCTCCAAGCCTTCCTGGGACTTATTAACTTTTATAACATCTTCCTACCCCAGAAGGCGACTGTTGCTGAGCCCCTCCATAGACTACTCGATAAAAGGGCATCCTGGATTTGGGGACGTCGGGAGGAACATGCCTTCCAGCAAGTAAAAGACCTCCTTACCTCAAAGGCAGTACTAATTCAGTATAACGAGACACTACCTTTGACTGTCACGTGTGATGCCTCACCATTTGGGGTAGGGGCCATCCTGAGCCACGTCCTACCAAACGGCTCAGAAGCACCAATTGCATTTTTTTCACGAACTCTATCAAAAACAGAAAGAAACTATAGCCAATTAGATAAGGAAACCCTTGCTATTGTCTCTGCAATAAAACGATTTCATGAATATGTTTATGGGAGACCGTTTTCTATTATAACGGATCATAAGCCACTACTTGGGATCCTGGCGGGCGACAAACCTACTCCACACATTCTCTCCCCCAGAATGACGCGATGGTCAGAATTTCTCGCTGCCTACGACTATCAATTAAAATACCGCCCCGGGAAATCTATGCCTTAAGCCGCTCACCGCTACCTGAGCCACAGGAAGACCCAGCTCCCACACTCCCGGTACTGCAAATAGAGACAATGCCATCACCTCCACTAACAGCTCAAGACATCGCCTTTGAAACCAAAAGAGACTCTTGTTTGGCACGAATTCTTGGCTGGGTGAAGAGGGGATGGCCAGATTATGACACTAAGGAACTGTTTAAGCCGTTTAAAAACAGACAAACGGAACTTTTTTCACAAAAAGGGTGCGTTTTGTGGGGAGACCGAGTTGTTGTACCAACTAAGTTACAAAAAAGGGTCTTGCAAATGCTACATGATGGACACCCGGGCATCGTGCGTATGAAAGCGCTGGCAAGAAGTTACGCCTGGTGGCCTGGTATAGACAAACAAATCGAAATCTGGGTCGCCTCTTGTAACAAATGCCAGGAAAACCACTCAGCTCCACCTAAAGCCCCACCAACAGAATGGGAAACACCCTTGGTCTCACATTCATATTGACTTTGCGGGACCTACGAGAGGCCACACCTTCTTAATAACTGTTGATGACTACTCAAACTGGCTTGAGGTCAATAAAATGAAAGCAACCACTACTGAGGCAGTCATTAAAAAACTGAACAGACTCTTCGCCACACACGGGTTACCAGATGTCCTGGTCTCTGACAATGGCCCCCAATTTACTGCCTTAGCCTTTGAACAGTATTTAGCGGAACGGGGCATCCGACATGCACTCACATCGCCGGCTCATCCTGCGGCGAATGGCCGGGCTGAACAAATGGTTCAGTTTACAAAGAAAACCCTGCAGAAAATGGATCAAGGCAACATCCACGACAAAGTCACTAGAATGCTGCTCCTGCAACACATCACACCAAACAGCACGACCAACAAGAGCCCAGCTGAACTCCTGATGGCCAGGAAACTCAGATCGCCTCTAGATCGTTTGCACCCTGCCTACACCCCGGAAAAGCCCCTGGGTTCCAGCAGCAAGCACCGTGTTTTCAAGGTAGGAGACCTTGTTTTCACAAAAAAATTTTCTGGGGATCCCCTTTGGATTCCTGCCCAGGTAACTCAAGTTACGGGTCCCCGCTCCTACCGTCTACTCACCACTGATGGCAGACCATGGAAACGCCATATTGACCAACTGCGCTCCAGACTAACCACATCTTCCAACCCTGACCCTAACTTTGACACTGGGGGGGAGGGGAAGCAGTGAACTCAGAATTAGAACCAACACCTGTTTATTCCGAGCTAACACCGAGATCACCGCACCATGGTTGGCAACACTCACCAGCTGCAGCTGAGACTGGACAGTCAAACGCTTCGCGAAGAAGCAGCAACCAAGCAGGTTCAGCGAGCACCAGGAGCCATGGCAGTAAAAGCGAGGCTGAGGACTCCATCACCCTGGGAGCACCAGAGGAGAGCCCTAACCATGACACCGGTTCACCATTCCTGTTTGATCCAGCAAGCAGTCCATCTGAACCCGGGTTTGAACAGGGTCAAGCGGAACTGCGTAAGTCAGGCAGACAGGTGCGAAGACCTGCCTACCTGTGAGACTACATTACTCCACCCCTTAAACAGAACCGAGAGGGGAGGGGTGTTCCGGACTAGCAGGCTCGAAGCCTGCAAATCTGATTGGCCCGCTGAAAGCCGATCGTGATTGGTCGCCATAGACTGATGCGATTGGCCAGTAAACGGGCTGCCGCGATTGGCCCTGCCAAGAGCGGCAAACTCAAATCGCCTTCATTGGCTGCCTAGCCGCAGCCAGCCCTATATAAGGGGCTGCTGCGGCTGGGGTTAGTTGCTCAGATCTGAAGTCACAAATAAAGAGCTTTAGTTACTATCTGAGTCTTGCCTCCGTTCTTGAACCGTCCTCCCAGATATAACACAATCCCTGATAATCAACTCTAACCAAAGCAGGAAAGAGAACAAGGGCATGATTTTTGCACTGATTGAAAATCTGACAAACTATGTGTGAATAAGATTGAAAAAGTGTTACACACTTAAGTACAAAATTAAATTACTACCAAAAATGTAGTATGTGATTTAGAAGTTATACTTAAGTAAAGTGAACATCACATGTTTCTAAATCATCTGCATTCTTCATGGTGTATCAACAAGGCATCCTTGCTTTCCTTCTTTAGGATAACACCATTGGCATCACAGCAATATGTTTGTTCTGTCTTCAGGCTTGTCAATAAAAAAAAACATGTTTGGGACAATGGTTTATGTAGCCTTAAGACTACAAACTAATTATGAAGAGCAATTGTGAAATGCATATAAGAAAAACTAGTGGGGGTCAGCCATTGAAACTAGTTTTAAATAGCCCATTTTCACAAAAGATTATTTCTGGTAGTTGTGTTGTAAGATAGAGATAGATAGATGATAGGTAGCTAGAGATAATAGATAGATAGATAGATAGATAGATAGATAGATAGATAGATAGATAGATAGATAGATAGATAGAGATCACGGTGTCAAATTCGTATCACGTGATGTATTATGACTTATCACAACATTTTTTGCTTTTGCAGAGCTGGGGTGGGTGTGGCCTGCGCATGACGCATCCGGCCTGTGGGTTGCCAGTTTGACACCCCTGAAATAGAGTATAGATAATTGGTAGATAGGGATAAATAATAGATAGACAGATAGATATAATTTATTTAGTTGTCCCTTTCCACTTTTTTTCTGAACAAGCCTTACAAATGCTTCCCCAGTTACCAAGTAAGTCCATTAGTTTCACAACATTCACACTTGTCAACAGAAAATTAACCAGTTTACTAATTTAATAAGATTTATAAACTGCTGTTTGGCCTTAATGGAATCCTGCAAAATGGCCTATACAAAATACAAAAACAAAAAACAATTAACCTCTTAAATTTCAAAAGTTTGAAATAAATGGAGCCAGAAAGCACGTCAGAAATATTGTATTCATTCTTAGTTGTATGCCACATCCTTTGTATGGGTATCAAAAGTGTTCCCCAGATTGAGAGAAAGTTAAAATAAATTCCTGAAAAGAATATATTTTAAATAAAACAAGTCATTAAAAGACAGAACAGCATTACAACACAATTAATATATGAAGGACAGAAATAAAAGCTGTTAACTTCCAAAAGCTAATTGAACCAAAATCAGAGTATTCTTGACTGTTTTGAGAAATTTATTAGAGAATGCTATTTGGATTTAACCTGATACGATGTCCCCAAATATTATTACAAAGAAAAACCTGTTAGTGTAGAGGTTATTACAGCCTATTTATAGAATCAAATTAAAAAACTTGGGTATTATTTTAAATACTATGCTTCGGAGCACATTACCACAATCCCTTGCCATGCTATACTTCTGGGGCTATTGAAGTACAAAACATGGAGAATATGAGGATACCTATTTTGTTATTAGAAGGGAAGTACTAATGAACACATTTGTTTGCAAGTAAATATGCATACATATGGCAAACACTTATAGCATTTAGGAAGCCTATTTGCATTATTAAATTTGTATATAATGGCAGCTAATAAGAGGATAAATCCCTTTATTTTCTAATGCATTGATTAAGTGAACATTTATTACAATCAGAACTGTGTAGACATATTATAAAAGCAAATGTTGCTTTTCTACAATATATGGGAAAAAAATTCAGAATTAGAAAGAAAGAAATTATGTTATCTATTGCTACATCTGTTCCATATATGGGTGGGATTCTAGCGGTTTGGACTGGTTCAGGTGATGTTAAAATTACATTTGGTTAGCTGAACTGGTATTTCAACTGACCGGCTGGCCCTGTCCACCCCACCCTCCCCTCTCAGGAGTCTCTACATGATGCAGGTAAGTGCAGGGTCTGCACGGAGGCTCTAGGAGGAGGAAAAATGGGCCTTCGGAAGTCCAGCAACGGACCTGTTTCCAGCTTTTGGAGGGCTTCCAGACCCCGGGGGAGGCTGTTTTTGCCCTCCCAGAGGCTCAGGGGAAGCCTCTGGATCCTTGGGAGGGTGAAAACGGCTTGCCCAGGCTCCGGAGACCCACGGAAGCCTGAAACAGGAAATTCTGGTAGGCCACACTCATCATGGCCACACTCACCCAGCAACCAGCTTTCTTATATAACAGTTTCCAGGTTGCTTGTAAAGCAGAATTGTATTAAATATTACTGTTAAGTATTAAAAGCAGAATCAGAATTGGGTAGTTCTGTGATGGAGGGAGCTACAAAAATACCATGTCTAACAAAGAAGTCTCTATTTCCTGTGTTACATTTCTTGACTACTGTTCCTTTATGGTTGACTGTTCCTTTATGGTTCCTTTATGGTTTATGCTAAAAATTAGAATCTGTTTACCCTTCTGTTTACCATTACCTTGATCATCAATTCCAAGGCTGGTTGCTGTAGTAGTTTGGTCTTTATACCTAATTCTAGTCCCAAATTTTCATTATGCTCCTTGACATTATGCTCCAGTAGCAGACTTTGGACATTATTTACATTTCATAATTGGCATAGCTTTATGGTTATTGAAGTTTCTTACTCCAATTTGAAAAACATGCCCATCTTCCAATCCAGCTTCTCTTAATGTATATTCAGCATACAGGTTGAATAAATATGGAGATAGTATGCAGCCTTATTCCACTCTTTTGTCAACCTGGAGCCAATCTGTTTTGCTATCTTCTGTCTGTACTATGGCTTCCTGATCTGAATACAGTTTGCACATGAATCCAAAGGGATATTCTGGGATTACCATTTTTCTGACACGGTTTATAGCTTGGCATGATCAACACAATAAAAAGCTTTTCTATAATCAGTGAAGCATATGTTGACTTCTTTTTTGTACTCTTTGGCTTGCTCAATTATCCAGCATCTTCAGCAATATATGTCTCATTGGCTTTTGGAAAAGCCTGTCTGAATATTTGGCATCTCCCTTTTCATGTAGGGCTCTAATGTGTGTTGGATGAATTTAAGATTATTTTGCTTTCATGTGAAATTGTACAAATGGCCACTATGATTCCCTAGATTTGCTTGTGTTACTTGAATAGATTCTTTAATGGGTCTTCCACTGTTTGCAATATTACTGTAATTATCATCAATTCCTGTAGCTTTCCAATTTGGTAATGCTGATCTAACATTTTCTAGAACTAGAGATTCTTGTTAAATAGGAAATGTCTTGGATGTTGACATCTCTACTGTAGAGTATTTCAGTATAGTTATTCATTTTTTGTTGATCTTGTTTTAATCAGTTACTATCTGCCCATTGGTGTCCTTTAGCATACCAATAGCTGATTAACGAGCGGCTATGCCCCTGTGACAGAGCTGAGGTTGAAACTGTGGAGCATGTCCTTTTATATTGCACTATGTATAATGCAGGCAGATCTAAGTTACTGTCTCTCCTTGAAATAGACCCTTCTAGACCCAATGTTAGTAATTTGTTCTTATATTGTCTAGGGGATGGCTCCTCGTACATGACTTCTCAGGTTTCCAAATTTTTTTAAAGAGCTGTAACCATCAGAGGAGAACACTGTTATTCCCCCTAGTCAAGTTTTTGGTGACCAATTCTTCATGACTAATTTTCCCATGTTTTGTTCTGTGACCGCAAATAAAGTATTATTATTATTAGCATACCAATTTAAGTTGGAATCTTCTTTTGAGTTTTTAGAATTTTTTAGAATCTTTTTCTTGTTGTCCATGCTTCTTTTTCCGGCTTCAGTGTGTTTACAGACACACTGTTGTAATAATGTTTCTTGCCTCTTCTAACAGTTCTCTGAAACTTTTTGTTAAATTCTTTTGATTTTTCTCACTTTTGGCTTTGGCAGTTTTGACATTCAGTTTGCTTTCTTTTGTTTCTTCACATTCACATTTTTGCAGTTTCTTTTAAAATTCATCGTTAGCAGCTTCTTTTATTTCATTCCATGGTTCTTCTGGTTCCCAATCACTGAGGTGTAGGACTTGAAAACCATTCCTTCTGTTTTCCTTGAAAGAGGTGGATATAGATTCAGTATCGTACTAGTGAAATTGGTTGGTTTTCTTCTTCCATTTTAGCTCAACCTGGAACTCACTTATGAAAAATTCATGATCAGTTCCACAGTCAATCCCTGGCCATGTCTTTGCTGTTATAACTGAGCTCTCTCAGTTCCTTATGCCAATAATATAATCAATTATATTTCTCTGTACTGCATAGAGTGATGCCCAGGTATACAGTATACGTGTGGTTTGGGGTGTTTAAAGACACCATTAGCAATGTTAGCAATGAAAAAATATCATTGGATTAGCATAAATTATTAACTCATTTTCCTGCTTTATTTATTTATTTGTTTGTTTCCTAAGCCATACAATCCAACTAATTTTCCTCTTTTCCAACATTGGTATTTCAGTCTCCAGCCATGGATAATAGCCCATTTTACATCCTTCTTTCCAGGCTTGAAAGCTGTTAGACATATTTGAACATTACTAGGTAAGTAGTTACATTTTGTGTCAATGAAAAAATGAGGTTATAGAACAATCCACATTTGGATATCATAATAGGAAATATATTTTACTGCCATGCCTAGCCAGGATAAATACTTTAAATCAGCAGAATTATTTATTTACTTTTTAGAGTTATATGCCAACCATCTGGCCTATAATATAATAGTTCTTTCAGAGATTTGGAGAAATTATCTTTATATATCTATATATGATTTATTTGCATCTGTTTTGCAATATATTATATATAGGTGAAACATGCATTGACAAACCAAAACAGCATGACCCAAGTGTTTTAGAAAACCCAGAATACATGCACACCGAAAATGCTTAAGAGATGCAGCACCTAAAATGAAACCAAGCATGCAATTTCATATGGAATTTAAAAAATATATAGAATAAAAGCTAGAATTAGCCACGTACTTGAACTATGCAAGTAAGAGCTCGAATATCTGATCTTCGAGAACCAGGGGGTCAAGGTATCTAAATGTGTAAATAAATATTCATGATTTAACGAAATAAATGTCAGGAAATATTATTTTATACCTCCTTAAAAGAACATTTTTTTAAAGTAGGCAGCTGGTTTTTTTTATAAGACATTATAAGACATTTCAGCCTTCTTTAACTCCTATGATTTGGTCTTGCCCAGCCATAGTTCCATTTTGGTTTCAAATCATAGCATATGAATACAATTTTGAAAAAAAAAAAAAAGGAGTAAAAGATGGAAATGTAACATTAAATTGGTGCTAAAGTATGGAATTTGTTATTTTATGAATAGCTTCCAATCTGAGCCTGAGGCTCAGGAAAAAAAAAGAATAATCTTACATAAAGTTATACTCCTGATATTAGGGAATGGATTAAGATGAGTCTCTTATCTGTTTATGAAAAGTATTTCTCTGTGGACTAAATTTAATGATAAGCTTCAGGTTTGAATTAATTCCACAATAATACAAACTGATATTATATGGATCTTTTTATAAGCTTACTCCCTACATTTAGGGTTTTTCCTTTTTTGAAAAAATCATGATGGTAGGATTTTTTAAAAAAACTCTATAGTTGACATAGTAATTTATTATTGTTGGTCATAGTGACATAGCACAGTTATAATTGTTTCCATTTCATTATGTAATATTAATAATAATGTTTGCCCGTCTTACTTTAAAGGCCTTAAATGATGCCAACTAGAACTTAATGCCTCTATTTGTAAGGGCTGTTGACATATCCATAATAAGGAGGAGGAGGAGATTGGAGAGAGATTTGCAAGGCACATCAGAGCAGTGACAGAAACAATTGTCTGTTCCTGCAGTCATCAATAGCTGAGGGCACTAGATTTCATTTGAAGCAGCCATTGTGTGCCATCAGTTCCTATGTGGTGACCTGTCACAGTAAAGAAGAATTTCACATGGCCTGAACAAACTGACAGAACATTTTACCTTTCAGGAAATGTAATATTTTCTGATAAGGAGCTTATGTTAGTTTTCTTAGAAAACAGCCCAAGAGCAGTTCTCAGTGTGATAAGTTGAAGGAAACATCCATGGCCCTGACTTAACAAAACAGGCCATTTGTTTTTGAGGGAGGGAGCTGCTAGAAGAAATCTAAATAGATGGCAGCTTACTGATAATAGAGAGGGAATGCTTGCTGATCCCAGATTGATGGTTTGTACATTGTGTTTATGGCAAATGTGCAACAAAGCAAAATGAAGCTCAAGAGATTACAGCGGGATCAGATGAAGAAAATATATTACATTATATTACTTTATTGATTTTTCTAATTTTAGTTTAAGTCTCCCTTTTCATTCTTTAAGTCAAAAATTACTGTTTTATAAATGCTTTCCCACCATTCCACTATGTGTCCATGGATTTGTATGGATTTGTCTCTTGATAAATAGATGGGTGCACATAGTAAATGAAAGAGGACACGAACCCTTTAATAAATGGGCACTACATTCAGATGCTGCCTTGAACAGGCAGACATTGTAGGAAGGCTTCATGTGATAGCATGGAGACTTCCTACAATATCTGCCTGTTCAAGGCAGCATCTGAATGTAATGACCATTTATTATATTTGCAAAAAAGTGTTAAAAGGCATTGACTATTGTCTTATTCAACTATAGATATCCAGGTGAGTACACAAAAGGAAGGGCAAACCAATATGCACAGCTCTAGGCTAGCTACAGTAATTTGCCTATCTATTACATAGATAAATTTGACATCTTTAATGAAATGCTCTTTAACACAGGAGAACCAGTTTGATGTAGTGATTAAAGGTAATGGGCTAGAAACTGGAACACTATGAGTTCTACTCCTGTCTTAGGCACAAAGCCATTTGGGTTACATTGGACCAGTCACTCTCTCTCTCTTAAACCTATGAAGAAGCAATGGCAAATTACTTTCACAAATCTTGCCAAGGAAACTGCAGGCACTTATCCAGGTCAAACTGCTATCAAAGAGTGGCTCAAAGGCATGAAGGATCCCTTCACCACCAGACCAAAGCTATGCCATGCAATCAGCCTTTGTAAAAGAATCCTCAAACATGTGATATAAAAAATAAAATTTATGAATATATAAGAGGCATGTTAGTTGCAACCATAGCCCAATTTGGCTCAAGGGCTTGGAATGCCTAATACTAATCCAATTATTAGACTTTCTCTGACCTTACATCTAGCCCCCCAAAGTCATCTGTGTAATTCCATTTCTGTAAATGTACAAGGTCATGTTTGGGCTAATCTGTACAGGAAGATTTTTCCAAAGCTAGAGAGAACATCTAATTTAGTGCAAAGAGAATGTCTGATTGATCATAAAGGTGTTGTTTATTTAGTTATAAAATATTTAAATGCTGATTTTCTACCAAAAAATGATCCCACTGAATGGAGCACAATTTAATGAGTACAGGATAAATTCAATATTAAATTAAGTCTTAAGGTAAGATTCCCTTAAATTAAGCCCAAACCCACCCCATTTCAGGAAGTGGTTTGTTTTTGTGTTCTTTCAGATTTTTTTTAAAGTTACAAGTATACTATATAGCCTGGGATTTCCTGGTGTTTTTCCATTCAAGTACTAACCAGATCCAAGTCAGATTATGTAACAGTGTACAGAGCAGAATAGAAATACGTCAAAACCCACAAGAAAATAAAGAGCAATACTTGCTACTACAAGCGGAAGAAAACAGTTTAACTTGAATATAATCCAAATAGATCTCAGGGAGATCTGATGGATCAGAGTTTTCAGAGATATCCTTCAGAGGAAAGAAGTAGCCCAGAGAAGAGAATGGTGACAAATCTATTGTTCCAAACATCCAGATATTATGATCAGCAATGAGTTCTCATCTCTAGAGCTGTTACCATTGTTCTCCAAAGGATTCTAGCAGTTTATCTTATAATCCAGAAGGGGCTTGCTGAAGTTTTCTCACCAGGCTACATGCTTGATCTGGCATGTCTATCCTCTTCCTCCTCCTTTTCCCCAAAATAACAATGCTCTGAAATGATTCATGTTGAGAGACAGTGACTGGCCCCAAATAATCCAAATGGCTTTGGGGTATAAAGTGGGACTAAAACACTCAGTTTCCTGATTGGTCTAGTCTGTTGCCTTGACTACTAAACCAAACTGGCTCTCCCTGATATGATTTAAAAAAGAATGGGTGAGGAATTTGGAGTGCTCGTGTGAAATATGGATATTAAGAGAGCCAAGCAGTAGTTTTCTGAATAAATCCAAGGCAGGAGATCTGTGCTATGAAAAGGAGAGGATAAGTGTCGATATATTTTCCAAAAGGATTTTATTGATCTAGGCATATGGCTTCTAATTATGGCTACCTGTCCTGTCCTGTCCTGTAAAAATCCAGATGGCCACTAGAAGGGAGGAAAGAGTCAGGGTTTTCTGCATCACTTTGCTGCCATCAAGTGATCATTTGAATTTAAGCAGGTCTGGTTTTGTAAACTAAGATAAAATATGTTACAAAAATAATAATTAAATTCTCCCTGTCCTCAGGTTTGCAAATTGTAAAAGACTTGAGAGATAACCAAAGGCATGCAGTAAAAATTATGCTACTTTAGAAGGATAAATACTCAGGCTGGATTTGCCTATACTTTGCTGATCCCATCATCGTTTTATATTTCTTCCCCTTCTGCCTGTTTTCTTGAGATCAAGCTTAATTTGCTCCTTATACCCACTCTTCAGGGTAATATGGTGCCTTACAAGGAATTAATACGTAAGAATATAGCCACTCTATTTTTATTGGTTTGCTTTTGGGATATATTGGAGCTACATTATGTTCCAATGTTTAATTAAAATTGGTAAGAATATTTGCCAGCTCAGGCCTAAAAGATGGTTCACATATTTTCTAAAGTTTGTTAGAAATTATAGTGTCCGCTTTAAAATACTTTAAAAATCCTAAGTCCTTAATCTATATACTCCTAAACTCTCATAACTTTTTATCTTTCTCTACCCTTTAGTTTACTCAAACAGTGCATTATATTAGAACAATTCTTGAATTGAGGTAAATCAAATCTGATAATATAAAGAATGCAAATACAATCCAGGATCCAGTCTATGGAGATTGTCAATCATCCAGATCATGGTTGTCCCAAAAGTGCTGTTTTATGAGGCAACTGGACTTTCTTGTTTTTTTCTTTCTTCTTTGAAGATGTTTCACTTTTCATCCAAGAAGCTTCTTCAGCTCTGCCTGGATGGTGGGGAATGGAAGGATTTATACTCCTTGCAGACAGCTGGTCATTTTTATTCCTTTAGAGAATTGTTGAGGCCACTTGGAGGTTTATTTGTGGGACCTCAGGGTCACCTGAATAGTGCAAATGGCTGTGAAGCCTTCTTGGCTGCAGGATGTTTTCTGCCCTGTGTCCCTTCAGTGTTGAAGACAGGCAGATGCTGTTGGGGGATGAGTCTGTGTTGTCTATATCTGAAACTGAAGTACAAAAGGTTTCTGTAGTCTCAGGGTTTTTTTGGAAATCTGTTCATACTCCCACAACATTCGAAGGGTGTTCATCCCAAAATGCACAGCAAAATGTCTATGGAGATTCTCAGTAATCCAGGTCATGGTTGTCCTAAAGGTTGTCCCAAAGATGCAGACAACCTTTCTGATATAGGTACAGCAAATTTTCTCTCTAACTGTCGCTATAATATTTGCAGATGTATTTGTCCATTTTAGTTTAAGATTTAAATTCAGCTGAAGTCACTGAAATACTAAAGAATTATTTTAGCCATAGAAGGTCCACTATGCATTTATTCTAAACATTTCCATATCACAATCTTATTCCATGGACCAACAGTGGTGGCTACCAGTTTTTAAAAAGTTACATGAACAATGAAATAACTTGTGTGCCTATAATATGTGAACAGCATTATTCCAAAACTTATTTGGACTGCAATTCTTTACTAGATTCTCCCTGTTTTCTGCCCCTCTTCACTTTGAATGTTATTTCAGTTTGTACACTGCCTTTCAGGGTTACCTTTTTTCACCACCTGCAACAATATATTATTCACCATATCATAAAATCTTAAGCTAAAATGGACAAATACATCTGCAAGCACTATAGCGACAGTTAGAGAGAAGTTTTGCTGTACCCATATCAGAAAGGTAGTTTTCACAGCTTAAAAGAAAACACTATTTTCTTTATTTTGTTGATTTATTGCAGGACTGCAGTAACTGTGTTACTACATAAGGTCAGGGAGAGTGGGCCACTATTCAATATACCATGCAGTCATAATGCTCAGTCTAATAAAATAAAGGAGATACACTTTGAGATAGCCAGGTGAACTGCCATACAGGCAATTCAAAGCAAAAAAGAACAGATGCGATAGTGTTTTATATATAAAATGTTGTAAAGACCTAAAAACTATACATATTGATATTTGCAAAATAAAGGTCTCATTACAGAAACTAGTTCTGATGTCTGGAATGCAGCCCCTAGGGCATTGTATTTCTATCTAGACCCACAAAAAAGCAATATGATGGGGTCTTATGGCATATCCCATTCCTTGCACTTTCTTTCTGTTGATTGCTTCTAGATTGGTGGTGGAAAGAAAAGTAAAAAATGCCAATAGCGAGGGTTTATTAATTTTTATTGGTAAATTGTGCCCAGACTACACTTGAGTTCACATAAGTAAATGTATCTCCATTCTTGCACATAGAAAATAGGGTCTTGCAAATCTTGGAAGAAATACCTAATTGTGACAAAGGTTTGAACAAAGCAAACCTTCTAAACTGGTTTTTCAAGTTTCTTTTTCTCAGAAGGAAGCAAACACTTTTCAGTCTTTTTTCATTCCTGCCTGAGCAGAGGGTTGGACTAGAAGTCCTCCAAGGTCCTTTCCAATGCTGTTATTCTATTACTCTAGTGGAAGTTGAGGGCAACTTCCTCCTGGGACAGTCTTAAAGCAATTTGAGATCATGCAGAATGTTTTGTAAAGGCAAATTGTGTTATCTATTTGCCTCCATGATGCACATCTTTTAACAAAGCAAATCTAAGTAGCTGTTTTTTTTAAATGAATTTGATGTATAGGTTAAGGCATCAGGCTAAAAACTAGGAGACTTGGAGTTCTAGTCCTGCCTTAAGCTTGATTTAGAGTTGTCCACAACTGTGCATAGGTATTGCTGCATACTATAGTATGCTATGAAGGAGTAGATGGATAAGCATAGGTTGCAGATGGCCACAGATGGGCTAATGCAAAAACCTCCAAAATCCCAACTGCACATTGTGCAGAGATGTGCATCCTGCATGCTGATTGGTTGATATAATTTCCTGTTCTGTGCTTTGCTGTTTAAGTGTCCCCTAGTCAGAACAAACATTTACAGATATATAAATGTAACAGATATGCAGCTGAATCTGAACAACAGACACATATGTTCCCTGATATGCAGCGTGGAGAAATCTACTCTGGACTTTAAGCACAAAGCCAACTGGATGATCTTGGATCAGTCACACTCTCTCAGCCCTCAGGAGGCAATGGCAAACTAGTTCTGAAATCTTGACAAGACAACTGAAGGCATTTTTCCTGACAGTTCCCAGGAGATCAAAAAAAATAAAAATAGGTGTGTTTTCCTTTGTTGGGAGGAGTGTTGAATGGATTGTCACCTATGTCATGATATCATCACATAACTGTATATGTAACTTGTATATTTTATGCAATATTATGATTCTTTCCTGCCCCCTGTGAACACACTTCCTAGTGTTGAATCTCATATTATAGAACTTACTCTGAGCAAAAAAAGCAACTTGGAAAGATGGCTTCCAAGATTAAAATTCTGTGATTCTATGATATTGCTATTCCTTATCTTACAGAACTTATTGTGTGTTGCTGTAAAAAGCTGAATACTCCTCTTTTAGGAAAGATGTCTTTTGCCAGTTTCATGGTATACATACCAACTCCATGTGCTTGGATGAGAAGTCATATATCAAAGCTGCTATTAATTCCAAGTTTGAAATTTTGTGATTTGTTTTCTTACCCTCAGCTCAAGAATCTTGCCAAAAATGTCCTTTGTCAGGGTACTAATTTTGCTGACGACCACTTCATCTTCATTTTTGGCTGGTAATTACTAAGTCACACACAAGCCTTTTTTCCCTTCTTATCCCCTGGCAGCCAGAGAGGCGGGGATTTTTAAGAACCTATTCATTATAGTTTTGTTGGCACAGAAATGCCCCAAATTCTGCACTCTCTATAGACATAAAAATAATAAGATTGTTAGAATTAAAAGATGTGACCTAACAATTATTTTTGCATTTTTAAAGAAAGGATCAACATCTTCAGTATTACTTTATCTTCAGAACTTAGAACATTTTATTTTGCCTATAGCTAAAAGTGTCAGCTTCAGTTTGAAGAGATTTGGTGCTCCATTCCTGAACTACATTTTTGCTCTATCTCTATTCCAATATGCCTGTCTACTCATTCACCTATGACATTCCTCAAGTTAAATGGAAATGTCTAGAACTCATACATATACATCTGGGTTTCTATTTATGTGTAATCAAAAAATAGGAAAAGAATTATTATGCAATTATATGGGACCATTCCCATATTTTTTCAGGACACAATTAAATCAATATCCTGGTTTCCTAGGTGTATCTAAATAAAGGAATACACACACACACACACACACACACACACACACACACACACCAGGGTGTACCAAAAGTCAAACCCCATAGGCCAACTACAGTATATTTTATTAATATCTTTTATAGAGAAAAATACTACTTAGGAATATTCCAAAGCCATGCATTCTTTTTGGAAAGCCTTTAGAAATCAGCATAATTTTATAAAAGAAAAAAGTGCAACTTTATAAAGAAAATGCAATGTTGTACAATGGTGAACATGTACAAAATGTTCACTGGAAAACCTGTTTCCAAAAAGGAGACCACAAAGAGAGTGAGTCACTTCTGCTTCGCTCATGGCGACTGGGTGTAAAAGGCAAACAAAGTTGATGTGGGGAACTGGGAGAAATGGTAGATGGGTGGACAAACTCTTGTTGGGACTTGCTGGGTCAGGCTGGGCAGCTGAGGCTTCCCAGGGCACGGCAAGCAGCCCCAGAACCAAAAGGCAGGGTGCAAGGTGGCCAGAAGACATAAATGGCAGGGGCAGTAAATGTGTAGATGGAGACGAAGGCCATCCCTTATCTCACTTGGGCTCAGGGTGAGGGGAATGGATTGGCTTGGGCTGGGTATTCACTTAGTAACCCACAATTATCAGCTAATGAAATCTCATGATATCTCACTTTTCAGCCATACCATTTCACAGTAATAAACCAGGTCACAATGAACCCTATCACCGAGATGGAAAAGTTGGATTGGATCCTACAAACTTGACAAGTATGGCACTCCAACTTTTCCATCTCGGTGATAGGGTTCATTGTGACCTGGCTTATTACAACAATAGCTGTTACAATTATACCAATTATTCTTAGTGATCTGCAAATTTCTTATAGCAGGCTTCAGTGATATTGAGAAAGATGATACAAGATGCCCTGTTAGTTAAAGGAACTTTGCCAATTACAGGAATATGCAACGAAGGCAGAAAAATAACCTTTTTATTACCCTCACTACCACACTTGGCAGAAGTATGCAGTCTATCAGGTTTTTAGTCCATCTCAGAAGTGTCATCAATCCAATTCATTGCTCAGAAGCAAATGACAAACTATGTTCGATTTTATCAGAAACACTCATGTAATGGTCTGTCACATTTCACCATTCCTCAGTTATACCAAGGACTCAACAAAATCACTAGCCTCAACTACCAGAAAAACATGCCAAAAACAAATTTTCCAGGAAAGAAAGAGATTTCAAAGGAGCAATTCTGTCCATCATTCCTGTGCTCATGCAGGAATCTGAATTAAAGTATCCATGATAGGCAATTGTCTAGTCTCTCCTTGAATCCATCAAATGCTAAGGTAACTAGTTGAACTAGTTTTATTCCTGGTACATCTTTTTCTAAGATATCACCCTGTCCTAAATCTTGGCAGAACAATCAGGTTTTCAATAGTTTCCTGAATGACACAAGGGTGGGAACCACTTCGATTACAGTAATTCAATTTTGTAATAAAGAGCCATAAATTACAACCTACTGTGAACTCAGTGTCAAGATCCTTCTAAAAAAGAAATAGCTGTCATGGAGATATCAGATACTAAGGAGAATAGAATAGTCCTGGGTTAGTCAAAAATTGACCATAAAGCTAGTAAATGTTGTTAAACATATGAATGAGCACTGTACTAACCACAACTCTGGCCTATCTTTTGGATGAATCCAAAGCCATCTGTCACTGCTTGCCCATAATGGAAGCAATTCCTTACACTAAAGTGGACATCTACAATAAACACAGCAACTGCTCTCAATTATCTGGTCTATGTCAATGCTATATGCTTGGCCGTAGAGGCATAGTTCTTCCTAGGTAGGCAGCTTAAAGTTTATCTACCTAGATCCTTTACATCCATGCATACCCTAAGTGCAGCAGCAGGCCAGATTTTTGGATGCTGGAAAGTTTGAGGGAAATATACTTTGCAACTATTTACCTTTTTTCCTTTTTATTGATCCATCCTCTCCATGAGTCATTTTATCCCTCCTGACCATGACCACCACTTCATCAATGGGTAGGCATCCTTTCATGCCAGCCACCTAGAGAGTATATCCACAATACATTTTCAAAACTTCAAATGACTTTACCAGGGTCCAAAACATTGTACATCTTTAGTGGTACAGAACCTATTTTTCATGCAGAACAGCCCAGATTTAATTCCTGACACTTCTAGTTTAAGACAAAGATTGGATAGATGTTTTTTCCTCACTAAAGCAATCCAATGGTCTATCTCTGAACATTATTAGAGTTGAGTTTCTTCCTTTTATGATAAAAATGGTTTTGGTACATATGTAATGAATAAAAAAATATATTGATTTTAGTTCTGTAATTGCTTTCAGCATTTCAAGCTGAGTTGGAGTATATGGATGTGAATCTGAGAAATATATTTTAGCCATTTATTCTATTCTAAATAGCATTTTAAAGAAAATGCTATTGAGTATTAATCTAATGAATAGCATTATAAGCACCAAAGTTTATGTTTATTGCACTTATTAAATGGGCTTTGATATCACCTATAAAATAAATGGCAGAGTTAGCAAATTAGCATTTACATGCTTCCAACCAATATCTGCAATTTTATCTATTCAACTTCATCAGCCTATTCCTTTATTATTCCTAGTTCATACCCAGAGAATCTGTAGTAAAGCCTCAATGGTTATTTTTTAATTATGTAAATTAAACACACATTCTTGTATATATGTGTACAGTTATCCAAATACAGTGTCCAGAGTTATTTTTTTTAAAAGCTGACCTGTACAGTCTGAAGTTCCCAGCCATAATTGCCAGCTGTGTGGCTAATCGTTCTCTTTCCTATATATTAGTGCAAAGTAAAAGACTGTTTAAATAAGGTTTTGCATGCAGGCCACATGAGACCTAATAATAAGGTCAATAGTACCCCATCCACTGGATTTGGAGATCATCCAGCAAGGTCATTGTGTAGCTATTAGAAAAAACTTCTATAGGAAGTATCTGTATCCCTCCTTCCTTTTACCATTTTAATTCCATTTAATGGAAAAGAAATTACTTTCAAATAAAAAACAGTGGGGTGAAATTATCTGGTTGAAATGTGAGTTCTTACATTTGTCATATCTGAGGGATGATATTTTGTGTCTGGGTGTACACAAATGTTCATTCATTCTGAAGTCTTTTTTCAGGCACATAGTTTATAGCCGCCCTGGCTTCCTGAATCTCAACTAAAACCAGAAGAAAAACATCACAAAGTAGTGATTCTTATTAATTTCTTTTCAGATCAGGAAGGAGGGCAGCTGGAAGGCTGAGACATGGAAAGCCATGTGCCATGTTAAAATTCAGTGCCATGCTAAAATTTATTCCAGTCTCCTGGTTTTTCTTTTTGACAAGTAGTAGCGTTATTATGCTAATTCACTCTTGGAGCTCTTTAGAATTTCTTTATTTTGGAGCATATCTCATTGCTATGAAGTGATTGAGGGAAGACACTATATTTCTTTGTATCACAGGACCATGTGAAACTTCCCATGCTTTGATGAAAATCCAGAAAATGTACCTCCTCAATACTGCTTCATAAAGTAACATGACTGTAATTATTTATGGAGTGAAATGAGGCAACCAGGTTACTTCAGATCAGTTTTGCTTGCTACAATACAAAAAAGTTATTGAAAATTAGGTAGAGGAGAACAACAAAAATAGCAAGGGCCTTGGAGGTCAAATCCTAAGAAGGGTAAAGAGAACTGGATATATTTAGCCTAAAGAAGAGAAGCATAAGAGGAGATGTTAATAGCCTTCCAATACTTGAAGAGTTATCACAGGGAGAATGTGAATTTACTCTTCCTAGTGTCTGAAAATAGGAAAAGAACTAATTCTATTTATTTTTTTATCCAGCTTTTATTATCTTTATAAATAATTCAAGGCAGTGAACATACCTAAAACCCCATCCACCTCCTATTTTTTTCATTCTTGTGAGGTGGCCAGGCTGAGAAAATGGCCCAGCGGGCTTTCATGCCTAATGGGAGACTAGAACTCACAGCAACTTTGTTTGGTGGAACTGGGCCTCTTGTCCCCATCTAAATTCTGGCAGCCTCCAGAAGCAGTAAGACAGTGAGGGGGATCCCAGCACAGCTGATCATTGGAACAGCTGATCTTTGGGAGGAAAAAGAAAAATTAGTTCAACTCAACCGGTAGCTGTTTTTTTACTACCAGTTCAGCTGAACGATAACATTCTTTACTTCCAGTTTGCCCGAACCAGGCCGAACTGGTAAAATACCACCACTCTGCAGGCCCCTCATTTTTCTGATAAGTGGGGACTTATCAGTACTGTTTCCTACAGCTTTGATTTAAGTTTTTCCAAGCTGGATAGCTATAGCAAAAGTTGTGGGATTGCCTGCAGCAGACAAAAACTGCCCAAGACAGAAGTTCACTAAAGATCTTTCAGCAACAGACAACAAATGCACCTGTCAGGGTTCCAGTTAACCCAACGGAATCAAAACTCCAAAGCAGGAATATTCCCCAAAGTATAGATTTATTAGGCATGTCATATTAGCACATCTGAAAAAAACCCAACTCTGAAGGACCCGAGGTTTTCCCCACCCCAATCAAAACACCAAAGTTTTTTTCCCCAGGTCACACATCCATCACATGGTCCAATCAGGTCACAGCCCTAATCCTGGATGGCTTTGGTCCATGCCTCTCCAACACTTAGTAGAGCATCCTTGACTCCCACAGGAAAGAATGTGGTTTTTTGGCAACACATCCCCAGCTATCTCTATCTCCCCCTTCATGTTCCCTCAACTCCACTGGCCTTGCTGTGGCAGCTCTGAAGATGCTCCCAAAATGGCTTCAGGACTGACAGCACCTCTGCAAGGAAGCTGAAGAAACCATGGACCAACTGGTTAGCTGCTGCAAGAAGATTGCATACACTGACTATAAGTAACAGCATGACAAAATAGCAACAATGGTAAATTGGAAGTTGTATAAGAAATACCATTTTCCTGCAAGTAAGAACTGATGGGACCATAAAATAGGCAAAGTAATAGAAAAATAAGAATATATATGTGTGTGTGTGTGTGTCTCTGTGTGTGCCTGTGTGTGTGTGTTTTCTTAAGTTTTTGTGGGTACTTACATGTATTGTATTCAGCTTTGTTCGGGTATTTTCCCACGTCATTATAGTTGTGCTTTTAAAGTTGTAGCAACGTTTCAGCAGAATCTCATCTGCCATCATCAGGCTTCGGTATTGTGTGCGTCTGTGAGTCAGAACACAATACAGAAGTCTGATCCAATTGCAATAGGCACCTTCAATGCAATCCCAAAAAGATTTGGGGGCCCTTGAACACTATCAGCATTGACAAAAATCACCATCAGTCAATTGTAAAAGGCAGCTTTACTTAGACAGCCTATAATCTGCAATAATATCTTTGGCATAATCAAACATCAATATCCCAGATCTTTGGGAAGGACTCAAGGTGGATAAAGATGCCAAATTCAGTTTGAACATCTGCCTGATTATACAGCAATCCATAATACTTTACAGTCTTAGCATAGTATTACTACTAGTGTAAAATAGACTTGCGGGGGGGGGGGCGGCAGAGGGAACCAACCTAAGTAACTCAAGTGCTGCAAGGATTCATAATTAAACTTCCCTGTTTTCTGCTTCCTTTAGGAATGAATTAGATCATAACACTGTGCTTTCTCTTTCTCATTCTTTCTCACAAATAAGACATTTCCTACCTACAGTTAGCAAGGAACTTATATTATTCTCTCCCAGAAAAAAATGCAACGGCTACTGGAGATATTTCTTGTTTAAACAAGTTACAAGAAGATTATTGGAAGGGTAACAGCCAGGTTATGTAACCCATAAGAGTGCGAATGATTTACAAATATTTAACAAGAGAAAAAAAAAGTAATTATGCCACTCCTGTCACACAGAGGGCAGACTTAGAAATGGTATAATCAATATAGGAATGTTCACTGTAATGCAGCTTGTCAGTTTTTTCATCAACCAAAAAAAAAATAATCTCTGGCCAGTCTCTAAACAGAATGAACCCTCTCTGCACAGAATTGTCTTTCTGTTAATCTGCTTTTATCTCCAAACTGGCCCTGATAGCCAGTTGTGGATGTTATTTAGCATTATTGCTGTGGCAGGAGTGATCCGAGAATTATGATTTTGCTTACTCTTCTGTTTACATTGGCTGTGCAGGAAACATCCCAGCTTGGGAAATATATTGCCCCAAATATTCCCATTTTTTTTCTAGAGGTATTTTTCTAAGGATAGAAAAGAAAAGATGGAGATAAAGATTCCTACTTTGCAGTTAAAGCAGAAAAAAATATATATATTCCTTGGACCAAATCATTTATCATTGCAAATGCAACATTAGTATTTTCCAAATTGCAAGACAGGACACATTAGTACTTCCCAAATTGCAAGACAGCAAGATCTTAATTCTGGCCTGTCTTCCTGAAGGCCCATTACAGGGTCCCTTAACTTTTTCTGCATGCAGAACTACATCTCCCCATGGTATTCCCCTGTTGCAAACAGTTTTGAACAGTTTTGGTTGGAATTGCTTTATGTTTCACTATGTAAAGATAAAACGGCAACCCATTTGTCCATACAATGATAGGCAAAGATAAATCTTGCTCTGAGCTTTCAGGAAGGGATTTCAGAGAAGGGAGGAATCCCATCTCCATTAATTGTCTTACATCCTGGGAGGAATCAGAGGCTAGGAGGAATATTTTTGTTGATAGCAGTTAAAGATATTGAGTTTGTCAGCTTGGAAACTGACAGTTTGGGTTTGAGACCAAGGACCATGAGATAGGGTGTGCTCCCATTCTTCCCTCAGCTCTTGTCCACCTAGCAATTCTTTGCAAATGTGAGTAGAGCAATAGGTACCACTTTGGTGGGAAGGTAACATTGTTTTGTGTGCCTTTAGTGTATGGCTATGCTGGCCACATAAGTCTTTGGAGAATGCTGGAACCCATGGCCAAGAAATAGAGATGAGCACTCTCTAGATTCAGACACATTTGGACAGGGAAATCTTTACCTTTTAAAAGTCTATTCCATCTGAAAAACAATAGATTTCCAATTGCCACAAATATTTTAAAATCCAAGCTACTAAATGGTTAATAATAATTCTATAAAAGTAGAAGGATGTATGTGGGGAGAAGCATCTTTAATGCCTTAAACTGATTACCAGTTGTTGAGGAGCAAGGTTGAAAAAAGACTGCTGCCTCTGGCTTATTAGTATGTGACTGGATATTGTTAGAAAAAAAGATGGCTGGACCTTTGGCTTGGTAGAGTAGGGTTGATACTTATATTCTTAATTTGGTTTGAGAATGGGGTGGGCATCATACTTTGTTTTACTAGAGTTGTCCAGTTAGGATGTAGTGTCTAGAATGTCTAGAAGCAAGGACCACTGTTTTGTTTAATAGTGGAATTTTTTTAATTAAAAAAGGGCCTTGAACATGACCAAAATTATGATGGCTTTTTATGAAAGAAACAAAGAGGAAAATGTGGAAGCTGTTTCATCTATAATCTTTACACATTGGGATAACTTTATTGCTACTGTCAAAACAAAGGAAGCTACTATTATATTGTAATAAATGAAAGCTACATTTTGAGCTCCTCAGATTCTCCCAAACTACTATGCTGCAACTCCTAATTTACAGTTTACTCCAATTGCATAGATTTAGGAAACATAAAATTTAAAAAATGATTAATTTCCTTGCTTTTACCCAGAAAGGCTTCAAAGGATTGGCCAGTTGCCTAAAAGAAATACATAGAAATATACAGGCTTCTCTCCTCCCCTTTCCTCTCCTCTCCTCTCCTCCATCCATTAAGTATAATATACAAACTGAATATTTTTTACATTTTTCTGCATGGTTGTATTTGGAGTAGGTCTTTCTTGGTGGATATTTTTTTTACTATTTTTATCAAAATTCTTGCAATGCAAGATGCTTGAATCCTATACACTCAGAGAAATCTACCTTTATGTAAATCAACTGTTTTAACCCAATGTTTAAAAAGCAATTGAGGGAGCAGATTAAGATACCTCAGTGAAAAGTAAACGAACCCAGAAGGCTTTCTAACTGTTATGAATAAAATGTAGGAAGGAGACAATATACTCTCTCTAGCAGAGTGTTGGGTGAAAGCTTATAATAATATTTATTTATTTGGTCAATTTCCAATGACTTTGAGTGGATTACTGAGGATTAAAAAACAATTAAGTAAAAATAGACTAACAATTAAAGCAACCCCTCACTGGGAAGACAGAACAACCTCCAGTACATCACAAAAATTGTTAAACTATAGTTAGCAAATTCACCTAATTACATCACAATTAGTGGGTTCACAATTCATTCTTAATCCAGTGCTTGTGGGAAAGCAAGATATGTAATGATCTTCTAAATGTCAGCAAGGTTGAGACCATATAGACCTCAGAGGGGATGCATTTCCAAGAGGCAGGCATACTTTTGAGAAAACACAGAACCCAGAATAATAGAGTTGAAAGGAACCTTGGAGGTCTTCTAGTCCAATGATAGTTGTACTTCTACGCTATCTGCCATGCTGAGAAGGTGGTAGTGGGAAATGATTGTTTTGTCTCTTTTGTATCTAAGGCTCTTTATACCTGTTCAGAACTTTGAAGAAGTTGACCCAAGAGGCAGATGTTCTCTTCGACTTTCCTTTCCAGTGACTAGTCCTCATCGTCCTTCCCAGGTTTTAAACTGTGATTTCTCAAGCAAGAGCGTGTGTTTGGGTGTGTGTCTACATGAGAGTGCATGGGGGTAAGCGAGAAAGGTGAAGATGTGAGTTAAAAACCCCTTCCCAGCTCCATCTCTTCTCCCCACCCGCCACCAATCCAGATTGCCTTCTATGTACAATGGGGCACAATGTAACAAATGAAAAAGGACAAGAAAAAACAACAACCTAGCGAAGTGACATAACCCAGTTTCTCGTTTTTCTTTTTTTCTTTTTCTTAAGAAGGCAAGGTTTTGGGGAGAAATAAAAATATGACAAAAATCAGAAGACACTATTGTCATTAATGTGGGGGGGACACTATTGTCATTAATGGGGGGGGCAACAATGGGGTGGAGCATAAGAGGGAGAGAAAAAACTTAACTTTGAAAAAGGAATTATGCAAACTCTGTAGGTCGCATGGTGACTGGACTTTCTTTTCTAGTTCCAAATTTTTAAAAAACAGCGTGTGGAAAATAAAAACTCTTTCGGCGGGAAAAAAAAAAGAACTTTGAAGAAGTTAGTTTTCAATCTAATCTCAAGGAAACAATTGAATGTTGAGAAAGTTTGGTTTGGAAAATGGGCTGGAAATGGGAAAAGAAGTGAAATTAAATCCAGTTAGGATTGAAGTTGATAAACAGAAAAAGGGATGTGCTGATGGAGTTCCTGAAAGCATATCTTCAGCCTGGGAATGATTCTTTAGCTGTTGCTGGATTTGGCAGCCAGAGATGGTAGCAAGGAGTAAGTTGGCATGTTTGAGATTATTGTGCTGCTGTAACTGTCCCTGAACCAGTTAGATCTAATGATAGTAGCTAACACCTTGATTACATCTTTTCTTAGTTACTACATATAATTCTATTTCAAAACTGGACTTGTCTAACCCTCCTTTTTGGAATAACCTTTTTCTGTGGAATCAGATCAGTCCCTACTCTTTTGAGTTTTCAAAAAAAAAAAAAAACCCCAACCTGTTAAGACCTAGCTTTTTCAGCATGCCTTTGGGGTTTGAGATGCTGTCTTTGATCTCTCCTGAAGAAGGAAGGGTTGTATGGAATTACTTGTTAGTACTGCCAGGGGTATTTTGATATAGATGTCTTACATATTTTATTTTTAATCTGATTAAAGCATTAGATATCACATGACTAGGGAAACTGCTTACAGGAGCCATTTTGTGAGAACACCTTTTGCCCAAGAGGCTAAAAGATTGCCAACTAACTAGCAATGCTAGCTGGAAAAATAGATTAGAGAGCGATGAATCAATCAGTTTTGCCCTCTCTCACATTCATTTAAAAACAAAATCTTACATGTTTTTCCAAATCTATTTTCTGAATACATTTGCAAATTTTGGATAAGTTATTGCCAGATAAAGTAAGTAAAAGTTATGTTTGGAATAACGAAGTTTTAGTATACTCATACCTAGGAACACAATATCAATTTACAGAACAGTAAATGGACTTCATAGCATTTGTTGGCAGAAGTGAACCGAGTCTGTTAGTAAGCCATTCATTCTCTGTGAAAAGTGTGAATAACAAAAGTATTTAAGTGGAAAATATTTTCCCCTACCAGATGGATACATAAAACGTTAGACATAAAGAAAAATAAATAAGAGAGGTGGTGGGGGTTGGTTGGTTATATTTTAGAAAAAGCTGATACAAGCCTCAATATATTGGAAAAAAAATATTGGGATACTCATGAATGACATTCAAAAAAGAAAGAAATGTAAAAAAAGATAAAAATTTAAATGGATGGAATGTGTGCCTGCAATAGATATAGTTCTAAAACTTTGCAAAATGCTACTTAGTTGCATTTGTGTTTGATATTTTTATTTCTCAGGGGGTTTTTACTTGATCCCATATGAAGCTATACTCAACCTGGGCACAGACGTAGCTGATTCTGCAATGTGTTCATGGTACTTTAAAGGGTCAAAGAAAAAAGGAAGGAGAATGCAAAAAAGAAAATGGGCATTTGAAACTAAATTTAAGCACATTCCATTTGAAGTCCGAATGGGAACTAATTCTGGTATTTAATTTTGAGCAGATCCTGATTGGAGTGACACAATCCAAAATAAATAACAGCTGGACTTCTACCTTTCTTTCTCTTGTTTCCATTTATATTAGTAGTAAATAAGGATATATGAGGAGAATGAGAAAATATTTTTCCCCTTCCAACATGAACACTTGGAACACTTGTAGCTTGACCAAGCTCGTAACAGTTTCTATTTTGATATTTCCAGCTATGGTCATATGACCACACAATGTCTGGGTCATATAACATGCTCACTGCTAAATCCAAGATGCATTTAGAATAAATGTATTCGATAAATAAGCAGCATTATGGCTTAGTGTTATGATTTGCTTCATCCAATATGCTAAGACAATGGCTGGGTTACCACCACACACACTGAATCACAATCTATTTAGCTCTGTGGTAGCCTAATAAACTTGTCCACTGATTAATTCTTATCTTCAACATATTCCAATCCATTTTCAATTTTGTCAACACTGCTATTTAGATTCATAAACACCCTACATTCAATGGCTATCAGATACTGGAATAAGTCTTTATGCAAAGGGAAAATACAGTGCTGCCTTTGATGTAGCATGGTCATTCTTATCTTGCAGGATGGCCTAGCTCTGTGCATGGATAGCATTACCAAGCATTACCCATCCAAGGGGTAAAACTAAGCTAGTTGACCTTAATACCCAGCAATATGGCTAAAGGACAACATAAAGGAAATGGAAGGATCTAGGGAATAGAAGATAAAAGGGCTAGTCATATTATGTTAAAATGAAACAAGGGAAACTTCTCCTAATCCAGAAGGAGAGAAAAGCAGAAAGAGAGGCTAAAGGAAAACAAAAAATGAGACAAAAAGAGAAGGAAAAGAAAATAATATAAAATAGTAGCCTGGAATGAGAAGATGGAAATAGGTCAGGTAAGTAAGAAAATAAAATAAACTTTTATTGTCCTTTGGCATGGTAAATTGCTGCTTACCAGCCCTGCATGTTCCAGGGTCTGTAGGATATAACTTTAATAAGTTCTTAATAAGAGGTACTGGAGCAAAATCCTGCTCAGATTTTGGAATGTGTGGATTGGAAAGTCTAGTTATGATACAAGGCAGGCTTTCATTTCTCAGCGGGTGGCAAAAAAAGAGTCAAAAGTCCTTTCAACTTACTCAAGAGATACAATGAAAATCTTATGAACTGAAGTTGAGATGCTGGATTTCAGATAATAGGATAATAGGATGTGGCCAGTCTGCTTCATGCAAAAGGTCCACCTTCTTAAAACGGACAGAAGTTCAACTAGCACTGACCCTACATGAGGAATTTGCAGCAAAACTTGTGCAAATAAATCTTCATTTAACTATGGAAGCATTCTTCTCAGAAAGAACCGAACAGCAGTATTTATTCCTGTTAAATATTTGTTTCTGTAGGACTGCAGTGTAGGAAGTGACATTTCAAATCTGAGAATATCAAATATTAGAATTTAACATGAGATAATTACTCAGAACTGACAACCATGCCAGAACTTCTACTTTACTGTGTGTTTATTAAACCAATTGAACAAAACAAAAAGGATGGGAAAAGTCCAACAGTATAGAAGAACCTAATGATGGATTCATTCAAACACAGACATTTAAAAAATGTTTAATGTGTTAACATAATAACTAGAATATACATCAGTGGCACAATATTTTATTTTCATAAAAGGAAAAGCTATTAAGCAAAGCCCAGATTATGACAGTGGTGTGCTTACATGAGCAATTCTTCATATCCCTAAATACTGCCAACTTGCAGTACTTTTCTGTTATCAAGGAAAGTGACACTACAAAGGAATTTCAAAATAGAAATCTAGTTTTAGATAACAATAGAAGAGAATACATATAATTCAGGGTTGAACTGTGGTGCTTGGTGCTCTCTGAGCTTGACGATTTTCTTGCAGACATTTCATTACCTTGCTAGATAACAACTTCAGTGCTAGAAGGGAGGGGGTTTGCTCCCTGTTTATAAACAATAGCTTGCCCTGTCAGAGTTGGTGGGGGTGATAACAGATAAACAGAGTTGGAAGGGACCTTGTAAGTCATCTAGTCCAACCCCCCACCCAAGTGGGAGACCCTACACCATTTCTGACAAATTGTTCTCACTGTCAGAAAGTTTCTCCTTATTTCCAGGTTAAATCTCTCCTTGTTCAGTTTCCATCCATTATTCCTTGTCTGGCCTATAGGCACTTTAGAAAATAGCTTGGCCCCTTCCTCCCTGTGGCAGCCCCTCAAATATTGGAAGACCGCTATCATGTCTCCCCTGGTCTTTCTCTTTACTAGACTAGCCAAGCCCAGTTCCTGTAACCGTTCTTCATATGTTTTAGTCTCCAGTCATCATCAATCATCCTGGTTGCTCTTCTCTGTACTTTTTCTAGAGTCTCAACATCTTTTTTATAATGTGGTGAACAAAATTGGATGCAGTACTCTAGGTGTGGTCTTACTAAGTCTTTATAGAGTGGTATTAGTACTTTCCTTGATCTTGATTGTATCCCTCTGTTAATACAATTTAGGATTGCATTAGCTTTTTTGGCTGCTGCTGCACACTGCTGGCTCATATTTAGCTGGTTGTCCACTAAGACTCCAAGATCCCTCTCACAGTTACTGCTATTGAGCCTGGTTTTACCCAATCTATATGTGTACTATTGGTTTTTCTTGCCTAAGTGTAGGACTTTACTTTTTCTTTACATTGAATTTCATTTTGTTAGATACGGCCCAGGGTTCTAGTCTGTCAAGATCCATCTGGATCTTGAGCCTATCTTCATGGGTGTTAGCTATTCCTGCCAGCTCAGTATCATCTGCAAATTTGGTAAGTTCCTTTTCTATTCCCTCATCTAAGTCATTAATGAAGATATTGAAGAGTACTGGGCCTAAGAGGGAACCTTACTTCCCTCCATGTAGACTTAGACCCATTAAGGACTACTCGTTGAGTAAGGTTTGCCAGCCAGTTGTGAGTTCACCTAGTGGTGATGCTCTCTATTCCACTTTTTTCTAGCTTACTAAGAAGTAGGTTGTGGTCTACTTTGTTGAATGCCTTGCTGAAATCTAAATATATTATGTCCGCAGTATTTTGCTGGTCTACTAATTTAGTCACTGTGTTGAAGAATGAAATGAGATTGGTTTGGCATGATCTGTTTTTAACAAACCCGTGCTGATTGAGAGTTATTATTATTTTTTCCAGTATCTTCCTGGGTATTGATGTTAGGCTGATTGGTCTAATAGTTTCCTGGGTCTGTTTTTTTTTTCCTTTTTTGAAAATGGGAACCACATCAGCTCTTTTCCAGTCCTCTGGTAGTTCCCCCGTGCTCCAGGATTTTTGAAAGATATGGTGCAGTGGTTCTGAGATGACCTCTGCCCGCTCCTTTAAAACTCTGGGATGTAACCCATCAGGCCCCAGTGATTTGTTTTCATCAAGATCAGACAGATGTTCTCTTAGTATTTTTTTGCTTATTTTAACTTTTATTTCTGGTCTGTCTTATACAGTTATGTTTTGGGTGGGTTGAGCTATAGTTTCTTTTTGTGTGAAGACAGATGCAAAGAATGAGTTAAGCAGTTCTGCTTTCTCCCTGTTGCTTGTTACTTTCTTGCCATCTTCTCTCTTTAGTGGACCAACTGTTTCCTTGATTTTTTTCTTGTTATTTATATGTTGGAAGAAACTTTTTTTTATTTTTTTGACTTTTGTTGCAAGTCTTTGTTTGTTCTGAGCCTTTGCTATCCTGACTTCGTCTTTGCAGATTCTGGCTATCTGCTGATATTCTGCCTTAGTTGTATGCCCTTCTTTCCATTTTTTGTACTTGTCCTTTTTTTCTTTCAATTTGCCAGAGAGATCTTTGTGCAGCCATGCTGGTTTCTTCTTGGATTTCTTCTTTTTCTTTCTCAGTGGTATTGTGCTGGTCTGGGCTTCTATGATCATACTTTTTAGTCTGCTCCTCTCCCCCAATAGTTCCTTGATTAGGCTGTTGTTTACTACTTGATTGTGTGAATTAGTAGTTCCTTGACTAGGGTATTGTTTACTGCTTGGTTATTTGTCTAGTATTTAAGTGGGAATGAATCAGAACAATTTCGTTCAATAGCTGCTTTGCAAAATCTTTTACGCAGCCCTGTAGGTACATCTCTGAGAGGCCTCTCCACAAAAGAGCTCTGGTTACCCTAACAGGATGACCAAGTGGCTTTCTACAGATGCAATAAGGGCAAAGAAAAACTGATGATTTGCTGTCACAAGGTAGGCTACAAGGTATATTTTAACAGTAACTCCACCTATGTTCAGTCTAGTTTCTTCCTTATTAACTTCCAATAGCAATTCAGGCATCTCTTAATCTGCTTCATCTCCCTCAACTGTTCTGTAAACCATGAAGAGTGATGGGATTTGTGAGAAGAGGCCTCCTAGATGCTATCCTATCCAAGGTGTCCTCTGTCCTCTTTTTCCAGGCAATGACTAACGCCACACACAGATAGTGGAGCAAATCATCAGGAACACCCCCACTCCCTCTGGAACCAATTGAGATCCATCAGTCACCATGGATCAAATACGTCCTGCCTCTCTGTTGTGTGGAGTAGCACTGGAAAATTCTGTGATTAACTGGACAAGAACTGACCATGACAGAGGAGCCACAGAGAGTCCTCCAATTCCAGATCACATTGCCACTGATCTGACAAGAAAATCAAATCAAGTTTGGACCACTGTCCTGTGTTAGATCCTGGGTGACCTGGAATAAACCCATGACTATCATGGTGGCCACGAGCTCTTGAGCAACCTCAGTCCCCATCCCCAGAGAAAGCATATTGAAATCTCTCAAGACTATTTGCCTAGGAACAGTGGTGGGATTCAATTTTTTTTACTACTGGTTCTGTGGGTGTGGCTTGGTGGGTGTGGCAGGGGAAGGATACTACAAAATCCCATTTCCTCCCCACTCCACTAACCTGCTTTCCAGCTATGTTCTCCTGTGCAGGACAACAAAAGAAGAGTAGCTGGGACTCAGGAGGCAGAGGATAGATGGGAGCAGGGCCAGTCAGAAATGGTATTTGCTAGTTCTCCAAACTACTCAAAATTTCCACTACAGGTTCTCCAGAACTGGTCAGAACCTGCTGAATAACACCTCTAGCTAGGAAGCTCCACTGTCAATCCGAAAAGAGTCAAAGAACTCAGGCAGAGGGGTTGCTATGATTAATAAATATTCAATTTTGCGCTGAAATTTTCAACTTGGGAAGAGAATTTTTCAAGCAATATGTGGGAGATTTATTCTACAGGCCTTAAAAATATCACATCACCTGTTAACTTCATTATCATGACATTTTACAAGTCCACAAGAATCCTGAAGAAGCCTAAGAATTAGGTGGCTTTGTTTCTCAGTTTCAGGCTCAGAGCTGAAAAGAGAAATTTGAGTATGGGACCTAAACACAAGTTAATAAGACCTGCTTTTTCATGGTGAAAAACAAAATCCTTTGGGCAAAAAGATGTGAAATACAGATTTCTTTTCTAATCCAAGTCAAAGCTGAATTGTGTGAACTTGTAGCTGTGACAGCTAGAATGTACATTTTAAATGCTTCTGAGTGTGTTTCTCAAAGTAAAAGAAAAGTTAATTGAAACAGTCCATATGCACAATTTGGTTTTGATTTGAGGATAGATACTTTGAAAAAGTCCATTCTCTGTTTTATAAAATGCTGATTCAATATTTACAAACAGTAACAAGAAGTGACATTGCACTTTGAATTGCTAGATCCTTGTTCTAGAAGAATTATTGTAAACACACACACACACACACACACACACACACACACACACACACACACAAGAACTGTTGACAGAAGCTACCAGTAGGTGGTCTCTTAGTATCTTGCTGGTTTTGAAGTTCTGAAA
Source organism: Pseudonaja textilis (assembly GCF_049901715.1). Lineage (NCBI taxonomy): Eukaryota > Metazoa > Chordata > Lepidosauria > Squamata > Elapidae > Pseudonaja > Pseudonaja textilis. The sequence goes on along the minus strand of NC_141990.1, from coordinate 31,161,266 downwards.
AGGAAAAAGGCTTTTGAAATGTGGCCAAAAGGAAAGGAAAGATGGAAACAACACAAAAGGACATTGATGCCCTGAGCATGGGTGACTTGAGATACCTTGTTGTTCCCAGTATGCGGGCACACAAGAGGACCTTTTCAGCCACCCCAAAATCAGGATTGGGAAAAAGCACCAGGAGGAGGGGAAACCAAGCAGAGGGTGAATGCACAGAGTTAGCAGGGGGAGTGAGGGAGTGAGGGAAGAACACTAGCGATGAGTTTCTCCTTTGACTAAAAAGCAGTGGGCAAGCAGAGCACGCAGTTCAGAGGGTCATTAAAAAGCATCAAAGGAGGTAGCCTCGTGATGGTAATAAGACGGAGGCAAAGAAATAAAGGGGCCATTGATCTGTACTATTGAGTGTGACATTTTAACCGAAGCTAAAAGCCAAGAGCGGAGCTGGTCCTTTGATTCATCTGCCTGCCTGTTTTAGTAAATTGTGTTCCCCTACCTCCCCTTTCTCCCAGCCAGTGGCCTCAGAGGTCACTTCATATTAGCCAGCTTGTTAATACTGAGGCAATCAATACTTAATCAACAAGTAATGGGATTTTGCAGTCATCCTGTATGATCTTTCAATAAAGCCCTGAATCCATCTCTGCCTATTCAGAGCTTGGCTGAAGGTACATGATGGCTGAAAATGAGGAAAGGGGGTAGGGGGAGAGCCAGAGAGGCGTTTGATGGTCTGATGCTCTTAGGAAGATCTGCATCTGATTAAGACACCACACAGCCACTGTCCTTCACCTCTTCGCTTCTTTATGCCCTCAGAATGCGCCACCGCACCATTATTTTTCATCTGTGCTTCAAAAGCAGCACACAGAGAGAGGAATGAATGCTTCCTTGGCATGAGGCCCTTTTTGTCTCTTTCTTCCTGGTACAAGACCCCTCTGGAAAAGCATACCAGGCATTTAGGATTTAACAGCAGGCCTCATTCTAGACTAACATCAACTTCCCCAATACTGTCTCTGCAGATTTCAGTGGCTGCTAAGGACTTACAGGCATGCACCTCTACCCACTCCCTACCTAACCCAACAAATATTCTGATGTCAGCCCTCTGAAAATTTGAAACTGATCTGAGCTTCAAAAAAAAAAAAAAACTGCAGTAGCACATGTAGGAGGGAAGCAGACTGCCTTTGGGTAGAGAAATGGAAAAGGATCAGCTACCAACAATCTAGCAATAACACTTATATACTGCTTCAGAGAGCATTACAACCTTCTCTAAACTGTTTAGAGAGTTGCCCCCAACAATCTGGGTCTTCATTTTACTGACCTCAGAAGGATAGAAGCCTGAGTCAACCTTGAGCCGGTAAGAATGGAGTGGATCTCATTCCATTCCTAAGAGGTCTGTAAGGGGGTGTGCTTAAGTGCACCAACATGTCTACCAACCCTGTCCTACTGTTCCCATATATATACTTATACCTGTTTATACTTTATGTTTATATGTTCATACTTATACTTGTTTTCTCATACATGCTTGATGAACTAAATAAATAAATGAATAATATAAATAAATAAGAAAGAAAGAAAGAAAAGAAAGAAAGAAAGAAAGAAAGAAAGAAAGAAAGAAAGAAAGAAAGAAAGAAAGAAAGAAAGAAAGAAAGAATCAAACTGCTGGCATTTGGCAGAATTAGCCTGTAATACTGCATTCTAACCACTGCACCATTATGGCTCTTACCCCAGTAAACCTACCCCACTAAATAAATCTAAGGTGGAATTCTGTGACCTGACCACAAAGCTGACATCAGGTTTGGACATGATTGGCCATCTGCTAAAGATTTGTACCCACACATAAGCTTTCTCTGTCAAGTCCTTGAGGGTTCTAGCATTATTGAGCTTCCTTCTCAGGTGAATGAGCAGCAATAAGGACATTGAGTATAACTTCCTGTTACTTTTCTTTCTCCCTTGGGCAACTTGGTGGGTTAAAAGGGGAAAAAAGCAAACAAATAGGGAAGGATGACATTGCTGCCTAGGCATTCTGGGAATTGTGGTCTTAACATATACGTAGGACAGTGTTTGTCAAGTTTGGCAGTTTTAAGAAGTACAGACTTTAACTTCCAGAACTCTGTAGAGTGTAATATGTACAAAAACACACGCAGAAGGTAAGCATACTAGTATTTAACATCAAGACAATACAATCAAGGCAATTCTGTAGAATGCAATTTGCTCTCTGAATTGGAGAATTATATTGGATTGCATAGGTTTGCACTGAAACGAAGTCTGAATTTCTTAGTCCCTGCTTAGCTCTCAGAATTTTGGTTTCTCTGAACCAGAAAAACAACAACCCTGCTATCTGTCATAGTATTGCTATGAGCTAGACCAGGGGTGTCAAACTCAATTTCATTGAGAGCCACATCAGAGTTTGACCTGGGGGACAGGGGAGCATGGCTGGAAGGCATAGCCAACTCACAGCCCCACTCAAGCTCCATTTTCACTGGCAGAGGGCTGCTGGAGGTCATCACAACTGAAAAGGGAACCTGGGAGGGCCAGTTTTTATGGGCAGAGGCACCCTGGGCTGGTCCTTTACTGTTTCCAGGGCAGCCTCCTGGGCTAGATCTAAGCACCCTGTGGGCCGGATCCAGCCCATGGGCCTTGAGTTTGATATCTCTGAGCTAGGCAAATATTACCTGAAGATAGTCAGTAACCCTTCAAAAGGATGACCTATTAAGAATTAGTAATGCTTGAATTTGGATTAGATTGAGTTTTTGGGGAATCATAGCCCATTCCAACATATGGAAAATGCAATAAACTGTAGAAAACTAGCTTGGACACAGGGCATTCATTAGATGGGTCAACAAAGTCAAGCTGACAATTATGACCATGTGTTCAAATCCACACCCTCTTTTATATTTGTCACACATGCAGCATTAATAAAAATGGGTCAGGGCTTGGGTTGCCTTATTGTTTCAGCTTTCAGGATGTTCAAGGTTGGTAAGATAGCCCAACATAGAGTTTCTAGTCTGCACAATATATTTATTTATTTGCTAATTTTCCACAGTGACACTGCAAGTGGCTCATTAAATTGATTATGGTTCCTTTGGACTTGGGCCTGAAGGATTGTTTTAAAATTGAAATTGCAAAAGATCCTGTAATTTGAATCGCTTTGTCTAGCATCACAGTCCCTGGCACTAAACAAGTGTTTGCAATATGAAATCAAATGTGTATGCCACGTAAATCAGTGTTTACAGTGTGAAATTACAGGCCTCTTACTTTGCTACTCAACCAGTGTGTTGTGCGATAACCCTAACTTTGTATAGTCAGGAAAGTAAACCCCTTGCCCCCTTCTGAAAAAGGCCTAGAAGTAAAGGAAAATCCTGGTCCCACCCAAGTGCTTGATATAGCCCACTCACTTTGCATCATTGTCCTATCTTCAGTCACCCTCATTCCCTGAAAAATGTTAAGTGTATCTCTAAACATGAAAAGATTGCTTTCATCTGAATTGTAAACAATAGACTATACTGATTGGACTTAATTAACTTTCAATTAAAGTAAGAATCTCCTACTTCTTTATGCCTCTTTTTAAGTTTCTGCAATTTCAGTGCTATTAAATTAGTCATCAGCACAGGACATCACAATTAAAATTGTCACAATAAAACTGAAAATCATTTCTTAAAAATATCAATAAAGCTAACAAATGTATTTCATACCAATCCCTAAAAGCCTCCTTAAAATAACAACCTAAAATTGCAACAAAATTGAAAATCATTTTAACAAAATCAATGAAACAAATGCATTTATAGTCAGTTCTTTTAACTTCCTTAGAAATAGCAGCATAAATACTAAATTAAAAACTTTCAGTTGGGCATATAAATCCTTCCTATAAACACCAGCTCTTTGTATAACTACTGAGATACCAAATGGAAAATAGTAAGAATATTTCTGAAGAAAGATTAAGATGTGGTGCTACCAAAAAGAACGGTGGTTAAGTGGCTCAGTGGTTAAGACACTTGGCTTGTCAGCTGGAAAGCCAACAGCCTGGGTTCAAGACTTGAGAACTGCATGATAGAGTGAGTTCCTGTTACTTGCTTCAGCTCCTGCGACCTTGCAGTTCAAAAATATGCAAATGCAAGCAAATAAATAAGTACTACTCCATATTTTCACACTGGCCACATGATGACACAGGCTCTGTTCGCTGAGAATCAGAGATGAGAACCGCCCCTTTGATTTGGTCACAACTGGACAGGAGAAACATGAAAGCCTTATCTAGAAAGAAAGCTGGCTGCTTAACCTTACATTTGATGAAAAGTCCCACAGCTGAGTTGGAAAACAGAGGTACGTACGTACGTATGTATGATGATTATAAAGAAACCTAGACTTGAGACCACACAGGTCTTCAGTAGCCATCACCAGAACTGAATCCAGAAACATCTTGGCAACTATTCTTTGCTAGATTGGTTTGAATTTTGAGATAGAACTTCAAATTGTATATTTGTGGAGGGTTGTAGTGGAAGTAAATCATAAATTTTTTCAGAGGTTGGGGTTTTTATTGTATTCCTCAAAGCTATATATTCTATAGGTTAACATATTATATTTCTTGCAACTTTTCTCTAAAGTCAGCAAGTATGATTTTTACCCTGAAAATTAGGAAAGGGTTGGGGACAAGATGTTTTTTCCTCGAGTGCATATTTTTCTCCTCGGTTGTTCCTTTTTAGCAGATATCTTAGGGTTTTTTTTAAATTGATTGCCTTGACATTGATATCAAACTCTCATCAGGAGATGGGAAATCTCTGTGTGTTTTTCTAGATTGCTGAAAACTGCACATCAGTAACATTTAGGAACACTCAAGTTGCCATCTCCAACTGTAATTTAGTCACCATTTAATGTAAATCCTTCCTGATGAATAAATTGAAAACTTATCTTATTAAACTATAATTAGTGTCAGTTAATAAAACAAAAAGGGATATACTCTCATTCTGCACTGCCTTTAAAAAAAACACACAATCTGGATGAGTTACTATAATAAATTTGACCCAATTTGACTCACATAGTAGTGAAGGAAGAACAACTTGACCATTATTCTGAATATCCAAAAAGAGTATAAGAAAGTAAAGATTCCTTCAGAAACTGTCTTGAACTCAAATAAAAAAAATATCGAAAGATGTCTGCTTGGTTTTGATTATCCAAAAACTTTTCACCATCTTATTATGAGGAAGCACTGGCAAAAAACAAGCTTGTCTTTAGCAGACTAATTGCAAGCCCAAAAAGATTTCAGGAGAACCACTAAGTTTGAATGATCAGGAGAAATGTTCTTTAAAAGCCCCAAGGTTTTCCAGGCACTTCTTAGTTAATGCATAGGATTTTTTTCCCCAAAACCATATTTCTTAGGGGCACTCTGTTAATTGTAGCCAATTTCAAAGACACAAGTGGGTGGGTCAAGAAAATATGTGGATAGGTCCAATCTATCCTCTTTTCTATTTATAACACACATACCACACACACCACACACACACACGCACACACATACACGGTCCTTTTTTCTTCAGTAAATTGTCAAAAGATTGGATTATTTGCCAGAGATCTGAATCAATTTCAGGCAGAGAGTTTTAAACTGTGGTGTTTTGGTAGTCCATCTTGACTTACTTTTGTGTTGAATCAAATGTCAGTGATTTCTCACCAGATCATCCTTCATGCCTAATGTGGATGTTGCCACCCATCTTCCCATCTAATTCAGCATGCGTTCAAGCACCAGAGGCAAGATAATATTATTTTGTTTTGATAGAAGTTTTTTGTGCTTTGTGAGATACTATTGTGGGAAAGCCTTAATGTTGGAAGAAGTATTTGTGGGTACCTAGTTAGTTTCAATTAAAAACAACAACAATTGGAAAATCTCCATACATCAATAGAACATGGTACATCATCCTTTCCCAACTTGGAACACTGTGTAGAAACAAAACTTCTCAGAATTCACTGATAGCCTACTCTTTCCCACATAACATTTATGGAGAAAGGATGGAGAAAGCTGTGGTATGAAATGGTTAGTTTGTTAGTTACTTTGCTGTTGATTGTTGAAATATAGGTTCAACGAAGTACAATCCAGCAAAGATAGGCTTTTATCATCTGTCCACTAATATATTATGTATCAATTTCAAATAGCATTTTTGTGGTCAATTCTGTATCTGGTAACTAGCCTAAAGAGTCAAAGATATTTGCTGATCTAATAAAATCTTCTGGACACTTGCTTAGTGATGAACAATTATGCACATGAAGGATGATGTCATACCTGGTTTCACTCTTTCATATCCTTTTTAAGTATCTTTCTATTTTACATTTTCCCCTTCTCCTAACGTACAATCTAATTTGTTCCTAATCTCAACCTTATATAAATCTTGCTCCATCTAGCCTTATATTTATATATGACTAAAATGTTCATGTATATAATCTTTACCTGGGAGTTCATAGGGCAATAACCCTTCCCCAACCCATAAAAAAGATTGTGAATCTTTTGAGGAACCAATGACAAAATTCCATAGTGAAATCATGCAGCACCCCCATTTTATAAATAGATTGTGATGTACATTGTAAGTACATAAAGAGTGGATCTTTCATTGTGGTGTGAAAATGCAAGTTTTGTGATTCCAACAACATTCTGGCTTGCACTGGATGCCTTTTTATTTTTTATCTTTTTTGGGGGTGGGAGTTTTGTATCTGAGAAGAACCCACAGGCCATATTGAGTTCTCAGTATTTTTCTTGCTTCGTCTTGGAATTCCCAAACTGCAGAATTTAATAAATAATGACTTCCACATCCATAATAACCAATTTTATCTTCTAATATACTAATTATCCTAAATGCTTTCCCCCAAAATATCTGATGATACCAGCCTTTCCAAATTATACTGATGTCTCCAAATGTATCTTCCTATGATTTTTGTAGTTGAAAGATAATTTTTAAAAAATGCAGCTCAGGAGCATACTGAGCTGTATCCACCTCACTCTGGATCACAGCTATACAGTTTCAGTGCTATGCTACCTTATGGTAAACCCTACTAAGCAGGGCTTAAGCAAGGAGATAGGCTGTTCTTTGTCACAGAAGAATCCTTTGCTTAATTATAGCAGTAAGTGGTAAATGTTGACAGTGAAGGGCTATTTCCAATAAGAAACTTGTTATATTCAAGTGTTATCTGACAGTGCATTGTATGACTTCATTAGCTTGAATGATTAAATTAACTCATACAGTTGACCCGAGTTCTGAATAGCAAAAACTGAACTTTGGATAATCAAAGGGCTGTAACATGCTATCTGCAGGCAGAGGGTTCAGGACTGACCAGGATAAGATTGAAAGGTACGTTTCTTTTTCCAGGCTTAGAACCTCTCTGATCAATACATGTATGAATTGGAATACATACATGGAAAGTCCACACTTTGGAGAGGGCCCAAGATAAAGCATATCATGTATGATAATCTCTTCCCAATTACATCAACCCATCCCACCAGGTCAGTCAGGAAGGATATGCTATGGACTCTATTGGTTACAGAATTTTGACAGCTGGGATCTAGGAAGAGAGCCTTCTTTGCCATTGGCCTGCAAAGGTGAAGTTGGCCCTCACTCTTATGGCCTTTCAGAAAGATGCAAAAGTTTGGCTGGGTATGGGAATCAAAGAGTGGCACACTAAACTGGGTGTGATTGATGGCTTGAGGATGCTTCTCCCACCTTTAAATTTGTTTAACCCTGTTCTTCTTTGGTTGTTCACTGTTTTTTAATTTTGTTCTTAAATATGTCTCTTCTATATGTATTTGTAAACCACCCAGAGTCAAAATATATGATAAATAAATAAAAATAATTAAATGTCTATGAATGCCTTATATAGCCTGCATGCAGGAGGTCCATGGATTAGTCCCTGGCATCTTTAGATAATAAGAACTTAACAAGTGATTGATAGATCTCACTTTAAGATCTTAGAAATCTATTGTCAATCAAAGAGATTGTGGGAGATGGATCATTTGTTTGACTTGGTAAAAAGCTGCTTTGTATGTTTAATATTTCTCTTATATTTATGAGAAAAGTTATTATGATTGAAACTTTCAGGGACTTTCATCAGTGTGTTGGAAGGCAGACTGATTTGTTGCCCTGACTAATAAAAATTGGAAGATTTTTCCATGATTGGTTGTGGTTTTGGACTTGAAATACTTCAGCTCAGATGGCAAGGCCAGTGCAATAATATCTGGGTAAGCACAATTTATTTAAAATTGATTAACATGGCTTGACTGAGGCATTCTTAACAGTCCATCCTTTGACCTTTAAATGATACCCAAGAGGATTGTGAGATACCTTCGACCACCATGCCATATGTAGAATTATATTTATTTAAAACTATTGTATATCATTTCCTATTTTTAAAAGAATCTTACCTTAATTTTGGGAACCACGTCTATATCTCTGTATCTTCTGAAGGACTTAGTTTTGTTAACAATATTTTTTTAAAAAAAATAATCTAAAGTAATTTTTTCCTTTGGTTTTGATATGCAACTAAAAAAAGTTAGATGAGAATTCATTGTATATTTTTCACTGTCCCATAGATGCTTCTGTTTGTTGGTCTAGAGAAGCCCTCATGCTGATTGCTAAATTCCAAAGGTTACTTGGTTGAATGAGTTCACAACTGGAGTCTGACATCAAAGGCAAATGAGGTGCCATGGGGGTTCAGGAAGCTTCCATAGCTACAAATCAGAGTATGAAACTGTAAAGACACACCTGGACTTTTAAACATTTCTGCACTGTGCCTCACACAGTCTTTCCTAAATTGATCACTAGAAAGACTTTGGACATCACTAATTGTTCTCCCAGAATGCAGTTTTCCATGCTGTGCAGGGTAATGTGGTTTAATGCCAACTTGGGGAAAGTATCTTAATGCAACAGTTTCCAGCTTTTTGCCCAATCTCATAATCTCATGAAACATAAGGAAATCTCCTTGTTAGCAAGCCATTTAAAATATTTTTGAGAACATAAACACCTCTGGATCAGCTCATATTTTGACCTAGTACAGCATTCTGTTATCAGTATTTCAAATGTGATCTCTCTAGGGATATGTATAATGACACTGTTACATATTAGAATTATTATACAGTTCTATTTTTCAAGTTCTTTCTTAATAATTACAAGCATGAATTTTTTTATGTTTTATGTATTTATTGAGCTTGACCTCGATAAGAAAAGTCTCTTTATACTGGTGTTGACTTTCATAGCCAACATCAATTGAGTGTTTGGGCTGAATGGTCATGGTCTACTGTCCTAGTATCTTGGTATGTTGCTGTGGCTGGTATCTTTATAGGCAGAGTGATCTGATGGTGAAACGTTTCTGAGTTAATGTGAGGTAATTATCTGCTATTCTGATGTTTCACCAGCAACTGTGGCTGGCATCTGTTGAGGTAATTTCCCGTTAGGAGGATGAGCGCACACAGGGAGACGTAGTGAGAATGGTGAGGAATAACACACAACAAGCACACAGATACACTGTATAGTAAAATGTAAGTTTTTACTTCCAGTAAATGGTTAAGCAAAGTCCACACACAGTCCAAGTCATTCACAGTTAAAGCAGTCAGTTTTCAGTCCAGGAATAATCCAAATAACAAAGTCCAGTATCAAAAACAGTTCAGTAAAGATTTACATCAAATCCAAGAAGAACTATGATCAGCAACAGTCAATAGGGAAAATGTAGTAACGACAACACTCTCAGAAACTACAGAACAAACAACCCAGGTTTCTTATGGCAGTTTGAGGAACCATACCCAATTATAATTTTAGCATTCCCTTAAAGATGCAGTATTAAAATGTCTCTCCTGATTTATATATTTTCCAACCCAACTGTTAGGTGACTTACATTCCTAACAGGTGGAAGTAGTCTGCTCTGAGGCTTACTTCTTGGCCGCTCAGATGAAACAGAGCAGGAACTGAGCTCTTATATTTGTAATAGATAACAAACATTCAAAGACATTTAATATAAAAATTAAATATTTAGGCCATAAAATCATGTCAATAAATCATAGCAATGACTGTCAAAAAGTTAGAAATGAAGATCAAAAAAATTAAAAATGGTTCAAGTTCTGAATCTAACTGGAACACTGTCCAAAAGACTTCAGTATTTAACATCTTTTTAAAAGCAGTTAGGGAAAGGGCTAGTCTTACCTGCTCAGAAAGGCTGGCTGCAGATTCTTTCACATCTCAGAAGTATCTGGTTACAAAGAGCCTCTTCCTAGTAATTTAGTAGTTTGGGCTAACCAAAACTGGAATAGGCAATCCTGAATGTATCAATATCATAAATGGCATTATAGGCAAAAACCAGCACTTATTGGAGTTGTTCATAAAATGGTTTGCCTATTTATTTACTAGCTCTATACCCATGCTTCACTACAAAACTAGGCTTAGTTTTTGGAGAGGAAAATAAGGGGAAAAATTCTGCCTCTGCCTACCAGCATCCATCAGTATTTATCTGGCTAGCGTCTTGTCAGCGTGTGAGAGAGTTGAGGGCTGTTTGGAAACTAAAGCAGTATTTGCTGCGTGAGCAAGAAGACAGCAAGGAGCCTGGGCATGGCTTAGCTGAACTGTTCTGCATTAGAGCTGCTTGGTGCTGTGAAACTGAAACTTGTCTCCTCTGCTTGTGTTTTGCACTTGGAACAGATTTCTTTTCAGGTGGGGAGGGAGAGTAGAGCATCAGAGCATCAGAGCATATTAATAATAATATATGAAATACTAATACTCTGATGATCATTTCAAAAAATCCTTTCTTAGTGAGCACCAAGAAGCCAAGAGGAACATAGGTGCCAAATTTCAAGTTTGTAGGCTTTACGGTTCTGGAGATTTTGTGATGATGTGTGAGTGGTGTTTTGCTTTTATATAGAGAGATTTATTTATTTATTTGTTTATTTATTTGTTTGCTTGTTTATTCAATATTTTTTTATATATATATAAATTTTATTGAATTTACAATTAAAAAAATAACATAACAACATTACATAAGAAACAGAGAGAGAAAAAGAAGAAAGAAAGAAGAGAAAGAGAGAGGAAAAAAAAAAAAACACGCTTGGTCTTGCGACCGAAAAAGGAGAAAAAGAAGTATAAAAGAAAGAAAAAAAACAAAGAGACGGAAGAAAAAAGAAAATACATTAAAACCAGACAGATATTCTTTTTGACAGTCTACAAGATCCAATTCTCCTACCTTACTTTAAATATACACATCTTATCCCTATTTATGGTTATTTATGCTTATTTATGCTCATTGAACAGTTTATCTCTGATATAACCAATTATACCACGCATTCCAATTATTATCAAATGCTGAAGACTCTTTATTTTTAAGAGCTATGGTTAAATTGTCCATTTCTGCGCAGAAATATGTTTATTCAATATTAAAGAATATCTGTAGCTCAAGCTTGAACTGTGGAGTCCTTGGTGCTCTCAGAGTTTGATTCTTTGCTTGCAGATGTTTCATTAGCTAACTAGGTGACATAATCAGTGAGACTGAGTGTGTGGTTTGCTTCCTGTTCATATATGATAGCTTGTCTTTCCAGGGTTGGAAAGGATGTAGTTTTCTCCTTGGTTGTTCCTTGATTATATTTTCCTTTCCTTGTATTATCTGTTGCTGCAGCCTAACAGCTGATGAAGTAGGAAAGACATTTTCCCATCCATTAAGTTTGTGAGGGACTACAAGGATTTAGATCCATGTTTCTCATGTCAGACTGTACAAGTTCTCTGTGTAGAAAAGATCACCGATAGCCCTTTGATAACAAGACTTCAGCCATTTATGAATTTTCGATTAAAATCTGGCGCATACCTGCAGTGTAGAAAATAGATTAAGAGACATGAAAGAAAATGAAATGTGAAAATACATTTTGTTTTTGTTCAGCAATCAGATTTTTATGGCCAGCTTGTGAAGCAGGTCACCTGAAAAGACCTACAACTTAGGGAATTTTGCCATAGCTGCAGGGCATGTCTGGACAAAAAAAAAGAGTTTGTTCCCACTTTAGCCAGAAATCTCACATTTGTCAGTTCTGAGCCTCAACTTGGACATCTGCTCTCTTATCCTTCTGTCAGGAACACGTCAGGACTAGCCTACTATGACACTTTTTATCAGCTCCAGAAACTGTCCTCATTTTTCACTAAACATATCATTTTCTCTCAGCTGTGTGCATGCTTGGAAAAATATAATGTTCATGTTTATGCTATGATAAGTCAAGAATGCGGAAGGCAAGGCATACAGAACAGGCATATTGCTATTGCATGCAAACTACAGCAGATTGTAATCTCTCTTTTGCCCAGAGTAGGACCGTTTTTATATTCATCATGGCAATAATTCATGAAGCAGCAGAAGTATCTATTTAGAATAACTAGATCGATCAAGAAATTGGGGACTTCCCCAATGTAGAGTTAGGGAAAAATAACTGGGGCATCTAGTAAGACCACAACTGTAATACTGCATCCAGTTTTTGTTACCACATTACAAAAAAGATGTTGTGACTTTGGAAAAAGTGCAGAGAAGAGCAACTAAGATGATTAAGGGCCTGGAGACTAAAACATATGAAGAACGGTTGCTGGAATTGGATATGGCTAGTCTAGAGAAAAGAAGGACTAGGGGTAACAGGATAGTAGTGTTCCAGTATTTGAGGAGCTGCCACAAAGAAGAGGGAGTCAACTTATTTTCCATAGCACCAGATGGCAAGACAAGAAACAATGGGTGGAAACTAATCAAAGAGAGAAGCAACCTGAAGATAAGGAGAAGTTTTTTAACATAAAAATTAACCAGTGGAACAGCTTGCCTTTGGACATTGTGAGTGCTTCATCACTGGAGGTTTTAAAGAAGAAGCCTGACAGCCATTTGTTTGAAATGGTATAGGGTCTCCTTACTTATAGGAGAGAGGGTTGGACTAGAAGACTGCCAAAGTGCTTTCTAGCTCTCTTCTGTAACTAATTAATCTTATGAGAATATGGTATACAGAATGTGTGATGTAGGGACAAAGGTTTTTAAAACCTAGATTTACATCAGGCAGGTTACAATGTGGGAAAGAGTAGCTGGATTGTATATTTTTCCTCTCTTGTTCAAGCAAACCATTGATAAGTTTTGGGTTACTTATCCCTCTCACTCTGCCCAACTTTGAAATTGCCCAACCAACAGAAGGCACTTGGAAAGATTTTCATGATTTTGTGCTTGACATTTGATTAAAGGGCCAGAAGCTTACTGACCACAGGAGAAACTATGTATAATGAAGGATGGAGCCCTGACACATCTCCCAACCAACTAGAGGGAATGCAAGGATATTTCACCCAGCATTGTTAATGTTGTTGAATTGTTGTCTTTAAATTTAAAAGCCTTTTCTTCTCTGTCAGGTTGAATGAGAAGGGTTAAAAAAATGAAACAATATTTTTTAGCACACTACAGGTTACAAGCTAGGCCTATTCAGTGTGTGATAACTTTTCTTATTCTATTCTCAACATAACCATCCTCATTGTCTTGAAATAATATGAAAACAGAAGGGTAGTAGCATTTTCTGTTGTTAACATGAAGGCCAATCCTCAAGTTCATGAAGTTCCTTTCCTGCCTATGGAGTTAAGAGCTGCAATATCCAATGGACCCTGGAATTTTAGGGCGTTGGGATTGTACCATAAAGAGAATGAAATAGATCTATTTAAATTTATTCAGAATGGACAAATCAAATAGAGAGATATTTTCCGGTTTCTAATAGCATCAGTGATAAGAATCAGTTAAGAATGGAAGTGAATTTCATTTAAATCTATCTTTTTAAGTAGGTAATTTAAATATTTTAAGGGGTTACACTTCCCACACTATCATATTGCTAAAGAGATCATAAAAATATCATATTATTCCAAATATTTAGTATTAGTTATAAAGATTTAAACAAATATGTCCATACTGGACAGATATGCATGTACAAATATTTTTGTGTGTACAAAATTTACCAGTTATTAAAATAAACTTTGACTAAATATATTTAAATATGAAATAAGACGGATATAGACTGATCAATACATTCCTGGGTTCAACCAATAAAATTAGGTTGAATTAGAACAAAGAGAAACTTAATTAATGCAGAAAGCATTACCATTACCATTAATAGAAATTACTGTCATAGGATGAGGTAATGACCATTTTTAGATAGCTTTACTAGGGAATTTCCTTTTAAGTCAGTTGATTGGTATCAGTCATACTACTTCTACAGAGCATACAATATTGTATAAGGAGAGTGTTTGTCTTGAATGCCATTTGTTGGGATATCAGAGTAGCAGCAGTTACTGATTATCTTGAAAACAGGATGCTGGACCAGATAAACTCAGGGTTTGATCCATTCTCAGCTCTCCTTACCTTTGCTATATATTTATCTTCTCTTCAAGGAAAAGATGAAAATGAAGGTATAAAAATTATTTTGTTCAATTTGTAAAATGAAAGAAATTTCACTATTTTAAAAATGCGTCAAGCTTCTTCTTTATTGACTTTTTTTTTAAAAAAGTATGAAAGCTATAATAGGACTACTAGTGTCCCCTATCTTAGATCACAACATTAGTTTCTTGTTAGTCTTGCCTAAGAATGTTGTTGCAAGAAATATCATTTGCCTGTAAGTAAAAACTGGTGGGACCATAAAATAGAAATGATGATAGAAAACAAAGAAGCTGAAGTGCTCTGGGACTTTAAATTTCAAACAGACAAGCATCTGCCATATAATACCCCACACTTAACAAAGATCTGTAAATAGAAATAGAACAATGGTGGCAAAAGAAAGCAAAGGTAGTACCAATAGTAATAAGGGTCTTGGGTGCAATTCCAAAATAACTGGAGCACCACTTGAACACCTTCAGCACTGACAAAATCACCACCAGTCAATTGCAAATGGCAGTTTTACATCCTACAACAATACCTTTAATACTATCAAACATCAATATATGCCTCTCCCAGATCCTTGGGAAGAACTCAATAGGTGGATAAAAGTGCCGAATGTAGTCTGAACATCTGGTTGATTGTGCAGCAAACCATAAAAATAACGAGAAGGGTGACCTTGTTCTAAATTTTTGCAAATATTTCCAATATCTAGCAAATAATTTTGATTTTCTTGACCCCTGGGATAAACTTTGAAGATTCCCAGGCAACCTCAAGACATACTTTCAGGAGCACAGCTCTATCCTAATGCTCTCCAGAAAATTGAAAGTGATTTTTGTCCTATAAAATAAAGTGAAATAGCTAAATTAAGGCATTTTTCAAGTGAGTAATACTGGTATAAAATTTGACCAGGGAACCATTCAGCATGAATCAGATTTCTTGTTTGTTTGTTTGTTTGTTGAAGATTAAACCAGATGATATAGTGCAAAGTCACTGAGCTTTTAGATTAGAAAGCACCATCATTTGATTTTATATAATGGCACAGGGATCTCTAATTTTTTTTTCTTTAAAGCTCAGTTTTTGCATGATTTGACAAAAACAAAAGATGTCATTCTTACTCAAATTGTCATGAGATTGTCTCTTGTTATTTGGCACAGGATTTGGCACTTGCATTGGAAATCTCACAAAAGCACTGAGAATAGTGACATATTGTGATTTTGATCATTAAAATATATATATATTTATTGATGTTGATTATTAATTTGAATAATATCGCTCAAAGTGCTACTATTTATTTGTTAATCAAATTTAAATAGCCACATATCTCACCAAACCTAGATCAACTACTATATCAGAATCTTCATAACCAAGTATTGAACCTGGAGTCCTCTTCATGCAATTAATATGTTTTGCATAATATATGTATTTATGTATTCCCCATTAAATGGCTCATTCAAATGTCAACAAATTCAAAAAAACTTGACTATTTAATCATAATCCAGATTTTGAAATTAATATTTTATATACATTGAAGCAGTAACTCTATTCAGAAACAAAATAACAGGAAAGTGACACTAATAGATGAAAGTGTGAGATCAAATGATCTTCACATTGATCTGAATGAAATGGCTTCCAGGTTAAATGTCTTTTTAATTGCACCTCATGCATATTTGAAAGATTCCAGCTTGATTCATCCCAACAGCTGTTTTTAACAGACATGTTAATGCTTACCTTATGATTTTATATTACACTTATGTATACAGGTGGATCACAGCTCTTGACACTGGGGGCTCTCTAATGGAGTGTATTGTTGAGACTCTTTGAAGCTAGAAGGGTTATGGTAAAATTGCACACATCTACACACACACACACACACACACACACACACACAAATCTGGTGCTACCATTAAAACCTCTGGCCGAGTCTATAGAATGATCCAAAGGTTGCACTTTATACAGCTATATTCCTGACCTCAAAATGCCTTCAGAGGCCTCAAATCTTTATAATGCTTTACTGGCCTCTTACATTAATTCACTGTGAAAGCTGAAGTGGTTTGCTATACAATCACAAATCCTTGAGGTTTCCTTTGGGACAAAGCTGGATGGGCACAAAGGACTGTTGAGCTGAATGCTATTTTCCCATTTTCCTTTGCATTGATACCAACTCTTGAATGAAAGAACAAGATGCTATTGGTATAACATCTGAATGAAAATTTCATAAAATTACCAAATTATATTACTTTATTCTGGTTATTATATACCCATTTAAATGGTATGGGAGTTTGGCACAATGCCTTACTCTTAGGTGCCTTTACTTTTCTTTTTCTTTGCCTTTTTAAAATTATTTTTCCCCTTCCTATATTTCAGCATTGCTAACCTAAGCAAGAATTCTTGTGACTTTAATTCTTTAAAAGGAGGACATTATTTATTAATTTGCATTTGAAATAACAATGGCCATCGGGAAGAATCAGTGGAAAGCCTTAATTATGTGGGAAACTCACTGCCTCAATACATCATACTCCTATCCAAAATTATGAAGTTGCAATCCCCCCTCTCTATTTCTAGAAACATTGAGGAAGCTTGGGGTTCTCAGAGGAAGCAGAAACCGTATGTTATGAAACCTGGGATACAGCCAAGTGATTTTTCAAAGGCTTCAAGGCTTCACACTGGCCAAGCCCAACATTCAGTCTCATCATTAGGAAATAAATTTTCTTATTGTATCCCTTTTGCTTAACCCATTGCCCATCTATGGGTCCAGAAGTTGGGTCAATAGGATTTCCATTTGAAAATATGTAATAATTATTTTAATTTTATCTTCCAGTGACCCAGTCCAATATGTGTACTTCTATATGCTTAAAACATTTTTTCAGCCTCTGAAGAGTACAGCACACATGACAATAATATATAACATCACCCAAGGGAGTTGTTTTTTTTTAAAAAAAAGTTTTGAAGTTACTTCCTTTTTTTAAAAAAAAAAGCAATAAAATAGATGTGTTAAAACTAGTGGAAGTTTGACTTATCCGCTTTATTGCCTGCCTGCTGCACATGCCCCCCTTCCCCCCCAAAATCACCATGTTACAATTCAATAGTCTGTGGTACAATCTGGATTCTGTGGCTGCCAAAATTAAAGGAGATGGTGAAATGTGCCCTTTGGATCATGTGTACCCTTCCATTCTGGCATGTGATATCCTGTGCTATTTGAAGACAAGATGAGATAACTTGTGTCAACATGATCTCACAATTAAAACTTAATAAATTTAAAGAACTTTCTAAGAAGATTATAATTTCCCCATTTGCAGAATATTTCAATCCCTTGTGGAATGGTCCTGGGTCCCTCAAATACAGTCCAACTTCCAGCGTTCTTTCCCCTTTCTTCTCTTTCCTCTTTTTTCTCCTGACCTAGGAGAAAAACATACTACAAATCTCTTTGAATTGTGAACCACCCATTATGTTTCACTACTTGCATGAGACCAAAATGACATACCTAATTCGATCATGTGCATTTAGATATGAGTATACTGGATATTCATTCAGTTCATTGAATCTCAAAAATGAAAAGAAAGACAGCTTAGTTGTTTCAATGAATACCTGACAAAAGGTGCGTTGGGGATTGTTAAACCATTATTGTGTATAGAATCAGGTAGATCTGAGCGATGGAATGGCCTATAGCTCTAAGGAGTTTCTACATATACAGAGTTATTCCCAAAGTTGGTTGCAATTGGATGGCCTTCAAACTGAATGAATTTATATCGTGCATGCATATATACTTAACTGAATCACAAATATAGATGGCCTCTGTCTGTTTGCATGAATCTGTGGATCAAAAAATATATGTTCTATGGAATTATGTCATGAGCCCCTTAGAATAGAGAAATTTTGCACAACTGCTTCCTAAGAGTCATCACAGATGACAGCCAGTTAAAAAGGAAAGGGTTTGCCTGTCCAGTCATGTCTGGCTCTAGGGGACAGTGATGATCTCCATTTCTTAGTTGAGGGAGATGTCCGAAGACATTTCTGTGATTATGTGGTGAGCATGACTGCATGCCAAGGTTCGCAGAAAGCTGTTACCTTCCCACCAAATTGGTACCTATTTATCTACTCATATTTACATGCTTTTGAACTGCTAGGTGGGCAGGAGTTGGGGCAAGTGACAGAAGCTCACCCCATCATGTGGTGCTCAGGTCTCAAACCTAGACTGTCAGCTTTCCAATGTCTTTAACCGCTGAGCCACCATGCCTCCTACACAGTCCAGTTAATAACTTGCTTTGCTGTAATGCAAGTAGTTTCTTGCTTCATTGAAAATAAATGTTATTTTTATAACTTTCTTCACTTGAAATTCTCACAGGAACAATTTTTACTGACAGTATCAAAATTCAGAACCTGGCTGCATTGTTATAGATGCCTGAAGTCAGACTCTTTGACTAACTTATTGCAATATTTACAGAATATTCAAATCCACTCAGTGCTAATTTGTGGCCTTATATTTTAATAAGCAGTCTGAAAAATGCATCTGTATTCTTCTTCCTCTTGTCTTTTCCATTGTCTGTAATAATTTTTGATGAAATTTTCAAATATTCTAAATAAAAACAAAAGGTAGTTAAGAATGTAATAGAACTGTTGGAATAGACTAGAATAGAAAAAAAAGTCATCTTCACAATGTAAGATCCTCTACAATAATGAAACCACCACACTGAGCCTTGTTCCTCGTCGTATTTATCTTTTTGGAGTATTATCTGTTAAAGGAGAATTTCAGATGATCATTTATCATGAAAACTTGCCTCTCTGTAGCAATTATCACTCAACGTTTTTCCAGTTCCAGAACTGCTGAGAATTCCAAAGAGTCAGAGTCCACATACCTGGAAAATACCTATGTTGAAAAGGCTGTTTTCAAATATTTCTGTTACCTTTACTCTTTCTCTGCAAAAACATACATACATACATACACACACACACACATTTGTTTTCATAGATTTTCACGAGTACAGGTATGCAGGTCTTGGTGTGTTCAGGTCTTTTCCCATATAAGATTGAGAGTATCTTGGGTACCTCGTCGAAACGCCGCCAGGTCTTTTCCTGTGTAAGATTGAGAGCATCTTGGCAATGTTTCAATGAGGTCCTACTTGCCATCTTCAGGCTGGTGCTTTCGGCTTCGTGCTTCTGGGAGCAAAGCATGATCGGAGCTGCCGTCTCCCTATATATACTGGTGGGGAGGTTGGCTGTGTTGTCATTTCTTGATTGGTTGATGGAATTGAAGTTTGCACATTGGCTGGATTTTTCATAAGAACATGTGTGGCTGAGATATTGGCTGTGTGTCTAAGATACCAAGATACTCTCAATCTTACACGGGAAAAGACCCGAACATGCCAAGACCTGCATACCTGTATCCGTGAAAATCTACGAATATATATATATATATATATATATATATATATATATATATATATATATATATATATATATATGGTATTTGTTCTGTATTAACATTCTTGAAGACTCGCATTCTGATTGGTCCACCCAGACCACAATCCGATTGGTTCAAGGAACGCCTGTGATTGGAGCGCTAAGAATCTACCGCGATTGGCCGAGCCGATCGCGGGAGATTCAAAGTGCTGCCATTGGCCGCCGAGCCACTGGCCGGCTGTATAAAGCCAAGCGGCTCACACACTTTAGACTGTCCTTGTTTAGATGCTTCAATAAAGAGCTGATTGTTCACTTTCGCGCCTCGCCTCTTATGTGACCCGATCCACCGATCTAACACTGGCAACGAAGGTGGGATCGTGAGGCGAGGACCAACTAGCACGTGGCAAACGGTGATCAGCACCCTGCAAGATGGCCAGCACCCTGCCGCCCGCTCCGTTCGACCCAGCAACCGAAGACTGGGAGGCCTACATCGACTGCTTCCAGATGTTTCTGGAATGCAGCAACCTCAAGGACGCCAACGGCCAGAGGAAACGGGCAGTATTCCTAACACACTGCGGGCCCGCGGTGTTCAAAATGGCCAAGGCGCTGGCGAAACCCACCGACGTCAAGGAGATGGACTGGGCCGACCTCGAGCCCATCTTGCGCCGCCATTACGCCCCTACCATGCCCATCCTCATTCGTAGGCACGACTTCTACCGCCGAGATCAGCGCGAAGGCGAGACCATCGGCGACTTCGTGGCCCAGCTGCAGAACCTGGGAGGCCCCTGCGAATTCCCCGACCTGGACCAGGCGCTTCGGGACCGAGTCGTCCTCGGACTCCAAGACCCCGTGCTGCAGAGCCAGCTGATGGCCAGAGGCAACATCTCCCTCGCTGACGCCCTCGCCGAGGCTACCGCCGCCGAGGCCACCCACCAGTCAGCAGCCCGGATGAGGCAAGCCAACACGACCGAATGGCCACCGACCAACGAAGCGACCCCGGCCACCGCGAAGCCCGGGGAACCCAGCCATCGAGAAACGACCCCGCTTCATGGCGACTTCGAACCCCAATCCAACACCGAGGACGAAGACGAGGAAATCCATCGGCTGCAGACCGAGCGCGACCGCCGGGATCGCAGGGGATGTAAGTCGAGTTTCCGTTGCGCCGGTTGCGGCGGCGACCACCCCCGCTCTGAATGTCGTTTTCTCGACGCCATCTGCAGGCACTGCGAGAAGTGGGGGCACATCACCAAGGTGTGCCGGAACAAAAAGAGCTACAGCCCGCAGCGACAAGGAAACAGCCCACGACGACGAGACGGCACCCCCCCCAGGCACCAAGACTGACCGACTGAGAGCCGGTGGAGCCGCGACAGCCGCAGCAGATGACTCAGCGAAGCACAGCGGCGCGAGGAAACCCACCAGACGGTCGTCATCGGCCATTCATCAACCATGGACGCCCGAAAGGTACACGTGGCCCTGTGCATCGAGGACCAGCCCTGCGAGATGGAAGTGGACTCCGGGTCCTACCTTTCAATGGTTTCTTGGCGCACAATCAAGCGCCTAGTCCCTACCATCCGCCGCAACAAACTAGACGACCAGAAGCTACGCTTGGTGGCCAGGGATGGACAAACAAATCGAGACATGGGTCGCTGGTTGCAGCAGGTGCCAAGAGTCGAGAGCCACCCCCCCCACCGCGCCGGTCCTGGAATGGGAGACCCCGAGAGGACCATGGTCGCGAATACACATAGACTTCGCCGGGCCAACCAAGGGGCATACATTCCTCATCACCGTAGATGCTTACTCCAACTGGCTGGAGGTAAGCACTATGAGGGCAACAACAACTGAAGCGGTCATCGACAAGCTCAACGGACTCTTTGCAACACACGGGTTACCGGATGTCATAGTGTCGGACAATGGGCCACAGTTCACGGCACTGGCATTTGAAAAATACCTAGCCGAACGGGGCATCAGACACGCCTTAACCTCGACGGCTCACCCGGCGGCGAACGGTAGGGTGGAACGGATGGTCCAATACACAAAAAAAGCCATCCAAAAAATCGAAACCGGCGACATCCAGGAAAAAATAAACAAACTACTCTTCATATAGCACATCACCCCGAACATGACCACGAACAAGAGCCCAGCGGAGTTACTAATGGGAAGGAAACTGAGGTCTCTACTGGACCACCTACACCCCACCTACAACCCAGAGAAACCCCCGGACTCCTCCAGCCGGTACCGGGCATTCAACATCGGGGACACGGTCTACGCAAAGAACTTTACGGGAGACCCCCTCTGGGTTCCCGCACAAATAACACAGGTAACCGGGCCCCGATCATACAGACTCCAAACAACAGACGTGAAGAGCTGGAAACGGCACATTGACCAGCTACGGTCCAGACTAGCCACCAACACCCCCGACGCCTCGGCAACGGCAACCAAGGAAAGCAGAGAGGGAGGGGAAGCCTCAACATCCAAGCCGGTAAACAACGGCAGGCCGGAATCATCAATGGCACACACCCCAACGCAAGCCGAACAACCCCCACCAGAAGATAGAAACGCTCAAATAAACCAGCCATACTCACCAGCAGACCTCGAACTGTCGCAGACGGGATCTTCACCTGGAAGGTACAGCCAAGCCAGCTCAACCAGCCTGGAAAGACCGAGCGAGAGCAACAGGAACCGCAACTCGACCAACCCAGGTAGTCCGGACGGGAGCTGCGGCGACGGGCCCGGCTCACCCTTCCAGGCGGTTCCATCAGCGAAGTGGAGAGCGACGCGGAGCCTGTCCGAACCGGCCGACGACCACACACCGACTGAGCCACGCAGGTCAGCCAGGCAGGTTCGAAGCCCCACCTACCTGCGCGACTACGTCACGACACTGCGTCGGACAAAACCATGAGGGGAGGGGTGTTCTGTATTAACATTCTTGAAGACTCGCATTCTGATTGGTCCACCCAGACCGCAATCCGATTGGTTCAAGGAACGCCTGTGATTGGAGCGCTAAGAATCTACCGCGATTGGCCGAGCCGATCACGGGAGATTCAAAGCGCTGCCATTGGCCGCCGAGCCGCTGGCCGGCTGTATAAAGCCAAGCAGCTCACACGCTTTAGACTGTCCTTGTTTAGATGCTTCAATAAAGAGCTGATTGTTCACTTTCGCGCCTCGCCTCTTATGTGACCCGATCCACCGATCTAACAGTATTCAGCTTTGTTCGGGTATTTTCTCACATCATTATAGTTGTGCTTTTAAAGTTGTAGCAACGTTTCAGCAGAATCTCATCTGCCATCATCAGGCTTCTGTATTGTGTTCTTCTGTGAGTCAGACTTTCACAGCCGTTTCAGTTTTAAATTTGGGGCTAGCCTACTGCTGTGCCAGAATGGTTTTTTCTTCATCCTGATTGGTTGGGAGTCTTGGTCTGTGTTTATTGGTCTTGGAGTTTGCTGTGTTCTGCTTCAGAGAGGAGAGGAGAGGAGAGGAGAGGAGAGGAGAGGAGATTACAGCACAAGATCCAGGATATCTCCACAACAAAACTCACAAGGCCATCACACAGCCCATTATACCAACATCAACTCTGTCAACCAATCAAGAGGAAGCAGCGCAGCCAACCAGCCCAGCACACCAGCACCCCCATCAGTATTTATGGAGAGACAGCAGCTCTGATCACACACTGCTTGCACTGGCACAAAGCCAAAAGCACCAGCCTGAGGATGCCAAGTGGGACCTCGCCGAAACATCACCAAGATACATGTAAGTACCCACGTCGGCTTTGTTCGGGTATTTTCCCACATCATTGTAGTTGTGCTTTTAAAGTTGCAGCGACGTTTCAGCAGAATCTCATCTGCCATCATCAGGCTTCAGGCTACAGAAGCCTGATGATGGCAGATGAGATTCTGCTGAAACGTCGCTACAACTTTAAAAGCACAACTACAATGACGTGGGAAAATACACGAACAAAGCTGAATGCCATATATGTGTGTGTGTGTGTGTGTGTGTGTGTGTGTGTGTGTGTGTATCTGTATCTGTATCTATATCTATATCTATCTATCTATCTATCTATCTATCTATCTATCTATCTATCTATCTAAGTTTTTCTGTTGTCTGGAAAGTGGTAAAAGGAATTTGAGAAACAATGAAAGCTGAAATCAGGAACAGCCATAACATGACCATTGCACTTAAAGTTCCTGGACTTTATGGAACTTCTTCTCTTTGGGATGATCTAGCTCAAGTAGAATCTCTACGGATGGTCAGGAATCTTCCTCGTCCATTTAAAAGTAGACATTTGTAGAGGCAAGTGTATGGAGACTCAATGGGTAGTTGTCAACGTGAAGAAAAATATTGAGAGAAATGAATTGTTAAAAAAGAAAGTAATAGCAAACAGGAATTTCCTTGGAGGAGTACAGGGTGCAGCAATCTTCAATCTCCAAGCTGGAAGGTATAACAATGCTTGAGCCCCAAATGAAAGAATATGTTAGCCTCATATTGTGAGGTATATTCTTCACAGCTGAGTATTATTTTTTCAATTTTTGACAGTTAAATAAAATATGGTATAACTGGACTTCATAGTCACAATATCAGGCAATATCAATTGAACATGACATTAAATTATGGTTTCATTTTATGCTCAGCAAATTTGTCACATTATTTCTAATAATATTGGGATTGCAAGTAAAAGGTTATCAGTTATCTAAAATTTGCCAAGTTCAAATTTTCATTCAAAAGTCTGTTATTTCTTCATGACAGAAAGCTGCCCCAAATAAATGATCATGACAACCACCACCTATTTACTTAACTTCTTCACACCTGCAAATATTAAACTCTTGTCCTCAAAAAGATGTGATATGGTTAAATGGCCATAGAGGCTTCGTGTTTATGGCACTGTGGCATAAGATTAACTACCTTAATCAGTGCTGTGCTGGTGGATATAATAACTGCTGGCTCCATTACAACAACTGCAATGCCACCAGCTGCTGAAGAGTTGATTGGTGTGCTAGGAAATGATGCTCAGTTCTGCTCTAGATGGTTCTCAGAATTTCAGAAAATGTAACCATCTTCTCTCACAAACTGATACAAACTGACTCCAGCACCCCACTGACTTCTATTCTTTATTCAGGGTATCTTAATTTTCTTGCAGGGTAATTCTACCCATGAACGTCTTGGGGGTTCATTTATGATAATGGAAATAAACTAGATTACTGAACTTAGAAGGTAGTTTTGGAGAAGAGTGGAGAAGAATAGACAGAGGATGGCTGAATGAATGGACAGATGATCAGATGCTTATTCCAAAATTCATTTACATGGTCACTTGGAACTTTTCTCTTAAGCCTCTTCAGTATTAACATTATCTCTGCTTACAACTCAGACTAGAATCCTAAGGTCCTATACATGGTTCATATATTGGTGAGGTTAAATCTTCCAATAATGATGCATTCAATTCTTTCATCAGTGTGAACCATTATGACACTAGTCATATCTATAATATTTTTTTTCCTTCTGCTGCATTTACATTACAAATTGGATACAACTTTTGGAATTCTCTGAGGTATGCATCCAAGCATGTTGTGAATTACAAATGAAACATAGGTACATCTGGGCCTCATGTTATATAGCTCTATCCATATGATTCCCATTTGTATGCTTCTGTTTCTTCTTTGGAAACCAAATTCTAACCGATAGATTACATCAGGGTCCCAATAAACAGACATGAAAGTTGTCTTATTCCTCTGACTGTCATTTTTCATAGTCAGGAGGCTTCTTATCTACTCCTAATCCAGTTCCAGCTGGAAGGTTTGCACAACTTGCAATCTAGAGCAAGGGTGTCAAACTCAAGGCCTGGGGACCAGATCTGGCCCACAAAATGTTTAGATAGGGCCCTCAGGGTCACCCTGGAAAGAGAAAAGGACTGGTGCGTGGTGCCTCTGCTAGCAAAAATGGAGCTCGGGAGCACCACATGTGGCCCTCCCGAGCTCCATTTTTACTGGGAGAGGGTTGCAGGAGGCCATTGAAAATGGAGCTCAGGAGCCTGTTTTTTTCGGGCAGAGCATTGGGCCACCACAAGTGTCCCCAACACAAGTGACATTGAGCTGGCTATGCCCACCCCGGCCACACCACCCCAACCCCCAGTGTCAAACACAATGCCAATGCAGTCCTTGCTATGTCTTCAGTTCTCCCTTTGGTCCGATCCAGCAGGGAGTGCCCAGCCACAACCTGATTGGTCACCAGTTTGATAACTCAGTATAAAAGGAGCTGTCAAATGGGCCAACAGCTGTTGCCTCATGGCTGAGCTAAATCTGTGTTGTTTGCACACAAAGCTTGATTAAAGCCTGAGCAACCAAGCCAGCCACATTGCCTCAGTTTGTGGTGTGTTTGTTTCCAAGAACAAAATAGTCTTCAATGAAATAGAGTTTGACACCTCTGATCTAGAAGTGTAGCCCATCAGCTGTGTCACAATTCGTTTTGCAAGCCAAGAGAAACTTAGAACAGTTTCTCTTGGCTTGGCTAGAGCTTGTAAAAGAACCTTGGATGATATCAGCAGCAGCTGCCAAAGACTATGTAGGTTTTTTTACTTCCTTCTTGTTTCACAGTACATTAACTTTATGGAGGGGTACTCATTATGGCAAAGAATGTGTTACATTATTTATTATATGCATATGTATTTAGGAATTATTTAATTATACCCAAAGAACATAGGACAGCCAAAGGGGTACACTTTGCCATCATTATCTTGCAAACTAATGCTGCAGATTAAGGATAATAAAGGATACTAGGAAAAAATACACAAGACAAGGAACCATAGACTTAATGTGGCAGACCTACCTGTAATCTACAAGATGCCAGCCAAATATGGTAGCCTGCCAAGATTTCAAAAACCACACTAGGCTTTGTAGACTCAGCTAAAATGTAAAACATGAGGTTTATTGAATCTCATCAGAGGAAAAATCAATTCTGGGCTTCAGTACACATCACACTAAGTCATAATGTGGTCCATTTGGATTTGGCTTATCATATTTACTTATTTTACAATGCTTATAGTTTGTCCAACTCAAAGCACTCAGGTAGGTTATAACAAATTAAAATTATTGCAAATCAAAATGATTTAAAAAATAACAGTAGAATAACAACACTGCTTAATTAGTAAATGTGATATTTGTTCCTCAGAACTCCAGTAGGCTGAGAAATATATATTTATCTATGTTTATATATAGGTATTATTTCAAATGCCCAATTGTCTGTCTTTGTAGGACTTAAACTGTTGAGTTTTTTTCCAAGTAAAGTTACTCTAGAGACATTCCATCATCTGTTCACTGGGTGTTAAAGGACCAATGTTCCAGATAAGTGAGTCACTACTCAAGGGGCAATTCTAAAGGTATCTTTTGGAGGCCTCTTGCATGGGCCAATCTATTTGTTTTTATGTATGAGCACTGAGAGTCAGTCAGGGCTTAAACTGGAAAGGAATTGATTCAATGTATTGGTTTAATTTAATTTATGTTGGTATTATGACTTGTACTAAGCAGATAGAGGAAACTAGTGAATGAAGTATGGCCTAGGATTAAAAATTGTATAGTTACTACAGGAGGAGTTGCATTGCAAAAAAGGAAGAGCAGGTCATTGGTTGGCATTCATTTCAAGTTGTAGTAAATGTGGCAGTGAAATCTACAGGGCCCAAAGGAGGGGAAGTAATGAAGCATATATCATAATGCTATGATGCAAACTATAGTCCTTTTGTTCATATATATATATATTCATATTCATATTCATATTCATATATATATATGGTGAAACTTGCATTCTGACAAAAGCTTTGGTTGAAAGGAATGCCCATGATCATAACAACTATGGAGTTATCCAAGTTAGCAGCTGAACTTTTCTCTATAGCAGGCAAATCCTGGATTTCACAACTTATGTAATTGGGATCAATGATCTGAAAATGAAGCACTAAAAAAAATATTTTTAAAATTTCCTGATCAATTTTAGGTTGGTGTCTGCTATAAACATGTTCAAGGACAGAAGATCAGTTTAAACTATCTAACCTATGTGCCCATTTAAGCAAAGGGTTTTCTGAATGGACTTCCTGCCATACTTTTCAAGCCATAGAACATGGATGCAGTTGACACTCTAGGCTTGCATTTAGCAGAACCAAATTAGCACCTTGATTCACCAGAGGGATGAGAGCAATGAGGGAGACAAGTAGACAGCTGGAGCAGAAGTGAAGGAAATACCAAGACTAAACAAACAGTGAAACATTTTTTTAAAAAATTATCTAGATGTAGTAAAAAGGATTTACCTGCTAGTTGACCCTTGACTCACTGTGCTGATTAAATCAGGGTAGGGCTGGCTCCATGGTTAAAGACAGAAAGGGATAAATGGCTCTTTAATGAAGGATATGATCCCAAACACTCTAAGAAGACAATTATAAGACTTTACTAGACCCAGAAAATGTCATATACTGGAAACTAGATGGGAGGAGTGTAACCTTATTAGATTTCTTGAGTATCTTGGATGCTTTCAATTCTATCAACCATAGTATTCTTCTGAGTTGACTGGTTTGGCTGGTTTTTGGAAGCATTGGTTCTGATCATTCTTATCAGGATGTCCTAGATGTTTGATGCTTAGGTTGTTGACATATAGTATTCTACAAAATTCTATTTATCCCAATGTTGTCTAATTTCAACATGAATTCTCAGAGATAATCCAAAGTTTTAGAGAAGGATGCCATCATTATGCTGAAGACACCCCCTTCTCCTTTTTCTGACCATGGAAGTTTAGTACTTCCAGATTTAATACTCCATTACCCAGGAAGTAGTAGGTACCTCTTAGTAATGCTAAATATTGATAAAGATATTGATGAGAGAGAAGAAGCTGAAATTAAATCCAGAAGACAAAGATGCTACAGGTAAGGAGAATAACAGAGGAGATTAAGATGAATTCAGTTATGGATGGGGATATATGTTCCCAGAAACAGCAGGTTCACAGTTTGGGAATGTTCCTTGACTTCCAGCAATTACTAAATTTGAAACTGGCAGTTGTAGCAAGGAGTATGCTTGTCCAATTACAAGAAGTTGCCATCTGCAACCCTTCCTGAGCAGATGAGACTTGCTAGAAAATACAGTTTAAGGACTGTGTATGGAATCTATATTGAAAGATCTCTAGTCATTTTGGTTATTGTTGACCCCTTAAAGCTCCAAATGACTTTGCTTGCAAGCTATGAAATAGTCTCCCCAGGTATATATGTATGCCCACCTTTTTATTAGTTTTTACAAAAATGATTGACATAGTTCTTTCATTAAGCTTTTAAGTAAGCAGAAAGGTGGGATATAAATTAAATCATAAATAAACGTGGACATCTGAGAGTGGCACGGTGACCTAGAGGTGAAAACATTCATCTCACACTCATGAGCTTGAGAGCTCAATCCTAGACAGCAACATATGTTTCTCTATCAGAGTGCAAAGAAAAAATATCTGCTGTGAACTCCATGTAAGCATAAGGAAGGGCACCCGGCCAGTAAATGCTTAGCTCCATTCAGTTGCCCTGGCTACACCCTGATAAAAGGGATTATAGGGTCATAAAAAGGGAAAAACACTGCCATCCTACATTCTTATGCACTGTATATGTATATCTAGATGAGCTAACAAATCTGGATGAGCAACAAATGAGCTCTGCTGCTATTTTTTCCATTTATTTCCAAATTGTAGTCCTTTCACTATAATTGCATAAATAGAGAGAAGCTTGACTGCCTTTTCTATCTTAACATGTAGTGTGAACTTTCATAAGAAGTTCAATAAAGTTTGTGCATTAGGGATTTGCCAACCTAAACCTTAATGGCTAGTCTAGCCAAAATTATTTGTGGACTATTTCAGTGTGCTGTATGTGAGACTGACTATGAAAAATAGAGTGGCAAGTTTAGTAACTGGGAAGAATGCCAATGAAATGTTTTCTTTTGAAAAATTCCACAAGTTGGTGGTGGAATGTTGCAAAACATGTGGCTGAAATAGGATAGTTTAAGGTACATATTGTTTGGATCATTCTCCTGTGCACTGATACTAGCACAAGAAAAAAATATATGAAAGAACAGCAATAGGCAATATATTTAGTCTTAAGAATATACTTTTTTGTTCTTTTCCCCAGATATTTCTCAGACTATAAACTATTCCTAGGCCTGGCTATTTTCAATTGAGAGAATCTCGGTTTGAATATGGATTGGAGCAACAATGTTTACATAATGACAATACACAGAAAGAATAACCATGCTTTTGGAGATCCCATCCTGCTCATTTATCATAAGAATATGAAATATTACCTGATTACTATCTTCATTCTTCCAAACCAGCTTATTTCTGTATTGTTTCAGAATTTTCAGACCTGAAGATGCTCTTTAACCTGTCATTGCAGCAGATCCCATGTGTGCAAAAATAAGGTGGCAAAAGGTAAGATCTAGAAGACAAATTTTCTAGTGATGGTGGGGAGTGAAAGAGCAAAGCTGAGACCTTAAATGTAATTATAGATTTTGTGCATAAGATGAACCTCTCCACACCAACTATTCCTTTGTCTCATTTGTGTCCTTTGTACCTTAGTGTTATTATCTTGTGACAGAAACCAATCTTAAGTACAATTTTAAAGTTCTATTGACTATTTGGGGAGCAAACGGCACTTTATTTTGTACGTTTATTCTATAGCAGGGCTGTCAAACTCCTGGCCCATGGGCCAGATGCGTCATGTGCTGGCCACACCCACACCTGGCTTAGCAAAGGGGAAAAAAGTCCCAATACATCATGTGATACTGCCATGATAATGTGAGTTTGATACCCCTTTTTATAGGATGGATGGGCACCAATGATATCATTGGCTGGGTTAGCTGGATTAAATGTCCTTTCTCTTGTTGTTGCTGAAAATGGTCAAGCACTTGAGTTCTTGAAATGAATAGGCAGGCACTGCCATATCCTAGACTTAGAAATGGAGGGATATATTCGATTGAGACAGTCCCTTACTTATTCTATTTTGTATTGTCTATGTTGATTGTCAGCAAGAATTCAGATGTTTTGACTTCTATTTGAGGGCCTTCTCCATGGAAAGTAGAAGCAATCCCACCAAGCTACAATCCTTCTGATTATCCTGGTACCATTGGTCACTGTTGTGTAGACAGTAGCAAGAAATGCCTTTTATAGAAAGGAGGGTGAAAATGGTTATATTGGACCATATATTGTAAGCTCACTTTGTTTTCATATTGTTGCTCAATCAACTCTTCTTCATTGGTTAACATAATACTGTATGATTCTGATATTGCTTGGATTTGATATGGCACAAATACCTTGGAATTCCATATTTGTTCCTTAAAAAAAAAACCCAAATCACTGAACTGATGTTTGGAACTTGAAAAGCAAAGCACCAAAAATATTTCCTTTCCTTTCCTTTCCTTTCCTTTCCTTTCCTTTCCTTTCCTTTCCTTTCCTTTCCTTTCCTTTCCTGTCCTTTCCTTTCCTTTCCTTTCCTTTCCTTTCCTTCCCTTTCCTCACTGTCAAAACAAAAGGCACATGCCTCCAAGCATCCTTTTGCCACCACTGCTGACAGTGCTCCAAAATAGAGAGGAGGTGATGAGTGCTTTGTTTTTAAGAAGGAGGAGAAGGAGGAAAGTGTTTTAAAAGGTGTTGAGTTTGACACAGCAGTGTTGAACAGGAGGGGAAAACAGAGTCACAAAAATCTGCTACTTTGCCATCCCAAATGAGTCTGGCACAAAACCTGCAGAAATCAATGTGTTGGCTCTCATGGTGTCCCTCGAAACAACCTAAAGGAGCAGCCAAGTGCAAGTGGCACCATATGGAAAGTGGCTGCAATGAGGATGATAGAAGTAGGGTATTTTGGTCAGCAGCCATGGCTTTACCAAGGCCGTATCAGCACCAGATTTTTATGATAGAGTTCGTTTGTCCTATGTCTGCTTGCTTTTGGGAAGAAAAGCCTCAAACCAAGCCAAGGTGAACATGTTTATTTTAGAATATAAGAACCATAAAAGAACAAACTTGTAGCTTATGATAATATAGATAATTTTATACAATTGTGATTGTTTTGTTATTACAGTTAAAATGATCAAGAAATGTACAGATTAGGTGAAACTGGCTCAATAGCAGTAACTGTGAGAAGGATATTGGAGTCCTAGTGAACAACCACTTAAACATGAGCCCAACAGTGTGTAGCAGCAGCCAAAAAAGCCAATACAGTCCTAGGCTGCATTAACAGAGGGATAGAATCAAAATCTTGAGAGGTATTAGCATTGCTTTATAAAAACTTAGTAAGACCACACTTAGAATACTGTATGCAGTTTGGTCACCGTATTATAAAAATATGTTGAGACTGAAAAATGTGCAGAAAAGAGAAACATAGATGAATAGGAGTCTGAAAACAAAAACATATGCAGAACAGTTGCAGGAATTGGGTATGTGTAATCTAGTGAAAAGGGGAGCTAGGAGTGACATGATAGCAGTGTTTCAATATTTGAGAGGCTTACACAAAGAAGAGGAGTTCAACCTGTTTTCCAAAGAAGAGAAGCAAGAATTAAGGAAAAATTTCCTAACAGTGAGAACAATTAACCAATGGAACAGCTTGCCTTGAAGAGTTGTGGGTGCTCCATCACTGGAGGCTTTTAAGAAGAGTCTGGAATGGGTAGGATCTCCTGTTTGATAAGAGATCAGATTAGAAGACCTCCAAGGTCCCTTTCAACTCTCTTATTCTGTATTCATTTACTTATTATGTATATTTCTAGATGATATTTTCATCCATAAGCTCAAATCAATGAGCACATGTAAATTCTTCTCACAATAACTCTGAGGAATACACGTTTGAGAGAGCAACTGGTCAAAGTCAAATGTTTGCTCTTGAGTAGGGATTTCCACCTAGAATTCCCTAGGTTTTAGACTAGTGTTCTACCTTCTGCACCATGCAAGCCATCTTGTTCTCTCTCAAAATTTTCAGAATAAATGTTGCGTGTGTGTATGTGTGTGCATGTATATCTCAATCTCTATCATCTATTTTTTTATAATGAAGGGTATTCATTGGATCCTCTGCAGTAACAGTATTCTCATGGATGCTCCACTTGGTAGAAGCAGAACAGAACAGAATAACTGAGTTGGAAGGGATCTTGGAGGCCTTCTAGTCCAACCCCTTGCTCAGACAGGAAGCAGAGTAGGGAAGTCCCTTTTTGCTAATTCGTCTTCTCTTATAACCCAAAGGTGCTTTTTCAAGAGAAAAGGCTTTTCAAAAAGCTTTTCAATAAGCTTTTTCAAGATTCTTCAGAGAGTAGCTTCTTGGATGAGAAACAAAACATGTTCAAAGAAAAAAACAAAGAAGGCCCAGTTGTCTCTTGAAAAAGCACCTTTGGGACAATCATGACCTGAATGACTGAGAATCTCCATGACACTTCCCTTAGAACATGCCTTTTGAAAATCTGTAATAAGAAAAGACAAATTCCACAGTATTTCCTGGCTGAGACTTCTATTTTTGTTCACTTTTTTTTTTCTTACAGGTCACAAGTACTTCATGAATATATTGTCAACTAAAAAAATAATCCTTTGGTCTTTTTAGCTGCCAGAAAAAGGGAGTGGGGGAAAACAAGGCATTCCTTAAATGCCTAGATAATCACCCCAGCAGCTCAAAGTTGTTGGAGCATAAGAAGATTATTGGAGAGCATGATGGATGACTCTTGGAGATCGATGTGTTCCATTGGAGAAGTCACATCCAGTGGGTGGGAGGAAGACCAGGGTCAAGGGGGAAATGTATGATGTAATTTAGTATTGGCTGCACCCAGCTAACGCCAGCATGGCCACTTCTAATAAATCAATTTTCTTTTCTCTGAGATGCGGCTCGAGACTTTTGATTTGAATGAGGGTGGATTTGCTGGAGCCCTAACATACATGTTCACTTCTATTGTACTATGCAAACTGAAAATGATCTATAAATGGACACAATCATGGTCATGATTCCATCTCTAAAAGCCATGGGAGCCAATTTAACACCCAAGTTAAATTAGGAATTAAATTTCACCATAATATTCATGATGAAACAATTGCCTTTACTGTATCGAAGTGGAGCAAGTTCCTCTACAGGATACTGTGGTGGGGCACATACAATTGTCTCTTCTGATATCTGGCTGCCCTACTGTGCAGTTTTTGCTACTTGAAAAAGACCCCTTTATCTGATGATAGGGCTTTGATTATACATATTATGCTAATAACCTCCTTTCCATAAATAAACTATTTTTGAAGGAGGAGAAGGTGAAGATTATTTTGGGGAGTTTTTCTTTATTCTTTTTGGAGAGATATTTAAGAGTATAACAGCATAGTTTATGCTATGTACTACATACAATATAGTATATAAAGTAAGAGTATATGTGGATATATTGGGAAGGTAGAGGATAATAGAACCAAAGAGTATAACAAAAATACATTGGTAGAGGTCTTGTAGAGCATTTGCACCTGTTTTGTGACTACACTTTATTCTTTTGCCACCTGGAAGAAGATTGTGGCCTGAGTGTAAATAATTAATTTAAGCAAAAAACACATATAAATAGAAGGGAAGGGATAAACCCAAGCAAGGTAGTTGTAGCCTTTTGTTGTAGACAGTTCTCCAGTGTGCTGTAATATAAACAAATCAAGTGCATGTGTTTATTCAGTGTGAAAAAGCTCTTCCAGGAAGCCCAGGTGCTTGCCAAATCCATAATTGCACCTTCTTAAATACTTTCATTACTTGGAAACACAATAAGGGAGGCAGAGACACAGACTTTCCATTTGGGTGTCAACAAAACACCTCTGAGAAATTAAGCTTCTATTTTTCTCTCAAAAGAATCAGCAAAAATAAAAGAGTATACAGATGGGGTTTCATTGATTTTGTTTTACTTAAACTATTGTTATATGCCGCCTTCTGAGATGAACCTTCATGACGTGATTTGCTAGGTCAAGTTTAAAGCAATAAAATATTAAGTTCTATCAGTAGAAATACAAAATGAAATTAAAAGGTTTCCAGTTTATAACATTGGAAAGTGTAATGGGCACCTGTCAGTTATTATAGTGATATATGATATATTCTGTGTGTGTGTATATGTGATAGATCATCTATCTATAGATGATAGATAGATAGATATAGATACACACACACACACACACACACACACACACACACACACACATGAATGAAGGATGCATTTTGATAGGGATTTGTCTGCCAAGTTTCCAACTCAAATTATCATTTAAAGAAAAATAATATTGAGGAATATGGTTGGAAGACTGTGGAGAGAACAACTGTATTGAGGGATTCTCGAGTTCAATGTCCTGGTAGTTTGGAAAAAAAATGGTTTTGTTAGCTTCTGCAAGAATACTTTTACTTCAGGCAAGAGTTGGAGAAATTGCTTCTGTGTCATTCCTTCAAAGGGAATTATGTCAGGAAGAATATATCAGTAGTGTGTAGGTTCTAAACTAAAAAGGGACCAGGCACAAGACCTCCTCCCCCTCTTCACTTCACTCAGGTCAAAATCAGCTCAAGTGTCATTCTTGGCAAGAACATGGAAGTAGTTTCTCATTTTCTGCTAGTACATATATTCAGCTTCCCAGTCTAGCTTATAGCCCTGGGATTTCCTGGTAGTTCCCCAGCCAAGAATTAACCAGATCCGACCTGCTTAGCTTTTGGAGATCAGCCAAAGTTGACTAGGAACTATAAGCAGAGACAAAATACTCCTCCCAGAGATCTGAACAAATTAGACTGAGGGCCACATGCTATTATATCTCTAAAATCCCAACAGCTGGCATGGGGAGATAGTAACCCAGTAGCAACAGTGAGCTGCTGAGAATATTTCATTTAGCTACTGAGAACTAATGAGGAGGGATGAAAGCATATGGACAAGTAGCAGCAGGTAAGGTGGTACATTTCGAAGTTAAGAGGATTATAATTATTGATTGGCAATGAAGCAGGAAAGGGAAAGTTGTCAACCAATCCACTATTGAGAAGAGAATGTGAAGATGTCACAGCATCTTACAATCTATCTGATCTTACTATGTGATATCATCACTGAAATAAAGAAAGGGTGAAGAGCTGGGGTAGGCTAATGACCACATCTTTTCTGTGAAAACTACACAAATTGATAGATGAGTTCATTCATTCATTCATTCATTCATTCATTCATTCATTCATTCATTCATTCATTGTAAAATGAATTCTGAAAATTGACTTTAATTTTTTGGGGAAAAACCTCTAATTTTAAAATCTTTTTAAAAAATCTTACTATTTATTTGAACTTTGAACTTTTGAAGTTTACCATAATTTTTGAGTCCCATATACATCATTTGGAGTGTCACTAATGTCTTGATATCGATAGGCAACATACAACAAATGCTTATAGTTTGCCATATTTCACCATGTAGCTATAGGGAAAAGAAAAAATATAACAAAATCAACTTGAAATAGGCAACAGATTTCTGGTCTAACTATCTTTTCCTCTTTCATTTTAAACGGGATCCTGCCTCTGTCAGCAAATTTAGAGAGTCTTTTTTTCCCCTCTAGGTCCCTTACTTTTTCCATTACAAAGAAATGATTTTATCCTGCTGTGTAATTAATACAGTGCTGCAAAGATTTCTTCCAGACTGTTATTCTGTAGGCAAATTACAGGAAACCCTAGACAATACACCTGGGATTCCTGCAGTTTGAAATTAGAATACAAATTCTTATCCATTCCCAGCTCCTCCTACTTGTCCCCCTTCCTTTCCTGATCTCAAACTCTTTTCTCATTATAGTTAACAGCATCAATCAGTTTAGCAGAATTTACAACTAACTAATGGCATTTTAGTGGCTTCTTTCTCTTCCCCTTTGCTTCCTGATAATGCAACCACTTGATTTTTTAAACTGCCTTGAGGAAGGAACCTTTTCTTCTCAACTGTCAAAGCCTATGAATTCTGTAACTAGCAGATGTTTGCATGCTATGATGTTGCTCTAATATTAATCATAGTTATTCTTCTCTCTATTTACCTCCTACTTTATTGGTAAGGAAAGGGCAAAGCAAATACTGGCCAGCCTCCTTTCTTTCTCATACTGGCACAGACCCTGGATGGAGGAATGCTTTATTTGCTGCTATCTTCAATCAATGCTGATGGATTATCTGTGAAGGGTAGACAAGGTCTTAATCTTCAGTGACTCTTCTGGATGTCACCCAACTTTTCTCTTCAGCAGTGTTCTCTGAACATTGTCCTTGAATTAATAAGCTTTCAGTGTCAAAGCACTGCCCAGCCCAATTTAGATTAATCAACACACATTTGTCTTTACTTAAATAAGAACTCTTCAACAGCTACCGCTAACTAGGTCCATCAATGTTGCTTTCGCCATTACACTCCATCAAAGTTTTCCTTCTAGCTCTTCTACCCAGAGTCTTTTCAGTTGTTTAAGACTCCATGTCTGATGCCAACTCAACAATCCCTCTCCTATTCTCTTAAATTCTATTATCACCTAAGAGAAAGGAGATTCCACCACTTCCTCGGTAGACTTGTCCCCGTTTAGTGTATGAACACTTATGGCAAAAACACATCCTGCCAACATCTTTTTTCTTTTATGCCTCCATTACATTGCTTCTTCTCACCATCAGTATATCAGAAAGACCAATGCAAAAGGGCTTACATTGCTCTTGGTTGTACCAGTCTGTAGTAGTATTTTCCTATAATCTCATGGTTAACCTCAAGATTTGTAAAATCAAATAAGGACTTCAACATTTGTTACACTGGTGGAAAGTCAGGTGAGTGGAGGGACTGGGACTGGGATTGGGGCACCTGAGACAGGATAGAGAGCAGACATGGGGATAACAAATTTTGTGTGTGTCTGTGTGTCTGTGTATTTGTGAAACTGCTACGTTGATGCAACTAATTAGATCTTTCCCTGCTATGGAGTTATTCTGCTTTTTGCTCATCCTCAATTCAGGAATATATATCCCTGAATTGAGCATGAGTAAAAAGCAGAATAACTCCATAGCAGGGAAAGACCTCATTAGTTGCATCAATGTAGAAATTTCACAAAGAAACACCTTTTTCTGTCAAAGGTCTACAATACTTTGTGTTCTCCCAGGCTAAGTGGCAATAGTACAGTAGCAAGCTAAGTAGGTGTGCTGCATTCATGATTGATTGACTAGTCCTTTCTTCTTTAAGAAGGAAGTAGATAAACTTACCAAAGCTGTACCCAGACAACAAAAGATTATTTTTATAACCAAGGAAGAAAATCAGCAGTAACCAAACACCAACATATTCTTTAAAATCCAGAAAGTGCAGAGGACTAAACTATTATTCCCATTATTATTACTCTATTACATTTATATCTTCCTTCCTAGAAATCCAGGTTGTTTTATACCATGGGCCACCTAGTTTAAATTACTTTAAACTAAATGTGGTGTTGTTGGTTTGAAATGGAAAATGCCTTATATCAACCCTACTCCCAGTATGTATGCTCATCCTGTGAAATCATAACTGTATTAGACAACTAGACGATTGACAAATTTTAATGTTAGTAGAAGGATGTCCAATAACTCTATGCTTAAACAGGTAAATATAATAGGTGATGGAAATACTAATGCTTCAGTACCCTTGTTCTTCCTACTTTACCCCTGAATGTCTGGGTTTCATCCAGAATTCATTCACACAGAGTATTTGTGCTATTGGGAACCTTATTTATCAAGGTTTTGCTGTCTCAGAAGCTACTATTAGTCTTCAAAAGAAAGTGAATAGAAGCAGGACTTTTGGGAACAGCAGAGCTAGTGCACATAGGGGATGTATAGGGGAAAACATGTGTCCAATATTACTATACATAGCTATTGTCTCTTCAGAAAAAAATGCTTGCATGACCTAATCAAAATCAGTACTGAATAAAAATTCTATGTTCAGAGTTAAAATACCTCTGAAAATAACTTTTTATGAAGTAGTCAAATGGGAAGAGCCTCTGTCTTCATAGTTTTCCCTTAGGAAGCAGGAAGCTAGCTCTAGTACACTTGTTCCTGCTCTACAGACTGCGGAAGTATAACTTCTGTAATTGTTTATGTGCTTAGTGCAAAATGGGAGGGTGGAACCCAAAACTGTTTGCATTATGTCTTTTTCTTTAGCAAATATTGCAGCTGGCAAGAAGGGCAGCACTGTTTTAGGAGATGCTATCTTCATAGCGCTCTCAGCTCCAGAGCAGGCTGTTGACAGCTGTGTGGCGAACAACTTCACAAGAGCATTCTGCCAAGAATAATCACATCCCCAGAGATTAGAGAGGTAATTCATGCTCTAGGAAGGTTTTTCTTGTCCTTTATTTGCTCTCTTAAACTGGGGCCAGTAGTGGCTTATTTCAAAGTATCAGAAATCAGCAAATGCAGTAAGGAACAGGAACCGTCATTTTCATCAGTGAAAAAAACAATACTGAGAAAGAAAAGGTGGCCCAAAGAAGGGGAAAAAAAGAAACTTGTACCAAAGGAAATCCTAACATAGTCTTTAATATTATATATGAAACTGGTGGTTATAGGAAATAGGGTCTCAGACATTATCAGAACTCACATTTCTGGGCATGTGAAAAAAAATTACTATATTTGTTCACTTCAAATATATTGTAATAATTGTGCCTCCATCTTTCTTGACTGAAGTCTTGAACCAAGATGGAGATTTATTTTATTTCATTTAAATGGTAACACTGTATTACTATAAGACCTATGAAGTAATAAAAAGCTAATGATCGGGCAAATCCTAACAATCTGAAATATCCCTGTAGCTGAGACTAAAAATACAAAGAATGCTATAAGGTTATTTACAAAGAGCTAAATTATATAGTGTTTCAGGAATTTCCAAAAACCATGCAGTGATGTACCTTAATAGACTCATGATCTGAAACTATACCATGTAAAACTATACCATGTAAATCCAGCAGCCAGTCCCAACAGAACTGTGAAGACTTCATTTTCCCTCAGAAGCATCCCTGAACAGACAGCCAAGAATGCACAAAGATCTTAAGAACAAGTAGTCCTCAATCTTTAAGCAGAATAAACAAACTTTTAAATTACATGGTGGAATAGCCTAGTTTCTTTCTCTAGCTTTATCAATAAAGTAACTCTAAGTCACCATGAATATGCATGAATTTATGTATACAGTTGCTCAGAGGAGATCTGCAAGGGTTCAAGTTCTTGTTTTGTAAAGGATAACTCTACAAGAGGTATTTAACCATTTAAAGAAAGTCTACTAGATGGTGCTAAATGGATACAGTGCCAGCATGATATTTTTCACAGAATGAATTCAAAGAATCTTAACTGCTGTAGGTGTGATTATATTTCTTATGAGTCTTCCTGAACTTACATTCTGCTAATCAACTTTACATTTCATTATCCTCCACTCTTCAGAATATGAAACTGCTGTCCTAACTTTCAGAAAGCCAAAAATTTTTGAGTCAACTACTCATTCCAGGCAAGACCTCCAACAGACGAGTACCTAACATGAAGAATGACACCAGACCCACACCCATGAGAGCCACACAAGATGCCACCACCACACTTCCACGTAGAAAACAGACTCACACCCACACAGAAGATGAGACATGACCATGGACCAGAAGCCGCACTGCAGCTGCATCACTACCCACTTCAAACCCCTCCGAGCCATGAAGCAAACCGACACCCACCATGAAGATGCGGCATGATCATGAACTCGAAGCCAAACAGCAGGATCACAGCTCACCAGCTCAAATCCCCCAACAACTAAGACTAACCTGAGCACAACCAAGCCCCCACCTGAACAGAACACGCCTCCAGCCAATCAGAACATGCCCAGCCCCCCAACCAATCAGAACACAGCCAACCCCCCTACCAATGAGAACACATCCCCACCCAATCAGAACACAGCCAAGCCCCCACCCAATCAAGTCACACCTCCACTAGCAGTTAAAAGGAAGAAGCAGCTGCAAGCTCACATCACTCTGAGAAGCACAGAGCCGAAGACTCAAGCCTGAAGATGATGAATGAGACTTCATCAAAACGTTGCCTAGATACTTCCAATCTTACGCGGGAGAAAACCCGAATAGCCAAAGATCCACATACAAATACCTGCGAGAACCTCAGAAAACAAATATATATAAAACTTAAGAATATATATATATATATATATATATATATATATATATATATATATATATATATATATATATGTGGATCTTTGGTTGTTCGGGTTTTCTCCCGCGTAAGAGAGTCTGTTTTCTACATGGAAGTGTGGTGGTGGCATCTTGTGTGGCTTTCATGGGTGTGGGTCTGGTGTCCTTCTTCATGTTAGGTACTCGTCTGTTCATGAGGGCGGGTTTCCAAATGGCTGGAAGGCGGGAGGTGTCATCTCGTTTGTTCATGCTGTGTGGGCGTTTTTCTATCTCTATGGCTTCTCTGATTATTCTGCTGTTGAAGTGTTTGGTTTTGGCGATAGTTCTGGTATTTTTAAAATCAATTTCATGTCCTGTGGCTTTGAGGTGTTGGACCAGGGAAGAGGTCCAATGGCTCCCTAGGACACACCATCTACCAGAAGAAAACACATACAAACCGCTATCTACATGCACTCTCACACCACCACCCAGCACAGATCAATTCCGTAGCCAAGACACTCATCTCCAGAACAAAATGCTTAGCCGATGAACAACACCAAAAAACCGAACTACACACTCTCACCAACGTACTTACAGCCAATGGATTCCAAAGAAAGAAGATTACTCACCTAATCCAAAAAGAAACCCCAACCAAAATCCAAGACAGAGAACAAGAAAACGGCAAAGCCCTCCTCCCATATATAAAAGGCACTACAGACAAAATCAGCAAGATCCTCCAAAAACACAACATCAAAACAGCATTCTGCACAAACAGAAAAATATCCACCATCCTAAGAAACCCCAAAGACAAAATCAAATTAGAAAACCAAGGAGTATATGAAATCCCCTGCACTGCCTGCCCTACCACATACATTGGACAAACTAACAGAAGAATAAGTGCATGCATTGAAGAACATAAGAACTCAATCAAAAAAGAAGAAATGACCTCTTCCCTGGTCCCACTTGAACAGAACACGCCTCCAACCAATCAGAACACGGCCAACCCCCCAACCAATCAGAACACAGCCAAACCCCCTACCAATGAGAACACATCCCCACCCAATCAGAACACAGCCAAGCCCCCACCCAATCAAGTCCCACCCCCACTAGCAGTTAAAAGGAAGAAGCAGCTGCAATCTCACATCACTCTGAGAAGCACAGAGCCGGAGACAGAAGCCTGAAGATGATGAATGAGACTTCATCGAAACGTTGCCTAGATACTTCGAATCTTATGCGCGAGAAAACCGAACAACCAAAGATCCACATACAAATACCCATGAGAACCTCAGAAAATATATATATATATATATATATATATATATATATATATATATATATATATATATATATGTGTGTGTGTGTGTGTGTGTGTGTGTGTGTGTGTGTGTGTGTGTGTATGGCATTTCATTGAAAATTTATCCCAAAGAAGGATTTTTTAAAAAGAAAAAGAAAATGTTAAACCATTTTACAGGTTTTTTAAAAAAAACGTTCCCAAAGGCTTTCATTCCATGCATTATACACATTGACTCTCCCTCCCTTTTTTTGTTCCCCCGTTGTTTTTGAAGTGAAAAAATATGCTATGTGGCCAAATGCTTCATAACCAGATGCTGGGAAATCTTTGGGAGAAAGTGGACAGAGAAACCTTGTTCAGATGATCATTCTTCTGTTAGAATTCAGTAACCAAGCAGGTGGTGGTAAGCAGGCCTTTCCATCTTTGTTGAATTGTGACATCAGTGAACTCCTATCTGACTGGATGACTGGCTGTTCAGTGATATCCAAGTCTAACTTAGAAAGAAGTGGGACTACAAACTGAACTTCACACGTCAAATTCTTCATAGGCACATACTGCCCGAATACGATTCCAGTCTTTCTCAAAACATGCCGCTGTTTTAGAGGCCTATATGGTCTGTATCCAAAGCCTATCCTCCACACATTGCTGAAGAAAGGGCATTTGAATGTAAAACCAGGAACTGTGATAGCCACCACAGTACAATATGTTATCTTGCCAAGTATCTGCAATATAAAGCCATTTTGGTCCTCATAAGTCTTGTGCATTACCTTTATTTATTTATTACATTTATATGCTACTCATCTCATTACCCAAAGCAACTCTAA
Source organism: Pseudonaja textilis (assembly GCF_049901715.1). Taxonomy (NCBI): domain Eukaryota; kingdom Metazoa; phylum Chordata; class Lepidosauria; order Squamata; family Elapidae; genus Pseudonaja; species Pseudonaja textilis. The sequence continues at coordinate 31,118,317 of NC_141990.1, read as the reverse complement.
GCTGGATCATCTTAAAAGTCCCTCCTCTACCACTCCAAACCAACCTCAGATTCCTTTTCATATTTTACACGTAAATTCTAAAGAACCATTCCTTAAAATATGGGACAGGAGGCAAGCCCAAATATAAGATTCTAGGACCTTAATTCTCAAAATTATCTGTTTGCTGTGAAAGAAGAGTGCTGGCCTACATTAACGGTATTAATGAAAATGTATGAGTATAGTGACTAGGAAACATCCTGGTTTCCAATGTCATTTCTACCCACAATTTATCACTATATGACTTTATGCAAGCAACTTATTTTCAGCCTCATTCTCTTTATCTGAAATTCAAGGCATAACAATGCTGACTACTTACCTTACTAGTTTGTTGTAAGGATTACAACTAGACAATGTACAGTATATACAGGTATGTCTTGTAATAAGTAATGTTTTGCATACAGTAGGAAAGAAGTAAAAAAATAGTAAGCTATAGAAATTAAAGGCACGAGGGCTTTTCTTTTACAGTAACTACAATGTATAGCAAAATGTAGATTACACCGACACTGTTCACTATACCTCTTTATACTTTTTTACTCTTGAGAACGACCCCTGCTTTCATTTCCTCCATAGATCAATTTATGTACTGCCTTTTGTTCTTTAAACTTTTCTCCCGCCTCTCTCTGAAGATGTCTTCCATCTTCTTGGCATTTTCCTTCCATTCAACCCTATTCACCCTTTCTTTGTATACAGTTTTGCAGTTCAATTCTCATTTTTCTTTCTTTCTTGCGACCAAACTACCTCAAAGTACTTCTTCTCTCAGTCTGTTCTTCTGTTGGCACCAAGGATTCTCCTAAGTAAACTCTTAGACATTCATCTGTATGTGGACATTAAAACTTACCCTTCAACTATGCTACAATGAAAGAAGGCAGTGGGGCGGGGAGGAATCCATGAAGCTGCCCAACAGCTTCCCCCTTGCAATACCTGTAATATTATGAAATCACCCCAGAGAAATAAAATGTCAGAGCTGTAAAAATAAAAATGAATACAATAAAGCCAGCCAATAGTGACTGCATATTAACAACTTTTATGTTTTACATTGAATAGAAAATGTTTTGTTTTCTTCCACTTGACCTTCACCTCTTTGCAAGTCTCCCTGCCCAAATCACTAAGGGTGATGAGGATCTGCCATTTCTCAACATCCCTGAGAGAAGAGGTCATGAATAATTATTTGCTCTTAAAGTGATTTTTTAAAACAGGTTTTCAAATGGAAAAAGGCTGAGAGGACCCTGATTTAAAACCCATACACAAACACATACACAATTAAGGAATTATAGTCATTAAAGTATATATTTCTTATTTTACATGCAACAAGTAGTAAGTTCATTTCTAACAGGTGCATATTTTGTGACATCTCTTATGCTCACACATAAACATATGCCTAAGATCCAAAGAGCTGTTTGGAATTCCCCTGATGTTTTACCTAAAAAGATTCCAATTTTGCTTCAAGTACTATTTCAGTTTCCTGCTTTGAATTGAAGGCATACCCTTGGCTGAAGTATAATTTAGCATATATGATGGAGAATTGCTTTTTAAAAAGTTATTTGTTAAACTTTAAAAACATTAGAGTGAATGTTTTTTTTTAAAAAAAATACTAGTTTCTAATATTTCTGCTGCATAAATACATTAAATAAGTACACTATAGTTTAAATAAGCCAGTCAGATATATATATATATATATATATATATATATATATATATATATATATATATATATATATATATATATATATATATATATATATATACATGCATACATACATACAGTACAGTATGTTGGATTGTCAACATGATCGCCAACGTCTGATGACAGATATGGCACAAGGAGAAGAAGATACATATAGTATATACATATGAGATCCAGTGGTTAAGTGCTGGATTAAGACAGTGGAATTCAAGTTCTAGTCTTCTCATAGCCATAGATGATAGTTTTATGACCCATGGCCACTCACTCTTTTAAGATTATGTATTAGATGAGCTAAAATCTGAGAATAGACACAACCTGGGATAACTCATTATTAGCACGGGATAGGTAAATCCACCCATTTTTGTGTATGTGTGCTCACAGGCACATGTATGTGTTTTCCTTTTTACTCATGGCTGCCTCTAATATATACCAGTAACTGGCACAGTCATAAAGTTTGGCAGATTTTTCTCTTTCTGACACCTCTTTTTTAATCTCTTTTTCTCTTTTCTTTGATTTAAAAAGCCAAACATCTCACAAAGCCCCTTAAAGACTCAAGAGACTTCCAAATATTGTTACCAGATTGAAAATGTTAAAGGTAACAAAGAGAACATAAGTCTATACAATAGGATCTCTAGAATTGTCTAAAAGCCTACCACTAGCCTTAGCAGAGTTTCTACAGAGCACTCTGTAACATTAAACAAAAGAAAAGAAGAGAGAAGAAATTGGTTATAGGTTCCACTGCTAGCCATAAGTTTCATTGTGTATTTAGAATTACTGCCAGTAGCAAGAATGGCAGTAATAGAACAAGCCATTCTTAAATGGCTAATTTCCAACTATTTGTTATCTGTTTGTAATGCAAAACATGCTCCATTTTGCTGGATATATTTTCAGAGGTTCTCATTGGGTTCTTTTGTGCCCAATGACACTACTTCCCTGAGGCTCAGGCCTTTTTTATAACAGTACCAAAATTAAACCAAGGGGGAAAACAAAGAAAAGAAAGAAAATGAAAAGCAAATATTTCTACTTCTTTTCTCCCACACAATTGACTTATTTTATTTAAATTATTCTTTCATCATCCTATTTTCCCCCTTTTCTTTTTGAATGCCAGAGGCACTGGCAAGGAGGATGGCACCTTTGGTGGTTGAAGTGAAGTAGACACAAGTGGGTATTCCCAACCTCACACAGCTCTAATTAAGAATAATTCTCAGTAATGGACTTTGGCTGCAGGCTAAATAAATACTGTTCCTGAATATTTTCATCTTAAATCTCACATAAATGTGCTAATTGAAAGTCTCACATCTTCTTCCAAATTGAATCCAACTCCATGTTCTTTGAATTATTTCCTTTCATGTCTATTGTTCAAGCAGCTTTGACTAATTCCACTGTAGTTAAAGATCTCTCACCATGAGCTTATGCTTCCATTTCTGCCCCCTCTAAGGAGATATATTCTTAACCAGCCTAAAGCTGAAAACTAACACACAGACTATCTTGATTTTTGTACCTCATATGGAGCTGTTTAAAAATAAACAGACTTAATAATACCCAAATCCTTCTCCTGATGAATATTTAAACACAATCAATTCTACCCAATAAAATCTAGAATCTTAAGATTTAAAATAACTGGTAGCAGTGGGATATTGCCACCTGATAATAAAGTAGTATGCACACTAGCAACTCTACTTGGGTAGGATATAAATAGGGCACTGAAATTAAGATGATCAGGCCACTTGTAACTGTCCAGCAAAATTTACTTGCTAGAGATCATCCAGAAGAGGGTTTTTGAAGATGACCTTATCATTTACTCAAGTGCATGTAAAGAGACACCCCTCACAGATATCAATCCCTTCTGAGTTTTAAAAAGGACTAAAACTTTTCACTTGGTTCAGGACAAGACAGTACCATCACACTAATAAAGTGATAGTATTATGTGTCACATTATTAGCAGCTCTGTTCTGACTTATTGAACTTTCCTAACTATGATCAAAGGGATGTTCCAGTACAACATATTAGAGTAATTCAAACAGTCGCATCAACCCTGTTCAACTATTACAAAGTCTGCCCTACTATTACTGTTATCTTGTCATCACTCCTTATCACCCATCCCCTCCCACTTGTGACTGTATGACTGTAACTTTGTCACTGGTATACTTGCGATTTATATTGACTGATTCCTAGTATGATTCATTGCTTATTGTACTCTATGACTATCATTAAGTGTCATACCTTATGATTCTTGACTCCTAAGGAATGTATCTTTTCTTTTATGTATACTGAGAATATTTACACCAAGACAAATTCCTTGTCCAATCTCACTTGGTCAATAAAATATTCTATTTTATTCATTAGTAAGCCTGTTTATGGATGAATTCAGTATCATGCAAGTAGAGGTTTATGTTTGTGTCAGACATCATCATCTGCTTCTCCTCTCCCTCCTCCTCCTCCTTCTTTTTGCAGGTCCCAATCTGCTCTGTAGTCCCAAATATGTTTTTTTAGGAGGCAACTGGACTTAAACCAAAAAGTCCAGTTGCTTCCTGAAAAAGCACCTTTGGGACAACCATGACCTGGATGCCTGAGAATCTCTACAGGGATCTGCTCTGTAGGTTCCCAAATTTTCTAGAACACAACATGACACTGATCAAGGAAGAGTTATCTGTTTCGGGAGACAATTCTGCAGATGAAGGGGCTTGGGTTCCACTTTTGAGGTGGAATGCATTGATACTGAATCAAGCCAAGATTTTGATTTGCATTACCAGGCAATGCTGGGTTGCCCTTCATTTCCCATGATGATTACAATGTGACATAATTATGTAAAAATATATTGTGAGGTTTAGTGAGCAGTTGCTCAGAAAATTAATGAAGTATGAAGATGAAATTGTTGCTTTGTAGCATCAGTTCACAACAAGATTGCAACTGTTGCTGTTTCCTCAAAAGGAATGACACACTTGACTAAGACAGCGATGACTGCTGTGTCCCTGGTCCAAGGGAAAAAAAAGGAAGCATGTGAGTATAGCTCTATCCCATAATTTAAATCAAACACTTTACTTTTTTTCAATCTATCTTTTTCTTTTTCCCTGCTCCCCTTGAGCCTTTAACTTGCTTTGGTTCTGTTGTGCTCCCACAGCAGATGGACTCCCTAGATGTTTTGCTGTTAATATAGAAACTTTGGGGAATAAGGAAAAACAAATAGATAGAAAAGCCTATTAAATAGCCTCCCGAGTAGCCTGGACAAAGATTCATTTCATCTGTGTGTGTGTGTGTGTGTGTGTGTGTGTGTGTGTGTGTGTGTGTTTGTGTGTGTGTGTGTGTGTGCGCGCGCATATAAATATACATACAAAGGCAGGAATTATTGTTGCCTAACTAAGGCTACATTAGCAAAACGAATTCTGCAGAGTTTATACAGATTCATGGGGGGGAGGGAGGTGAATTAAAAATACTTTTGCGATTTAAAAAGGTAATGAAAACTTTAGTTTACATGAAAGATGAGACTGCACATCCAGATTTAATTTTATCTTGCAGTTCATTTTATTTTTGGTTTGAAAACATCATTTTATTGAACTCCCCTTTCCTGGAGGTGTTTAAAGGAAGGCTGGATGATTGTCTCTTGAGGATGTTACAGTGGTGGATTCCTTCACTGGCCAGAAGGATGAAGGAGAGGATGTCTAAGGTAACCTCCCACCTGTATGTTCAATAATTCTGTCCAACGTATGTTAGGTTAAAGTGAAGATTTGAAATTGATGTTTGTATCGCTATTTGTAAAACAAAACAAAGTGAAGCAAAATTATAAACTTGGTTTCACAGTAGAGTTTGGGTATGAAGGCGTTATGGTTTTAGATTGCAAGTGAGGGAATCCAACTATTTCCATCTATTGCTCCTAGCTAATCAATTTATGCATTTTTGGAACAATACCCATTAGCAATCATTGAAAATGCAAATTAGCACCCTTTAGTCAATTAACAAAAGACATTTACACTTTTTAGATTCACTAGACTGAGTTAATCACACAACATCCAAAAACAGTTTAAAATACAACCTAGTAAAAACACTCAGCTAAAATAAGTTGAAATAATTCATGATAGTGCCCTCTTATAAAGTTTTGTTTGTATATTGATAGTATTAACAAATATTAGATAGAAGATAGCTATCTAGCCATCTAGCCATCTAGATAGACAGGCAGACAGGCAGACAGGCGACAGCAGTGGGATCCTACCTTAGTCGCTACCAGTTCGGTGGTTGATCACATGTGCACACGCATGCAGGTCCCCTAATGCGTGTGTTCCCCCAAATGCGCACACACACATCCTTAACATGTGCACACCTAACAAGCCAATCAGCTGAGAGGGTGAAGAAATGGAAAGTTAGGAGTGACCCTCTCACCTTCCCATGCATTTTTCGGTCTTTTATCCTCTCAGCTGATCGGAGGCTTTTTTTTACTACCAGTTGGGTTGCATTACTACTGGTTCACCTGAACCAGGCCAAACTGGTAGCATTCCATCACTGATAGACCGATAGATGAATAGATGAGAGCCATGTAATTTGCTGATTAAGATGTAGTCTAAGATCAGGAATACACAGGCTATAGATAAAGAAGCCAACTACTGACAAGACTTTGGACCACTTCAGTCATGAACTGGGGAGTTGAAAAAAAAATCTATTAACTTGCACTGGACCAGCATGTATTATAGATTATGATTTCTAACTTTCAGCAAAAGTGCCCTTCATCCTTCAGTGAAATGATTTGGGCTGGCAGTAACAATAAACACCTTCTTCCACTACTTAATATTTAGTTTAGGTATTGGTATTTTGTATTCAATTGTAAAAGGGAGCACAATTGTTAAAGATGCTGAGCTTGTCAACTGGAAAGCTGACAGCACAGGTTCAAGACCTGAGTGCTGCACAATGGGCTGAGCTCCTGTTCCCTCCCCAGCACTTTGCCTACTTAGCAGTTTGAAAGCAAATATGATAGATCGGGGTGTCAAACTCAAGGCCCATGGGCCGCATCTAGCCCACAGGATGCTTAAATTGGGACCGGCCTGGAAATAGCAAAGGACCAGCCTGTGGTGCCTCTGGCAACCAAAATGGCTGCCCCCCCCCCATGCCCTGTTTTGGCTGGCAAAGTGCTGCAGGAGGCCATCTAGGCCGAAAACGGGGCACCCATCCTATGTCCCCCTCCCCCGGCTGGCCTGTGGAGAACTACAATGCTGATCTGGCCCTCAAAGGACTCCAGTTTGATGCCCCTGGAGTAGATTAATAGGTAGCATTTTGATGCAAGGTTCTGTGCACCTTTGGCATATAGCCATGCTGGCCACATGACCAAAGAAAATGTTAATGTTGGCTCCCTCAGCCAAGAAACAGAGATGAGCACTGCACCCTAGTGTTGGAAACAACTGGACAGGGAAACCTTTACTTTTAATATTCAATTGCAGGACTTTGAAAAAAAAATCATAGCTTCCAGAAACACTGAGAGGCAAAATATATATATTTATTTGATACAGATTCCATCCATTATTATTTTTTCTCCACTACAGTGTTCAAACCAGTCCAGTAACAAACCAAAATGCTATTGCTGATCTCCCTTTAAGCTAGTAAATGGAATAATCTGGCAAAGGAAGCCAAAAGCTTAACAATGTAGGAGTCAATTGTTTTTGCTTACCAAGTTACTTTTGTGCATTGTCTGCAGTCCAAAGAAACATTGGAAACCAAGTCTTAGGTAGAAGAATGGCTTCCCTGTTTTTCTAGTATCAAAAAGGCTTGACATAAAAATCCTCTAAAGCCTTAGATAAGCCCCAGATTTGTAAGGTTTGGCCACCTTATTTCTCTGGTTGTGGTTATGTGTCTTTAAACACAACCTGAGGCATGGGAAGACATGAAATCCCCTACCTGTCTAGAAATTTCATTCATCGTATTGGAACCAGCTTGGCTTCCTTCAAAATTCTGCACATATTAGAGGGGAGAAATTGTGATTTTCAGATGAAATACAGAGTAAAATGCTACAAACTTTTTTTTTCTTTTCCTCCCATTGGAACCTTCACAGTTAACAGTCTGCAGTTCTCATAGATACCTATGATCATACTGCAGATATTTGGTGATACTATTGCCAAAACTGGAGGCATGTTTTCCCACCATATTGAAATAAGAAAAACATGAAGCTTGTGGAGAAATTCAGGAGTAAGTCCCCATATCTTACGTTGAAAAATTAAAAAAAAAAACATTTAAAAACATTTAAAAGTTCTTTAAGCAGCTGTTTATACCTGTCTTTTTCAGCTCTAGTATATTTGCCAATGGAACCGCTTGCCTTCATAAGTTGTGGGAGCTTCATCACTTGAGACTTTCAAAAAGAGATTGGACAGCCATTTGTCAAAATAGTTTAGGGTCTCCTGCTTGGGCAGGGGGTTGGACTAGATGACCTACAAGGTCCCATCCAACTCTGTTAGTCTCTTTGCAATAGTGGTGAATATCTGTAGCTCAGGTGTAGATTGAGCCCTTATAAACAGAAGAACACTGACATTGGCATCCCCTAAACTCCGCTGAAGATGTTACCTAGCCTGGTAACGAAACATTTGGAAATCAACTCACGAGCTCAGAGAACAATCCTTCATGCTCATATCTATCCCTGCACAAATGTCAATTCATAGATTCCCTAGAGATGGGAAAGATAGAAATAACCCATCAAATTTCAAAGTCTCTCTGTTTGAACATCCTTGATTCATTTGTGTGATATTTGGCAAAACCCACCCAAACATTAGGGAATCCTTTAATTGAATATATCATAAAGCTTCTCCAATGAGTAAATAGCTCATTTAGTCAATAGGAAGATATCCAAAGGATCGGGATATGAATTGAAACTGCTATGTTACTCGGAGATGAAACAAATAGAATATTGTCCAAATATTCAAAAGTTGTGGTCACGTCTAATGACTTATTGTCATTAGTATTCCTTCCATTTGTATTCCCAAATTCAAGGTAGCATATGAAATAAACACATCCTTTCCCCATTTTTCGTCACAAAAAGATCCTCTGAATCTTGGTCATGGAGAGATAATAATTAGCGTAATGCCTTCCTCCCCCACTGCTGTGAGTTTCATAGTTGAGAAGAGCTGGGAACCTCTTCTGAATAAACAGTCTGGCATTACGTGTAACACCATCAAAATACAACTTCTATCTATCCCAGGTCCTTGAAAAGGAATCAATAGATAGAGTAGTAATAATGTTATTAATTAATAAATTAAGAACTGGTTTGGTGTAATGGTTAAAGCACTTGGCTAGAAAGTGGGAGATCATGAGTTCAAGTCCCACCTTAGTCCAGCTGGAAACTTTGGGTCAGTCACTGTCTCTCAGCTCAGACCACCTCATAGAGTTTGCTGTTGTGCAAAAAATAGGAGGAAGATGTGTTGGATATGTTCACCACCTTGAATTATTTGTAAAAATATTAAAGGCAGGAAATAAATAAATAATACATACATAGATACATAATTACATCTATTAAGCAACATTGGTTTGACAGATAGTAAAGTTAGAGAAGGGGCAAGACAACCAGATAGCATTGTGGTTCACCGGCAGCAGGTGTGGACAGCTGAGGTCTTGGAGAGCGAGGACTCAGATGATGGACCTGCATGTAAGGCAGGGATGGGTCCAGGACCATCAGGGAGTGGAATGCTGCCTTTGGAGATTGTGGAGGCTGGCAGCAGTGATGAAGAGGTCCCGAGGAGCCACTGCCCAGTGTGTGTGCGCGCAAGTCTGCTCAAAGGAAACAGCAGCTGCAGCAGCACGGGCAGCAGGAAGCCAAGAAGTTTTTTGTACTCAAGCCTTGTGGATGTTTGGAATATCTTGGTGTTTGGAGACTCTTTGTGTTTGAAATATTTCTTAGTAACTTTATCTATTATTCTTGGTAGTCTTACACAAACTTGGCAAGGCTCGATCTTATCAGAGACAATTAGTTTGAAACAGCCTTTTAACTGTGAAGGAATGGAATTCATAAAGAATCATTAAAAGGTTTTTTCTGTTTCGTGTTTGTTTCCTTGGAACAAGGTTTGGGTCAGAACAGATAGATACTTTAGCTTTGTCTGGGATTTTCCAAATTAAGCAGCAAGAATTCAGGGAATTCAAGAATTCATTTATTTATGCTGATTTGATAAAAACAGACTAAAGGTAAAGGATTCCCTTGTACATACATACTAGTCGTTACCGACTCCAGGGGGCAATGCTCATCTCCTTTACAAAGTCAAAGAGCCAGTACTGTCTGAAGATGGTCTCTGTGGTCATGTGTCCAACCTAACTAAATGCCGAAGGTACACAGAACACTGTTACTTTCCCAAAGTGGTCCCTATTTTTCTACTTGCATTTTTACATGCTTTTGAACTACTAAGTTAGCAGAAGCTGGGACAACAGGTGCTAGGGATTCGAACTGCTGAGCTTTCTGATTGACAAGCTCAGCATTTTAGCCACTGAGCCACCACATGCCTAAAAAAATATACTACATTATTCTTATTTTGGGAAGTTTGAGTCTACTTATCATAAGGATGGCTAGGTTAGAATATGGTGCACAGAATATGAGTGGAAACTATTTCAGACTTCTGCTGAACCTGTGAAGGTCAGCCCTGGAAGGGGCAGAACAAAGAAATATAGTGACATTTGGGGTGGGGTTACCTCTACTTCTTAAAGGGCTTTTACACACTTCCTTTTGAAAACCCTTATTGGAAATTCCATGTTGCTTTGCTTTGTTTTTTTTATATCTGAGTTCCTCTGTGAAAAATCAGATATACCTGAAATTCATTTTGGTGCTGTGTTATGAAGTTCGCATGTATAAAATGCCACAGCCATATTCAATCTGGAATGACCTCTTTCTTATTTTTCAGACCTCCTAAACACATTCCTGCTTAAAAGTAAAATACTTCAGTTTCTTTCTAGAATCAGAGAAATAATAGGGCACTGTAGTGAGGTTGAAGTCTTTTATCTTCCTGCAGATTCAACCACAGTATTGATTCCTTATTGACCTAACCTCTAAGTATGGTTGTGGGTTCCCTCTCCACCCCCATCACCCTTTACACAGTCTAAGGCATGGTTGAAGCAGCTATTTCTTTAATATTGATTTCTGTGAAGAAGAAAAAAAGATACAGAATACCTTTGTATCTGCAGTTGCTCTCAGCTGAAGAAAATACCAGGTTATGCATTTATAGCATTATATCAAAAGTCTTAATTGGCAGCTTTCTTTCCTTGTCTGTCTGACTCTGTCCATCTTTCTCTCTTTTAAAGCTTAGAAATAGGCTTGCTCAAATGTGTTATTGGTGTTAATGATATTTTTGAAGTGAAGCAAATTCATCAGCCTTTTTGAAGACTGCAAAACTCAAAAGATTAGATAGCCCTCCGTGGGCTTGCTGTGACAGTTTCTCAAATGTGGTCTTCTGATCCTTTGAAATTGTAGTAACAACAACAACAACAGCAACTGATGAGAAAATGGATCCCCCTTTGATTTGATGTTGAGATGTTTCCTTATAGTCCGAACTTTTGAATTGGGCTAGAATTTAGCAATAATAAATGGTATGATCTGTTTGATAATTCATTTTCTACTTCTGTATGTCACAACAGGAGTAGAGATTCTAATAATCAGAGATTATAATGAATCATGTACAGATTGACCATGGTCATATCTGTTGTGTGTACAAATTGATGCAGAACCATAATTAGAGATAGCAACTGTGAAGGAGCAGGTGGCAAAACCAAAAATAAGTAAAAAGGTTAAAAAAAAACAATGTTTGCATAGATGAAAATTTAGATAATCATCTCTGTTTATTGTTTGATTATAAGAAAATACAGATAAAGGAAAATAACTAATAATTTAAATACTATTTTAGTTATAACCGTCATGACATTCATTTATAGATATCATAAATAGGACATACATTCTTTCTATAGATAGTGGGCTTACAAGTTGCAATAATGTTTTGCAATAATGTTTTGATGTGTGTGTGTGAGAGAGAGCATACCTGGTTCCACACACATGCCTTAAGGTCAGTTTCTGACTTTTGGCACTTGCCTGGACAATTTCTTGACAATGCTTTTCAGAAATAGTTTGCCATTGCCTACTTCCCAGGGCTGAGAGTATGTGACAAGCCCAAAGTCACCCAGCTGGCTTTGTGCTAGAGGGGGGAACTAGTTTCTAGACTGAATTATTTATTTATTTTTGTAGCCTTAAGCACTACACCATACTGGCTCTCAATTTATTAATTGATAACACTGTTGTTACTGTGTCTGTTGAGTCCTTCTCAAGAACTTGGGTTAGGCAGATTTTTTTTGTATGGTTTTAAACGTATCATCTCAGGATGTAAGCTGTTCCAAGTTAAAGATGCCTTTTGTTATCAATGCTGATGGTGTTCAAGTGGTGCTCCAGTTGTTTTCAAACTGCACCCAAGGCACCTATTACTATTGATACTATATTTGCTTTCTTTCTGCCACTGTCATTCTATTTCTACATGTAGGTTTTTGTATTTTGTTATCGTCTTCAGTCCTTTCTCTTCTTTTCTGCTGTCTCCAGGGACTGCCATAACTGCTATCCAGACTTTTTTGTCATTTTTGTTAACAATAGTTAAGTGTTATGTGGCAAGCACTTATACGTTTGAATTCTAAAGTCCCAGAACCTTTAGTTCAGGGGTGGGGAACTATGGCCCTTTTATGACCTGTCAATTTCAACTCCTGGAATTTCCGACTGGCTCAGGAATTCTGGGAGTTGAAGTCCACAAGTCATAAAAGGGCTATAGTTTCCCACCTCTGCTTTGGCTTCATTTTCTATTACTTTTTGTATTTTTCAGACAAGCAGTATTTCTTGCAAATCTTCCAATGCACTATTTTGCTAATTTTTCATGCTGTTATTTGCAGTCAGTTTGTGTGATCTTCTTAACAGCAGCCAACTAGGTGGTTTGCTGCTTCCTCAACTTTTTGGTAGAGATAGCATTTGCTGTCTATTGCTGTCTTCTCAGTTTTGGGTTTGTATGCATTTGTTCTTATGGCTTGGACTTGTATAGCCACAATTAGCTCCTCTGTCTCTCTTTTTTAACTTTTCTGTTGTGAGCCATTACCAGGCCTTGTTATCTGCTTGACCTGCTAGTGTTGTTGTTTTTTTGCTTGTCTTGTTTTGGTTTTATTTGTTTTGTTTTGTTGAAATGGTCATACAATACTTTGCCTTGTCATGTCCCTTTTCTATTGTTCATTTGGTCTTTCTTGTAAGCCAGTTTAATCTTTCTAGTACTCAATAAGCTTTCCTGATATACTAGCTTTGGTGCACCTTCTTCACTACCCTTCAGATTTTCTACCAGTGCCCTTTTTTCTTCTTTAATTGTGTGGTGTACTCTCAACATTCTATGGTCACCTATTTTCCTTGATAAGTACAGTCTGTCAGCATCACTATGTGGTTGAAGGGCATGATTCATTGTCGTTATTTTTCTAGTCTTTCTATGCAGTATTTGCTTTTGTTCTGCTTGGGTCCAGTTCACCATTCCTGCTGTATATCTAATGACTGGGACTGCTCAGATATTAATTGCCTTGATGATATTTTTTCTACTAAATGGAGGTGTTAATCTTGGTGAAAGGTGTTTCCTCCACTGACTTTAAGATCTTCATTCTCATGATGCATTCTAACATTCTTCCTGACTTCAGTGTGCTTAATGTTGTCAACTTGAAGGATGCCTACATACCTCTAATGATCATCTTCATCCAGACTCTTGATATTATTTCCATAGGGCATCTTAATTCCTTCAGTTTTCACTATTTTCTCTCTATTGGGTGGCACATTTGTCAGGCTATTATTATTTGTACACAAAAAAGTAAAATCACAGCTACCAGTTGTAACTGGAGTTGGCTTTCATATCCACCAAGTTCTTCCCAAGACCCTAGGATGTTATAATATACAAGCATAATATATATGTAGATTGAGGCAGTGTGGTCTTTAGTAATTGACAAATGGTAATTTTGTTTATGTGCAGGTTTCTTAAGCACCTTCCAATATTTTTGGCATGCCATACGGTGTCATGTATGCCACTTGTAGGACCACAAAAGCTGTTTTATGCAATAATCTTTCAGTTCTATTTTAACAACTTGATACTTTGTGATCTTCTGCATTTTTTGTCATCGAGTGTATTGTCTCCTGGTATATCAATAATGGCTTGGCTTGGTTTGTTTTTACATGAAAGTTGATTTTTTTAATAGCCCAGATTCTGCCTTGATGTCAGGATTCCCTGAAAAAACTGTGCTAGATTCCTGGTAATAAGCTGCACAACATTTTGACTGTGCAACATTGGTGGATTAGCAAAATGTTTAGCAGTCATTTTTGTTTGATCATTTGCATAAATGCCTTGCAGGGATTCACTCTAGCCTTTTAATTATGTTTCCACACATAACATAAAGCTGTGTCCCATACTCACATTCTACATATAAGAACAAATGAAAGAAGTTGAAGGAAAAGGTGTGATGTCTACAAATGCGTGCAATATACTGAAATATAAATGGAACATTATAGTAAGAAGTCCAAAGAAAATGAAGTATCTTTAAGGCTATCCCAAATATATTTCACTCAGTTTGTGTGTGTTATGTGATAATTCACTTCAGATTCTGTTGGGCATGTTGTATATAATATATTAAATAAGTGTGTGTGTGTTTCTCCTCAGACACTCTCTCTCTCTCTCTCTCTCTCTCCCTCCCTCCTCTCCCTCTCCCTCTCCCTCTCCCTCTCCCTCTCCCTCTCTCTCAATACATTGGATTGTGGAACCCCACATCATAACACTTTTCTATTTTGTCATTTTTCCCTCTTTAATCTTTATGTTTAAAGATCCCTTACATGAGGCTTTTCTTTATCCATTTCCATCATAGTATAAATTAATGTGTTAATTTCGATCTAACTTAGTACTGGTAAGCATGTGACAAAAAAAAACCCTAAATTAAAACTATGACTTTTTCACAGACATTGATTAAAGTTCTTAATTTATGAAATGTAATTCTTTCTGGAAACTGGTGAGTGGGGGAAGTCAGGGAGAGGTTGTTTAATGTTCATTGGTTAATAAATGGGGAATATTTACAAGGCATCTTTTACATAGATTCTAAAATATATTTAACCAAATAAAATTCATAGGTGCAATACAACTTTTTTTAATGAAAAAAATGGAATAAAGCAATCTTTAGTGGAAATGCTGCATAATCAGAGACCTCATGTCATATGTGATAGAATATGAAAATGATGAAATAAGAGTTCTGGATTTATAACATTGGATTATATTAATTCAATGCAATCCTAAATATACAAATTAAATCTAATTTAGTTTTTGTCCAATCCCTCATGAGAGCAAGGTACCTATGGCAATATACTACTAAAGGTCATCTTCAGTCTCACAAATGTTGTACACCTGTTTTGTGTCTTCATGAAGATCTGTAGAGAAACAAATCGTACATACCACACCTGAAGGGAGTTTCATACCCATGTGGTAAATCTTAAAAGACCTTCTCCCACATGCTTGCCAAGCCAGTTGGCCACTGTTTACTGTTTTTCATGCATGGAAACATACATTTAATTATGTGAAAGTGTTTTGCAAATGTGTATATATATGTGGGTGTATTTGTAAAACATATTTTCTAAATATATTTTCTTTCTAAGTATGATCTTGAAAATAAATATTCACCCTTCTCGTGTCCTCCAGGGATTTTGGGCAATTCCCATCATTCAACCAAGCCAAACATTAATTGTTCTGGTTGGATGTAATAGTTCAATACAGCTTGAGAGCACCAGCTTATGTATAAATTCATACAGTTGGGAATGAAGGACTTGTGGCCCTCAATCCTCAATCTGCACTGCCAGTGACCATCATCCCCTGTGAAGATTTCCATCAGTGATGCAAAGCTTCATAATAAAACATTTGAAACACATTTTAAAAATTCACCCCAGGTGAATAAAGTCCTTTGCCTGTCAGGCCACTGCGGAGAAAGGAAAAAAAGAAACACTACCAATAACTTTTTTCACAACACAGTTATCATTTATCCTAGTAGCAAAATCCATTCAACCTTGATTATATAGGTTATAGTCATAAAAGTTCAAGCAGCCATAAAAATTGCTGTTGAAGATAAATTAACAATAAGTAAAAACTGTAACCCAAACAAAGATCCAGGCTTCTAAAAAGTGTATCTTAAATTAATTTGAGACAATTAATTTCATAAAAGACCAGAGGGAGAAGAGAGGGAGCTGGAGGAAAAATAGAACTACCACACTCTGTCTTGATTCAGCTATCTTGCAGAGTAAAGGATAAAATCTGTCTTGGAGAATGTGCTCTTCAACACTGCACTTCTGATTGTATTCATGTCCCAGAACCAACTTCTTCTCTGGATGAGATCTTCTTGAGACGAACCCAATACATTCTGTTTGGTTCATGGGACCAAGTTATTCTATCACTTGAGATTCCAAAGTCTTGCAGTATCCAGCATCTGGATATGAATTTTGATGCACCATTTAATGCTATTTTTGTAACAATTTGGTCTGCTGTAGTAGAAACAATTATCTTATGGATGCCAGGCTAAGGCAGTTCATAAATTTTAATGCTTATTTTGAGTGGCAGGGGGGACAGTCTTAAGATCAACGCACACCCAAAACTGGTAAAATTGTCCTTCTTATAAAATTTCTGTTGATGGGAGCAGGAGTGAATTAAATGGGAGTGAATTGTATGAGAGGAAATGAGAATTTCCTCTGAATTTCTAATTGGGTAAGGATAAGAGGTAGAAGTCAGAAAGTGGCTGTGAGGCGGCTGTATTTTCT
Organism: Pseudonaja textilis; assembly: GCF_049901715.1. Classification (NCBI taxonomy): domain Eukaryota; kingdom Metazoa; phylum Chordata; class Lepidosauria; order Squamata; family Elapidae; genus Pseudonaja; species Pseudonaja textilis. The sequence goes on along the minus strand of NC_141990.1, from coordinate 31,101,812 downwards.
TTAACTGTTTTTTTTTTATAAAGTTGCTTGCAGGAAGTATCAAGTGCCCCAGAAGAATCTGCAAGAGGAAGGAATACGCCCAAGTCAGAGCAAGCAAGCAAGTTCACAGAGGGCTTTTATTCAAGATAAAAGAAATGACAGAGACCTCTGCCAATGTAAGGCAATATCTCTTCTCTCACCATCTGCAAGCAAACATTTCAATTTTACTCTCATAAAAAGTTTATCTCATTAATTCTTTTACTCCAGGGCAAAAAGACAATAGGGGAGGGGGAATATGCCTGTTTCAAAGTGAGTATACAGCATTTCCCATGCACAAGGGGCAGGATTTAGCCTCACTTTAGATAATAGGTCAACTTGTTACCTGACTCCCCCCTCCATTTCCTCACATTAACATTTTCCATATGGAGGAAGTGAGGGCTAAGTGACTGCAGACAGACACACTATTTGCCTTTCTGCAGGGATCCAATGTGCTAAATCTGTAGATGGACACAAGTTTGCTTGTGGCCACTTGAGAGTGAATACTTCTTTTTGCTTTAGATATCTAGCACATCTCTTCCAGGAAATCCTCTGTAATCCTGGATTTGGGATTCAATCAAATGCAATGCATAACACAGTGTTTCATACTCATAGACACACACATATGTTTTTGGCTCAATGTTTGAGGGATCCTTGGCAAATTGTCCTCTGATGGTCCTCCACTGATGTTAGTATCCTTCCAGCAGGCTTTTCTAGTGGTGGCAACAACAACAGTCTGATCAGCTACTCACTACTTTAATTTGCTGCAGTGTCCCTAATTGTAGAATTGCTGCTGGATATTGTGGGAAATTAAAATGGCATCTGCCAGATTCCCACTGGGGATCACTATCTTAATTTCCTATCTTGTCCCAGAGCAATGCTATGTTGGAGAATTGTAGTAAATTAAAATGGCAGCCTGCCAATGGGGGTTAACCAGAAGGCTCAAGACAAGCAATTTGCAGTCAGCCTTCATGTATATCAGCATAGATACATAGAAGACAATGAAGGAGAGAGACACAATAGAAATGAAAGTCTTCAGAAATTCTTCATGCACTCCCCTTAATGCCCTTGGAGCTTTAGAAAACACTTTCCTTTGTTTTCCTTGTTAATAATATACTGAAGGAGGATGGTTAGATCTTGGGCCTTTTCAGTGGTGGCACATTTACCTAACAGTGAATATTAGAAAAAAGTCATCTGAGAATAAGAGCTGCTAAACATAGGATCCATTACCCAGTGAGATTGTGGGAGCTTTTTCATAGGTAGCCATCTGTCTAGCAAGCTTTAATATGTACATCTTTTCATGGAGAAAGAGGAAGAAGAGGAGGAGGATTCAAAGGTTTTAGTAGTCCTCCTATGTTACTCTATGGTTCCAATACAGAGGGATGTTTAGAATAGCTCTTTCACTATTTTTGGATATTACCAACATTTCTTTACTTTCTTTGATGAGAAAATATTTAAATTTTTGAAAACGGCAAGAAATTAATTTGACTGTGTTTATAGGCTAATTTGATCTTTTAATCTTGACCGTTTCATTGTATTGTTTATATGCTTTTAGTTGTTTCCAAATCTACTTGGGTAAAACATGGATGACAGAAATATTTGATGAATATTGAAGTGAAATGAGTACAGAACGACTCAGTGGATGAACTTTCAAGTAAATGCTTATGAAATAGTGCACGGCATCTGATTAGAGAAGCTTGCCATAGGATGAATGGAATCTATAGATATGTACATCTGTGTAAGAAGTTTGTTTTTCCAATTTTAGGTCTTGCTATTGCTTTGCTACTCTGATGCTGCTTCAGAATAATTTTCTCTTCATTGCTTTCAACATCAAATAGCTTGCTAATCCCCTTTGACTGCACCGATTGTCACGTACATCATTGGTCACAGATATGTGTGTATAAACAGCTGGACAATAACAGTAGCAAAATATCCCTCCTTTTGCTTTCCAGTGACTTCTATGACTAGCCACTTTGAGAGTGATCAGTGAAAATAAGGCCTCTGTTCAGACACACAGTTTCTTATTTCTCCATAGGCCTCAGTTTACTTGATTGAATGATGAAGGGATGGACAAGTGTGAAAAGCACTGAGTATTTCACAGGGCTCAAAGGTGCAGGTTACTCTTTTGCTGTGGAATGACATGCTGTGGAAAACTATGTTGCCGCTGAACCCTCAGCAGCAGTTTTGCTGGATCTTCACATTAAAATGAAGGGTAACTGAGTTAAAAAGGATGCTTTTGAAGAGATGGAGAAAAATCTCCCAAGCTCCACTGTTGTGAGAATATTCAACTATTTAGAGACTTCTTGTTGCCAGTCTACTTCTGTACCATTATTTAAATCAGGGAAATTGTTGTATATTTATTTTTATTTATTTATTTGGTTTGTCAATTGCTTACAAGATCATAGATATAAGTAAAAACATAGTTACGAATACATGGATACATATAAGAAAAATAAAAGAAACAATAGGATAGGGATAGGATAGGATAGGGATGGTAGGCACGTTGGTGCACTTATGCACACCCCCTACCCTCTTAGGAAAGGGGTGAGGTCAATAGTAGACAATCTAAGGTTAAAGTTTTTGGGGTTTGGGGAAGAAACTACCGAGTCAGGTAGAGTATTCCAGACATTGACCACACTGTTGCTGAAGTTGTATTTCCTGCAGTCAAGTTTGGTGCGATTAACCTTGAGTTTATATCTATTGTTTGCTCTTGTATTGTTATGGTTGAAGCTGAAGTATTCATTGACAGGTAGGACATTGCAATGTATGATTTTATATACTATACTTAGATCGGACTGAAGGTGGCGTAGTTCTAGGTTGTCTAGGTCTAGAATTTCAAGTCTGGTGGCATAAGGTATTCTGCAACGAGTAGAGGAGTGGAGAACTCTTCTTGTGAAATATTTCTGGACTTTCTCAACTGTGTTAATATCAGATACATAAAGTAGGTTCCAGACTGATGAGCTGTATTCGAGTATTGGTCTAGCAAATGTTTTGTATGCTCTAGTTATTAGTTTAATATTACCAGAGGAAAAGCTACATAAGATTAGGTTAACAACTCTTAATGCCTTTTTGGTGATGTAGTTACAGTGGGCTCTAGCACTTAGATCATTAGAGATGAGCACTCCAAGATCCTTGACAGAGTGGATCATCAAGGTCTTGACTATTCAGCCTGTATTTTATTTTTTGATATTTTTGCCAATATGTAAGACAGAGCATTTATTTGTTGAGATTTGAAGTTGCCATTTGTTTGACCATTCTGATACATAGTCGAGGTCTTTTTGAAGGGTAGCAGTATTGACTGTGATGTTGAATAGCTTTACATCATCAGCGAAGAGAACGCAGTTGCTCTTAATATGATCACAGAGGTCATTTATGTAGAGTATGAAAAGAGTTGGTCCTAGAACACTGCCTTGGGGGACACCACTGTTGACAGGTACAGAATTTGATAGGATGCTCCCAATTTTGACCATTTGTTGTTTGTTTGACAGGAATGCTTCTATCCAGTTATGCAGGTGTACAGAGATACCACAAGATTTTAGTTTTAGGAGTAGTTTGTCGTGTACTACTGAATCAAAGGATTTACAGAAGTCTATGTAGATTGCATCTATTGCTTTGCCCTGATTGAGTTGTGTAGTCCATATGTTTTTGCGGTGTAAAAATTGCAGATTGAAGGATAGTTTTTTTTCTGAAACCAAATTGTTTATTAGAGAGTAGGTTGTTTGTTTCTAAGTGCAGGATAATGGATTGGTTAATAATTGATTCCATGACTTTACAGGTGACGCAGCATAAAGAGATTGGTCTGTAATTTTCAACTAGGCTGGTATCTTAATGGATTAATTGAATAGGAAATCCCAGGCTGTCAGAGATCCTATAGTGAATACAACAATATATTAATGATAAAGACACAATCAGATTTGACTATCCCATGTCATCATCTATTAAAATCAGCAATTCTTTAATTAAAGGATTTTTAAAGACTTTTCGGATGTCATGTTAATTTTTCAGGTGATACTGGAGAATACCTTAATTAAAGGATTAAATATTATTTTATTCAATTTTGGCTCCATGTTTCTTAAGATCAACATTCATAATAGGTTGTTTCCATCTATACAGACTTTTTAAAAGTATAAATATTGATTATTAATGATTAACATTTTGTATCTTTCTTTAAAATTATAAAATGTATTTATATGTACTCCTAAACAATGTATGTATTCAGTTCTCCTTTATGTCTATTTCACTAATTTAATTTGTTGTTCTAATGCAAACTATGTTCCCTGCATCACTCCTGCACAAAGCCCAATCCATCCCTGTTGGTGTCACAAGAGTAAACAGATCTGCTATTTTTGAGGACACTGGAAAATGAAAGAAAGTAACTCATTGTGGATGAACAAATATTTACATTTTTTTTCAAAACATTGTTTTGATACTAATGCTTATTGTAGCATTTTTTAAAGATTAGCCTTCTATTGAAAGAAGCAGAAAGATTTGTCTTGATGATCAAGATATTGTGGCCACAGACTCTAGAAAACCTCTAGAAAAAAATGTCCCAATAAATAATTGTTCCAGCAACATCTGGGGACTAGAATGGGAAATGGCAAAAATTAAGAAGCAAGTCTTGTTATTGTGTCATATGGCAGGGAGAAAACAATGTACGGTTGTTTTAAAGAGGGAAATAGAAAGAGAGACTTGATTTACATGAGTTGAAGATTACTGTGATCTGCACATTTTCACACCATAATAAATACATTAGTCTATAGGTTGCCACAATATATTTCATTTTTTTCACTGTAGCAAATTAAAATGGCTGCATCTCAGGGTATTATTTTGGTTTTACTTCCCACAAGTCAGGGTGAAACAGAAGAATCCTATTTAATTCTGAGCATCATGTATTGCTAGTCAGTATTGGCAGTACTGGGATAAATGATAAAAAATCCAGTTTTATATGGTGCATCTTTATATGAGTCCATTATACTGTATATATTTTTGAACAAGCATTCTGCATAATGCAAAGCCTCTAATTTAACCTCCAGCAAAGCTTGCAATTTAATTTAGCCTTTTACATTAGCAAAGATGAAAATGATTTTTGTCTTCAAATTACATTGTAGTTTCTTATCACTGGACAATCTGTGACTTAAACTCCCACAACACTAGCATTCTCCTCTCTAACCTATTTTAGATGCAACACTGAGATTGAAAATTACTTGTAATTTCTGGATTGGAATGAGAAACCCCAATTCCCCACAAATTAATAGCTTCCCCAACTCAGCTCTTTAGGAAACACCAATTTCCTTCAACTTTGTTTTGGCCTAATGATTCTGGCCTGGTTCCTCCTGGTCTAACTTGGAACCAAACACATGGTTGCTTGTTAAAGTTAACATAGGGCTTTCTGACATTAATTAAATTAGAGTTAAATAAAAAGCTCAATCAACTCTTATCCTTGAGCAATGGATATGCTGAATGAAAAACAACCAGGAGACATTCTATGAAACTGAAGCTTTTGAGGTAGAAAATAAATGAGAAAGACTGACCTCAAAGTTTCTATTCCTTAAAAAAGATCCCTTTGACACCCTACTGCTCACTTTTTCTTCTTGTTAATATTTTGACTGAAAATTTCAGGAAGTGTCACTTGCAACAGAATATTTTTTCAGTTTTATATCACTGAAGGATTTTCTCTCTTTCCCCCTCCCTCTTTCTTGGTGCTGACTCTAATAGTAATGCAATGGCTGCTTCACCAACCTCTGTTATATGTCTCTTAAGGGAATATTTTTGTTAATTGCAAATATTTGATTGACAAACATGGGATGCAATTAGTAGGCAGGCACAGTAGGAGAGAGCAGTGAACTGGATCTCTGAACCAACAGCCTTCCACTCTCCCAGCTTGAGCTGAAATAGGCAAGAGCATTTAAACCATATGTTTACCTCAGACTCGTTCCCCCCACCCCATGCTAAAAAATTTCCCATTCCTCTAAACTGGCTTTGTTGTTGTTGTTTGCCACTTGCCAAGGGACTCCCTCCTTTATAAGCATTGTGTCAAAATAAAAACAGGAAATTCCTCATGAGCCTTAAACGTATGTTTGTAATTTTTGACTGGGACAATAAAATTTAATGAGAACAAAGGCTGTGCATGCTATACAAAGGCTTAAGGTGAAAAAGAGAATGTGATCTAATTCAACGTCTGGAGCACGGAATAACTTTAACTGTGCATTCTAATTGCACCCATCATTGTAAAGAATGAAATTTATGTAAGGAGGCACTGGCCATTAGATTTGAATCTTTATTCCTCATTCAATATTTTCTGCTACTGTTCTAAGGAAAAATCCTTTAAAAAAGAGCTTTTAAGATTAAATTATAGGAGTATCTTACGTAAACAATCACTGTAAGACAGCACTGAGAGACCATACAAATGATCATCTGTCTGAGGTTCATATTTGCACAGCCCAAATATAGCAATCCAATAGGAGGTTAGCAATTCAGTTGCATAGGACAGAATAAGTACTGTAGGGTGAATTTCCCTGGACAACCTGAATTCCTTAGAGAAAGGCAACTCTGAAATCCCTAAAATTGGCCATAGTTTTACTATAATAAAAGGGACATGGTGGTTCAGTGGCTAAGATGCTGAGTTTGTCGATCAGAAAAGTTGGCAGTTTGAATCCCAAGAGCCGCATAATGGAGTGAGCTCCCTTTACTTGTCCCAGCTTTTGCCAACCTAGCAGTTTGAAAGCATGTAAAAATGCAAGTAGAAAAATAGGGACCACTTTGGTGGGAAGGTAACAGAATTGTGTGTGCCTTTTGTTTTTAGTCATGTTGGCCACATGACCACGGAGATGTCTTTGGACAGTGGTGGGTCTTCGGCTTTGTAATGGAGATGAACAATTGCCCCCTAGAGCCGGAAACTAGCACATATGTGAGAGTGAAACCTTTACCTTTACCTTACTATAATAAAATACAACTAAAACATATATCCCTTTTTCAATCCATTAAAATCCAGAAAATCTGAACCCTGATGATCTATTATTATTGTCCCACTAACTGCAATCTTTATCCTTCCCAAAATGTCATGTTTAGCATCACTCACAGGAACCAGAGAGACCATCAAGAATTTATGAATAATACAAGAGTGTAGTGTCAAGAATAGGCTATATAAATAGAAGCTTCATATAAATAGAAAATGGAGCTTATTGATTGATTTTATTTGAGACTGCTCAACTTTAGAAAAACTTTGGGAAGCTTAAACTGTAAACATAATAATAATAAAGAAAAATTAGAATGTTCAAACAAAAATATCCCATACAACAAAACTCCAGTAGTGCTCCACAATTGTCCTATCCAAAGGCTTTTAGCATTAATTTGGAGCCAAATGAGTATTTTTGAGAATTTAGTGATTATTTGACCACCCCACTTATTTCCAAGCTTTCAAAGCATTTGCCAGCCTATCACAGCATTGGATCAGATTTATTCAATTAATCAATCAATTAATCAATCGATCATTTCAGGGCAGTGAACAAAATTAAAATTAAAATAATTCCATCAATATAAAAATTAAAATATTTAATTAAAAATTAAATATAAAAATTAAAATTAAAATAGTAGCTGAGAAAATACATTCCACAAATCAGTAACACAACCAAAACATGGGTTCCCTACTCATAGAAACGGGTCTTTAGGACCTTATAAATAGGTTATGGTTATTGAGCATATATTTCCTGCAGATTTAGCATTTGTTCGACCCAATTCCAAACAGAATCACAACATATAAGGAGGGATTAAGCCTTTCTTCTTGAGTAATTTAGTCACCCAAAATCACCCATGTGAAAGATGTAAGTGAAGTAAATATTCTAGTCAGGAGCAACTTGCACTATAATTTCTGATGAAGTACAGATCACTCTAAAGAAACAAGGCATTAGAGAAATTCCCCAAAAGAAAAAGTTACAACATTTTGAATTTCATTGTAGGTAGAAGATGGAGAAGAAGAGGGAAAGATGAATAATTTTTTACATGATGTAGAATCAAATGATACAGGTTTCTTCCTTTACTGGAATATTAAAATCAGGTTCATTTAATAAAATTCTATAGTGGGAAATTCTGGAGAAATAAACAGAAAGACATATTCATGAGGAGCATGGTTTTTTTGCAGAATCAACTGCCAACTTTACAACTTGATTATAGAAAATGCATATCTTCCTTTCTGAGGAAAAGATATAAATCTCAAATCTCTGTATTATCTGAAAACAATCAATCAGCACAGGATGTCCACAAAGATACATGTTTTTGTTTGTTTGGATGGGAATGCATGTGCTCATGCATTGTGAATGAATGGTATCCAAAGGGTAGGTTCATGGAACTCTATTTATAAAGTTCCAGGAAAATGACAAAATACATAAAGCACAAAAAATGATTTTGACACATGAAAAACTCTACATAAACACCAGAGGACAGCAAAAAGTTTGGATTGTTGGCATCTTTATTGATATCTAATGGTTCTCTAATGTTAGCAGGCCTGCATAGCTGGAACTTAGAGTTTATCTACTGCCCAGTTCCTGTATTGCCAGAATGAGTAGATATATATTTCCAGAGAGCAGAAATAAAGAATGTTATCTTCTATTAATCCCCTGGTCAGCCTCATAACAATCTGGACATGCATTTTTCTCTTCTACTATTTTATCATTTTCAATTCATATAGTAGAATGGTTTCCCCATGCATTAAAAAAAAGTCCAGTAGGAAAAACTATCTAGCTCAGGAACAAAAAAAAAATAAATTGAAAAAAACTCTGGTTTGTTTCAAGCTAAGTAGGTTCTATGTGCTAGCATGTCTTTATAAAGGGAATTATAGAATCTATTAGAAGGAAATTTTATTTTAAAAATTATCATTATACCAGCAAACATGTGCACCTTAACCTTGTATATTTAGATTTAGCTTAATTTCATGCATTTTATATTTGCATGAAATACACTATATTTGTCCAGGAAGACTCACCTACAAAAGGCAAAGTGATTGGCAATAACTTTCCTGGAAAAAAAAAAAGACGGGAGGGCATAGCACCAGGGGAATTATTTAATGGGAGGACATAGCATCCTGCAGTTGGGACTGAACAACAATTCTTTATCTAACTTATTTATTTTAGGCAGAAGATTGAATCCTCCCAGCTTGTTGCTTGGCTCCTGGATGTTTCATTATTTATTCCTTTATTTTAGGTATCAAATATATAGAGTATCCATCTCACTCATACAGTGACTTTGGAAGATGTATAGTTAAAAACCACTGTTGCCAAAGTGCCTCAACCTGGACAGGGTTTTGTTAAACCAATTTGGAGAAAAAGCCAGCAGAAGCATAAGATAAGAGAAGGCTAAATAGTTAAATGTGTATATTTCCTATTGCCCTAAGTCACATTACCAAAACAGTTTTCTTTTGGTCAGTATTGTTTATTGTTCTTTTCAGCCATTTATTAAAGCTTTGACCAGAAGAAAACACACACTAACCGCTACCTCAACGCCCAATCCCACCACCACCCAGCACAGATAAACTCCATGGCCAAAACACTAATTACTAGAACCAAACGCCTGGCAGACAAGACACACATTAAGACTGAACTATGCACCCTGATTAAAGTCAACGGCTTTCACAAAAGCAAAATCACTGGCTTAATCCACAAAAACACACTGAGACATAATAGAGACCCAGAAGATGAACAGACCTATGGAACAGCTGTCCTGCCCTACATAAGAGGTACTACAGTCAAAATTAGTAAGATACTACACAGATATCACATCAAGACTGCCTTCAAAACAGACAGAAAAATAGCAGCCATCCTTAGAAACCCCAAAGATAAAATTGACCTGGAAAACCAAGGCATATACGAAGTCCCCTGTGCATCATGCCCAGCCACATACATTGGACAGACCAATAGATGAATAAGTACCTGCCTGGATGAACACAAAAATGCAGTCAAAAAGCTGGAATACACTTCCTCACTAGTCCAACACATGGAAGCCACAGGGCATAGCATCAACTTCAATGGCACCAAAACCCTAGCCACTATGGAAAACCCCAGCCACAGAATCATCAGAGAAGCCATAGAGATTGAAAAAAGACTGTCAATCATTTGGAAGCCTGCACTCACAAACAAACAAATCTCCACACCACAAGCCAGGCAAACACCTGGGCACAGACAGATCCCCCTGATACCTCCAGCTCAAACACACCCCAACCAGGCACCCAGATGAAACCTAGCTTCCTAACTAATGATAGCCATCCATTTACCTGGAGACAAGCTGCACTAAAGGCCTCCAATAAAGTAACACAATGTTGCCAGCCAATCAAGATACAAAAAGAGCCAAAAAAACAGACAGAAGATATTAGAAACACCAATCAAGCAGAACATAGCAAACTCCAAGATCAATAAACACAGACACAAACACACGAAGCTGAATGCCATATATATATATATATATATCACACATACATACATTTACACACACATTTACACAAGATAAAAATGAACACAATATAAAAAAAGAAAAAAATCCAAGTAAAAGCAAAAAGTGCAAAAAAAAACTGGAAAAAAGAAAGAAAAAATATAAAAAGCGGCTTCCAATATTCACAGCCATTATAAGAACAAATATATATTTAACCCCTCTCTAAGGTTATGTCATGCTATTGTTTAATCTATTCTGTCTAATCATCAAAATTATAAATCACAAGAACATTTTTTCATTTTATGCAAAAATAAAATAAATAAACTGAGAGTGCTGCACTAATATTTAGAAGCAGGGCTCCCCTGAATTATTGAAAACTAGATCTATATAGTTTTTAGGATGCTATTGAAATTATTTTAATGTCTATGTGAGGAATGGAAGGATTTAAATTCCTTGCAGAGAGCTAGTCATTTGCATTATTTTAGAGTGTCACTGAGGCCACTTGGAGGTTTATCTGTGTACTCGGGGTCACCTGAGCAGTGCAATACACATTGCTTAGTTTGTATCCTTTGGGTGGACAAGTTTCTGCCTTAGGTTTAAAATGGGCTCATATATTGTGTTGGCTGAAGATCCTCCTGAGCTTTTCAAATGTTCATGCAACATGGTTTATGCAGTACAATGCAGTGAGGCATGTGCAGATCTGTACATTGGGGGGATGACTATGACTTCATAAATGCATGGCACAACATGGGAATTCACCTACTCCACAGGCATGATAATCCCATCCGCTTTTCTCTGGTCAAGCTGGGGAAAATGAGAAGTTTGATATGAGCCGTGGTGACGCAGTGGCTGGAATGCATCGCAGGCTAATTCTGTATTAGTATTGCAGGCTAATTCTGGTCACTGCCAGGAGTTCTCAAGGTTGACTCAGCTTTCTATCCTTCCAACATTGGTAAAATGAGGGCCCAGATTGTTGGGGACAATATTCTGACTCTGTAAACTGCTTAGAGAGGGCTGTAAAGCACCATGAAGTGGTATGTAAGTCTAAATGCTATTGCTAAGTTGCAGGAGTGGGATTCACATTTTTAAACAACTGGTTCTGTGGGTGTGGCTTAGGTGGTGGGCATGGCTTGGTGGTCATGTGACTGGGTGGACATGGCTTGGTGGTCATGTTATTGGCTGGATGTGGCCAACTCAATATCACTCACATTGAGGCATGCATCTCCTCACCTGGCCTCTCATGACTGTGGGGATGTTGCAACAGTCATAAGTGTGAAAAATGGTCACAAGTCACTTTTTTCAGTGCCATTGTAACTTTGAATGGTCACGCCACACAAGAAAAGTACCAGCAAAGGAGGGGAAAAAAAACTCCAGAGAAGTTCCTGAGATAGAAAGTCTAGTCCTGCCAAGAATGTAATAAGGGTTAACGGAAAGGCAGTTTCTGTAAGCAACACAAGAATGTTTCCTTCCTGCCTTCCTCACAGGATTAGGCCAGTAATTTCTTCTAACAACCGGTTCTCTGAACTGCTTAGAATGTTAACAACTGGTTCTAGTGAATAGGTGCAAACTGGTAAAATCCCACCCCTGCTAAGTTGACCAAAATAAAATAAAAATAAATCAGCTTTGATATATCTTTTCCCATTTCTTTTTGCTATTGTCATGGACAAAATGGCAGTGGTCATAAAGTATTTTAAATTTCAATGTGGATGCTTTTTTCTTTTTGAAATTAGCCCACTTTCTTTATCTATGGATCATAGGGTCATAAGACTGCAGCTTCTAACTATCTGTCATATTTTTTAAAAATGGGAACAAGAGAAAAATGAATTAAAAACAGTTCAAAGGAATAACTAGTGTACATGCTGTTGGAGTTGTGAATTAACCAAGCTATTACTGGCCTAACCAAACTCAAAATCTAATAATAAAAATGAATTTACAACTGATTTCTAATAAATGTATCTGTTATACCTTTTATTTCAGTCATTTTAATATTTTTATTAAGCATATGGTACTCATTTACATAGATAACTCAATAAATACATTCCTTTACAAAACAAAGCATGCTTACAAACAAGCTTTAAAATGTTGCTGCAGAGGCTATGAATTCATAACAAAGGCTGAATTTGGGGCCAAGCATTATATGTTTTATTTCCCTTTATTTCACATAAAATCATGCTTCCTTTTTTCTCTAATTCAACTGACAAAGACATGCACAATGAAGAATGCAAATCTTCCCCCCCCCACACACACACACAATCTATTGTTCCCACCAAGATTACTTGCAATGTAGAATAATTGAGAATGAATGTTCCAACTTAATGTCAAGTTACCTGCATTTTCCCCTCCTTCTGATACCAGCATCTTGTCTAGTAGAGTCCCAAATCATTTTCGCTTTGGGATAATGCTATTTGTGCTTTTGCATAATGAAATGTTTTCATACCCAGCAACCATTTCTGGCCCTCCATTGTTCCCACAGTTTAATAAATCAACCGTGGAAAAAAAAAATTACACAACTTATTATGGAAATCGAGTTGCAGAAACAGAACTCCCGCCCATTGCTCCCTCCCTCTTACAGCATCATTGCTAAACTTGCTTAAACCTCTGCCACTCAGATGATATTGCAATATTAACTCTCTCTCTCTCTCTCTCTCTCTCTCTTTCTCTCTCTCTTTCTCTTCCCCCCTCTTTCTGTCTACCCCCTCCTTTCCCCCCCTTTCTTCCTTTTTTGTCTCTGTGATGATTGTTTTCTGTCCATCTCAAACTGGGTGTCAGTTCATTTAGATTTACATTAAGTAGTAAATTAAAATGATCACTCAGCAAACACTCTCAGCTTGGGTTTTCTCCTTTCAGTTTGGAGTTCTGCGAGATGCTTGGTGCATTCATGCAGAAAATATTGCTGTCTAGATATTTGTCCTCTGGGTGATAAAAGAGGCATTGTCTTGGGACCTACTCAGTCCTCCAAGCTGATAGTTGCTGTGCATCACAGCTGTGAAGTGTGCTTTGTTATGTGTCTGAGGATTAGAGTTCAAGACCTTGTTTTTCTTGAAATTCCAGACTGATCAGAGCTGCATATGTTCAGGGAAAAGCTGAGGTCAATGGTTCTCTGTCCACATTTTACTAGATTATTCTTGGACAGAGTTCTTGGAGAATGCTCTGTGGCTGAAAGCTGTTCCAGGAGCTTTCCCCCCTTGGTTTCTCTCTCTTGTTTGTTCATTTTCAGCATCATACCACTCATGGATGGGTGTGTGTGTGTCAGGGGCAGGAGTTTTATCAATATGCATTTGAAACAAAAGGTGATAGCTGACTTTTTGTCTTTGTACTTTGAAATTATGCAGGAACTGCCCAGACTCCACTGTATAATATGTTTGTGCGAGCAAAAAAGCATGAAGCATGAAGCCGAAAGCACCCGCCTGAAGATGGCGAGTGGGACCTCATCGAAACATCACCAAGATACTCTCAATTTTACATGGGAAAAGACCTGAACACGCCAAGACCTGCATACCTGTACCCATGAAAATCTACACACACACACACACACATATGAATGACTGGCACAAAAGAGGTAATAAAATTTACAACCTTTATGATTTATAACCATGGACTACCTGTAGAACTATCTGTTCTAATCAGTTTAATAATCAATTTATTAATATATATTAAACTTATTTTGAGAACTGGTAGAGGGAATAGGAGTCACTGAGAATCAAGTGAAATATGAATTGCAGATTTCTTTTTTCATAAGTGTTCAACTTTGATCGCCAAGTCATAGTATTATATTTTTTTTATTTCTTATTATTGTTTCACTTTTATGTCTCCCATTATGTAACTTTGCTCCAGGAAGAAAAGTCCCAGTGATATTAGCTTTATGGAATTGCTGTAACAAAAGCAAAGAAACAACAACAAAAACTAAACAGAATTGGTTGCAGAGAATACCATTAGGAAGCCCAATACTGAAAACTAGACCACAAGGCATCCCAGAAATGGCCAATAGCAAATGTGTCTTGAAACCAGTGGTGGGTTTCAAAATATTTTCCTACCGGTTCGGAGAGTTTGCTTCACGTGTGCAGGGCTCAAACACCGCTCTTTGTATCAATGCTGGTGAGCTGTACAGGCACGTAATACACACACGTGCCAAATGCGGGCTTTGCGCCTCTGCACGCAGGGCTCAGACACTGCCCTCTGCCTCAATGCTGATGTTTTAGCTCAGCTGGGGTGTGGCAACCTGCTCTGCTGTGCGAACCAGCTGAGCAAATAAACAGAATATAGGAGAGGTAAGAGTGGGGCAGGTGGGCAGAGCCAGCTAGAGGTGGTATTTGCCAGTTCCTCGAACCAGTCAAAATTTTTGCTACTGGTCTGCCATAACCAGTCCAAACCAGCTAAATACCACCTCTGCTTGAAACCAAGAAAATAACTTTATTTATTTTTATTTATTTGATCTTTCAATCGCTTACAAGATAACAGGTATAAGTATAAACATAGTTATGAATACATGAGATGGATACGTATAAGAAAAAGAAAAAGAAAAAATAGGACGGCAGGCACAATTGGTGTGCTTATGCACTCCCCGTACAGGCAACTTGTGGATGAACAGGAAATCACAAGGACCTATTTCAACTCAAAGGATTCTTACTATTCTCAAAGGATTCTTATTATTCTTTCAAGACTCCACAGTTTTATTCCTCCCCTTCGATAGTCTTGCCCGCCCCCCTGAAAAATAATTGCATGGATGTGTCCATAAAATGATGACATATTTAACTTCACTTGAAGAATTTTACATTTTAACTTTGAACAATTTGACATCACAGAAAGCTTTGCCCCATCAATGTTTATATCTAACTCCAGACTGTATAAATACTTTTAAAAGTAATCTTTCCAATACTGCTTCCTGGAAGGTGTTCCTTTCGCATCTTTCCAGACTGAAAATTGCCCTTATTCTCCCAGTTACCAGTTCCTGAAAGGTACATCTCTTCTGGTTACTAAGTAGTCTCATGGCTTTGAGGTTTAAAAAGTTGGCATTGTCTGTTGAATCACTTTATCTAAAAGTTTGTTTTTTAAAAAGATTTCATAAGACAAGGCTTACCTTTGCAGAAACTATGATGGTTCATTTTCAGGAGTTAGTTCTGTTTCTTCATTTTTTTCAGGAGACATTAAGTTCCATGCTCTACTCTGGCATATTCTTGGAGTATCTAATACCATTTTTGATCTGACACATGCATGTTTAGTTATGTTTCTGGTACAGTGGTTCTCAATTGTATATAGCTTAACACAGTAGTGGGATTCAAAACTTTTTACTACCGGTTCTTTGGGCATGGCTTGGTGGGCATGGCATAGGTTGGTGGGCGTAGCTTGGTGAGCATGACAGGAGAAGGTTACTGCAAAATCCCATTCCTTCCCCATCCCACTAACCTGCTTTCCAGCTCCGTTCTCCTGCGCAGGGCAACAAAAGAAGACCCAGCCAATCAGCTGGGATTTGGGAGGCCAAGAATAGATGGGGGCAGGGCCAGTCATATTTGCCAATTCTCCGAAGTATTCAAAATTTCCGCTACCGGTTCTCCAGAACTGGTCAGAATCTTGCTGAATACCACCTTTGGTTTAACAGCCTATATCAAACCAGTTATCTGGGGGAAGGCTATAAGTATCAAGCCTTTTGATACTGTTTGGGCTTGACCTCTCTCCCTATGAACAATACCAATTGGAACTGCCCATGGAGAAAGAAGAAAATAGAACATACTATGCCTTCCATTCCCAATGCTCATAATTGATCCAGAAGAATGCAATGAAGTATCAAAAATTTCTGAGAGTCTGTGGGGAACCGTTTATCTACAGGTGTGATCCATTCCATCTCTATATTTTGCCCCAAACCCAAGTGAATCATATTCAGAGATAAGGCTGTAGAACTGCTATTAAAACTCCAAGAAAAGGAAAAACACATTTTAGTAAGATTAACTAATATTTAAGAAATGGGGAAGAAATGTAACATTGAACAAAGAGATGTAATATCAATCCAGTTAATGCCAAGAATTTGTCTAAAAGATCTTAAAAATTCTGCAACAAAATATTTCAAAGGAAAGTTGCTTAACATGCAGATTCCATCCAAATATATTTACATTGTCAGTAATTTCTTTTTCTATTCTTTACAATGTAACATCTGATAGTCACATGGCTCAACCATTGTTTAAAATGCTAAAATATACAGTCTTAATTGAGAGACTAAGAAAGATTATATATAAGTTCCCTGGGTTAAGGCATGTACCGGAACTGTCAGGAATATGCAAGGAAGAAGCAAGTAGGCAGAACAAGAAAGTAAGCCTGGCTTTCTGAAGGGAACATTACTGAAACAAAACATCTGTCTCTCATTTGAGGTTGAACTGACAAGTAATAATTTAGTTGTCCAAATACAGAGATTTCTGGATTCCAGGGATTGCATATATGTCAAAAGACAAGAAAGATGCACTGATAAGATTTAAAGGTAGCCTATAGCATCAACAACTCATTCAAGGTGATAGCTTTGTTTTAAAAGAAGCAACAAGAATTTCATGGAAAGAAAGATTTGAAGCAAACAGAGATTTCTTCTTGGGTAAAATGTCTAAGAAGTTTTTGAGAAAGATTGAAAAAATTGTATTTCTTGGAGATACTTGGATAAGTTTTTTTCCCTCTCCCACACTCATCTTAACCTATAGAGTCGGTTTAAAAATTCAATTTCTTGTAAAGCATCTGAAGAATTCATTAAAAAGTCAAATGGTTTTTAAATAAGATTTCAATGGATAGAAGATTCTCAGATATTCCTGGAGAGAGAAAAATATGAAGTTATCAAGTTCATATTATTCTATATATTATATTCCTTAGAGAATTCCACTCTTAAACTATGACCAGGTGGGAAACGTTCCTGGAATGATTTAATTCTTTCAAATGCTGCTGAATTTTATCAAAATGAAGCCTTATAGAGCATCATCTTATGAACTTTGATAGAAAATCAACTTCCATATGCCAGTCTTGATGCCTAAACAGATATCAGAAGGTATAGAAAGATACCCAGAAACTATCCTTAACTGTTAGGACCAAAACCAAGAATGACACTTGGTGATATTTATAAGCTGAATTCTTTATTTTTTTTACACCTATAAACAGAATGAACACACTACTATCTCCATATACAATACACAATGTGATCTCTTAGGGAGGGGCTGTCTTTACTGTCTTTCTCTCACACATAACAATTGGACTAAGTTTCTTCTTTGGAATTTACTCTGTCCCTCCTGGACATCTAATACTCTAACAGTACTGGATGTATCTGGTAGTAAATTGGGTTATTAGTTTATATAGTTAAATTGTCCAGAGTGACTGATCACAGCTGCTCTTTTGCATATAACACAATAATTCTACCTTTAAGTTATATTTATATATGAAGGTTGTCTACAATTAGTTCTTGATATTGAACTTTCTAATCTTTTTTTTAAAGGATAGGATTAAATCTGTGAGAAAATAGGAAATGTCTCATTAAGTATGCATACCTTTGGACAGTTTATTGATTATGGGTTTTTTTTATTTAAAATGCTATTGGCATGTTTGATTTGGGGAGGGATAAGGCACAATAAAACACAAAATAAAAATACAAAGGAATCTGTGAATTGCTTAGAAAAGATTCATATTACAGAAAGAAATCGGAAGGTGAAGTAGCTGCAGGGGGGAAGAAAAACCCAAGAAATTATACAAGCCTGTGGATATCTTACACCTGCACCAGTTGATAATTTGGCATGTTTTTGTTGTTGCTGTTCTACATAGAGCCATAATCTATTTCAGTAACCTAAAAGATATTACTAGATTGTTCTTTGAAATTGTTTCGTTCAAAAAGAAATCCAGATGGTGGGTGTTTATCAGTTACCAGGAATTGAACTTAAAATAATGACACTTAAGTAAGTAAAACTTTATAGAATATTGTCATGTTTTGTGGCATAGCAAAGAAAGGAGCACATTTGAATAAGTAGTTCAAAGAGCAGTCTGTCATTGTGGAAAACTAGGTTCTAATTAGGTTCTCCCTATTGCTCCAAATATGTCACTTGAATCTTCTTGAATGATAGCTGCAAAACTATATCTAGTGGTGGCAATGTAGCAGCAACGTTCTGGAGAAGAAACTTCAGCAAACTGATCTGAAGGAACAAAAAGAAAGGCATAAAAATCTTGATACATATTTGTTTTCAAGATAAATGATTTTTCTGTCAGCAGCATCTTGCCAATTCCCACAAATCAGTGGGAAAGCAATATTTTAAGGTCAAAATGAAATATAAATCATTGAAACTTTAGTTCCAATAGTCAAGTTAAAAGCAATCACACCCTCTATATATTTTGGTAAACAAAATGTTTGACATATAAAAACCATGATGAACCTTATTCTCAAGTGATGACATTTAGTTTTGCCAATCCATTAACACCTCACTCTCCTCTCTCCAATTAAAAAAAAAATCATTTTCCCAAATAACTTAAGGTTGTGTTTTAACTGAACGATGTAGTGCCATTAATTTAAACGACAGTAACCAGATGCAATTTAGTGTGATGCTTTAAATTGTTTCTTGCATGTGCATTTAATTGAAATTTATTGAGATGGTTATTTATGTTAATAAAATAATTAAAGGCAGTTATTTAAGACTAACTATGAAATAGCTGTGTAACTACCTATATTAATAAGACAGTTAGTTAAAGGATAATGTCTATTGCTTTATAGTAATTGCTATAAACAGCTGCTGAGTTTGATTAAACGCCGATGACAGCAAAAGAGTGGGAGCAATCATGGTAGCTGTTCATGGAAGAGAGCATAGAGAAAAGGCAATAGTTAGCATGATGACACACTTTCAGAGTAGTGTTAGGGATATATTATGCTTTTCTTGACATCAAATGAAACTGATCATAGAAGTGTGCTTTAAAGAAAATAAAAGTGAATAAATAATAACAGGGGCACAATTCACTTTTATGGAATAAGAACTTTATGGTTCAACCCATGTGAATAACTATCACCTGGAATCTAACAAATATGTGTTGAAGTTATTTAATCTAAGCTCAAAATCTCCATTTAAAAGAATTAGGTTGAAGAAAATGGGAAATACTCTTCCTTTTCTCATTGACTCTCTAACGAAGAGCAAACAGGGTTGGACAATTCTTAATTTGAGTATCATGTATCACCCAAACATTTGTTGTCAGTTTGTACCATTGAAATGTAGCATCAAACAGTAAACAGGACATCATCCCATTGTGTTCTAAATATGTTAAAAATGGAGTAAAAAAGTCCATTTTCTTTAGTGACTTCATTATGCCATTCTTCTCTACCCTGCTGACCTTAGCCAATTATGATGGTGATGATGTTGATGATGATGATGATGATGACAACCTTATCTCATACAATGGTCTAAGTATCCATATTCCATTCCCACCAACTGTTGGAACAGTGCTATTTATAATTATATACTTGGGAGTCACAGGTCTGGGTTTACCTCTTACTGCACAAGTCAAAAAGAGGGCTGTGAAAATATTTACAGGCCCCTCACATCCCAGACATAAACTGTTTCAACTCCTTCCCTCAAAACAATGCTATAGAGCACTGCACACCAGAACAACTAGACACAAGAACAGTTTTTTCCTGAATGCCATCACTCTGCTAAACAAATAATTCCTTCAACACTGTCCAACTATTTACAAAGTCTGCACTACTACCACTATTAATCTTCTCATCACTCCTTATCACCCATCCCCTCCCACTTGTCACTGTATGACTGTAACTTTGTTTCTTGTATCCTAACCATTTTTATTGCCTGTTTCCTAGTATGATTTGATTGCTTATTGTACCCTATGACTATTATTAAGTGTTGTACCTGATGACTCCTGATGAATATATCTTTTCTTTTATGTATACTGAGAGTATTTGCACCAAGACAAATTCCCTGTGTGTCCAATCACATTTGGCCAATAAAAAATTCTAATTCTAATCTGACTGCCTAATACTATGTGATTTAGAAATGCTGTAATGACAATCTGCTTTGTATCAAGTTTATTTTTTGAAAGACAGCATTTGCTCGAAATTAAAGTTCATAATAGTTTTCATCTTTCAGCTTTAAAGAAAAGTCAGCAGTTGCTAGCATTCTACCATTCATCCAGTCCTTATTTTCAACTATTGAATGACAGAATCAGGAGTTTCACTCTCTGCTCCACCCCTAATAGAGTTAACCTCAAGGCTCATTGCTGCTTGGATAAGTCCCAAAGGACTACCACAGAATGGTAAAACATCACTTGATTCACTAGTTCCATTGGTGTTCAACACCCCATGGCAGTGCCCATTCTAGGACTTCTTGATGTGCTCATTACCTCTTGTTCTTGTCAAGCGACACATAGATGAGTATAAATATGGCTATCTACTGGTACGTCTTCTGAGTTTGTAGTGATATTTGTTCTTCCTGGAACTTAGGTTATCAACAAATTATGACAAAGGCAAAGGTGGAGAGAGACCTTGGCAAGGGAGATTAGTGCTCCATCCCTTCATCAAGATATGATGTGCATCTATTCCAACTCACTCTAGGCACGTATGAAATGAGCTCCCTGGAGCACAAACCATTCATCTGATCTGAGCTTAGGTGTAGAAGCCTCATTTATAGCTCTATATAAGTACACTGGGGAAAAACACATACAAATTTTTCAAAGAAAAAAGAGAGAATAGACAAATGTCCTTGTTATTTTGTTTTTAGAAACTATTTAATTGACAATCAAATGAAACTTAAAACTATTTTGATTACTTTAATTAAGTATAATTTGTGGTTTATGAGAGATACACAGATCCATAGTGTACAGTTATTATGTTGTTATGTTTTGGTCTCTGTGTTATTTATATTTACATGTCTTAACATTTATTAAAAAATATCCAGAACAACTAATTGAAAAGCTGTTAATGCTTGCCAATTGCAACAGACCCAACACCAATATACTGTAGTACCAAACATAAGGCAATTAATTGTGTCTTGTAGGAATGAATGGTGATTCTTGAAAAAATCTTGAATATAACATCAAAGATGGGAAGAATCTGAGTAGACTTGGGGAAACAAAATATGTTTTAACTCTTCCTTTTTGCTAAAATTTAGGATATAGCAAGAAAAAAGGGACATTGTAACCAAAGAGCTGGCTAGTTGAATATTATACTTTGAAAAATCTGATTTGTTGGATTTCAATCTATATTGCTCAGATGAAGGCACTAGTGGGAAGTGGAGTAAATCTCACAATGAATACTTTGATTAAAAGCTTGGGAAACACAAAGGATTTAATTTAAAACCTGCATGCCAGCCTTGGAAGCCATATTAGCACCAGAAGCTTCCAAGCTGCCACATTCCTGTGCCTGGGAAATTGGGAGGGGGGATTTCATAGAGTGTGAGTAGTTAGACATAATAGCATTCTTCTTTTCAGTCAAGGTCATGTCATCCTACACCTGGTCAAGGAGTGGTTAGAGGAATGTCTCCAGTTGGGACAGATGGTGATTGGGCCATGTGATGGACTGAGGGGTGCAGGGATGGGCCTTTGATTTTCAATTACTGAGGGAAAACCTGGAATTCTCAGATTCAGGGTTTTCCAGATGTGTCAGTATGACAACTAATAAAATGGAATGTTGAGAAAATGCCTGTCTTGGGGTTTTGGAGTTGGAATTTGTTTTCTGGAACACTGACAGGGTGGGAAAGAAGCAAATCATCCGCTTTCTTTTGTTTTATAAAAGTGGCCAGTTTAGTTGATTGCCATAGATATATTGTATCATGTTTTCAGAAAAGAATTCAATAATAAAGTTTAACTTGGACTAACAACATAATTTGGACTATGTTATGTTAGATGGACATGAAGCTGATTGAACAATCAACTCCAAATAAAGCTCACTATGGCTTGTCACTAAGGTATTGGCAGGACTGTTTCCTCCAGTTAGAATAAACCAGTGGTGGGATTCACATTTTTTTTACTACTGGTTCTATGGGTGTGGCTTGGTAGGTGTGGCATGGTTTGGTGGGCATGGCTTGGTGGGCATAGCAGGGGAAGGATATTATAAAATCTCCATTCCCACCCCACTCCAGGAGAAGGATACTGTAAAATCTCCATTCTCTCCCCACTTCTTAGGGAAGGTTACTGCAAAATCCCATTCCCTTCCCACCCCACTAACCTGCTTTCCAGCTCCATTCTTCTGTGCAGGGCAACCAAACAAGACCCAGCTGATCAGCTAGGACTCGGGAGGCATAGAATAGATGGGGGTAGGGCCAGTCAGAGGTGGTATTTGCTTGTTCTCCAACTACTCAAAATTTCTGCTACTGGTTCCTCAGAACTGGTCAGAATCTGCTGAATACCACTTCTGGAATAAACCCACTCACCATCTTGTATATATCTCATGAAAAATTGCTCTTGGATCCCCCATCTTAGTGAAGTGAGAAGCACCGAGTGGAAGTTTCAGTGGCTACACCTATGCTTTGGAATAGCCTCCCTCTGAAGGTGGGACCTATCCACTGCTACTAGGTTTCTGAAGATTATTAAAACCAGAAGTATTTCATAGGGAGTAAGGATAGTAAAGCTTGTCAATGAATATTGTTTTATTTATTTATTGTTGTGGTTTTGTTAATTTACTCTTAATTTTATGTTCAGCTTATTATGCATGTGTTATGCATTTCTGTGTGTCTTATAATGGATGCTTATTTATGTTATTTTTATATGGATTCTGTTAACCATTGTTAATGTTACTGACCAATGTTTATGGCAGATATAAATTATCTCAATAAATAAGTAAATAAATTGAGGTGGAAAAAATGAAAGCCATTATAAAATAGGATAGGGATTATGCTGGACAGCAAGCTATATTTGCAAAGAAAATCTGAGTTTTGGGGTAGTTCTCATTTTATCTCAGCAGCAACAACCTTGTGTGGTAAGTCAGGTCAAGAGAGAGGGATTTGTCCAAAGTTGCTCAATGAGTTTCTTTTGTTGAAGGCCTACTTGGATTTCAATCTCTCTGTTCAGGTTCGACACCTTAATCATTACCCCATGCTGGCTTTCAGCTACTTTGTGTATTGCAGTTCCTGCACTATATAAGGAATAGGATCATGTAAGGACACAACAAAATGTGCATTGTTTTTAAATTGCATGCCTCATGAAGCTACCTTCAAGAGTGTATTTTTCAGCCAGCTCTACTATCGTATTTATTTCCACTGTCCTACTTTCCATTTTGACACTATTCACTGGATTATCATCTTCACTCCACATGCAAATTTTTTATACAGATTCTGACTCTAATTATAAAGAATAGTATTTATCTAAGAAGACATATTCTATAATGGCCATGCCCACTGAAAAAACATATGTAACTACCCAAAAAATCTAGGTTTTAAAATTAGTCTTGTCAGCTTGTATAATTATAAGAAATAATCAACATACAGTATATTTTGCTATCCGCTCTCCCTCCTGCTTCTTTCTCAGACTGACATGCCATCTCTTCTACCAAGCTTACAGAATTATGGAAGGCAATAATAATCTTGAATTGTTTCTTTTGTTTTAATTATGATATACTTATGGGGGCCTTAAGCCTGCCCTGCATACATATACTCCTTCTAAGATAGTCCAATTAATGCTTATTTTTATAAATGCTCTTCAGAGTAAGGTGCCCTTTATCAGAACAAATGCCAAGCCTTATTGGCCTCTTTTAACTGAAGCCCACCCTGGTTAATCTGAGTCTAAGTGCCCTTGATAACACCGTTCCCAGAAGGGAAATGGTGTAACAATGGATAAAAGACTTTGGCCTCCCAGCTTAGTTACAAGGAGATTGCCTTTTCTCATTCCCTTAGCAAGAAATCTGTTTGAAAGCTATTTATATATTTAAAAAACTATGTGTATGTCTGAGAGATTCAGTTTTGTTTTGTTTGTTTTTTTATATATTAAAAAATATTCTCACACAGTTTCCAAACCTCTGTTTATGACTGCTAGGAGGTATATTGTGTATTAAAAAATATAGATTTAGCTCAGGCCAGAGAAGGCTGCATTGGTGTCTCTATTTGGACCTGTCCCTAACTCAAATCCTTATATAACTTCCATTCATTCAGAGCCAACTGCAGCCCATTCAAGTAATAGAAGATTATTTTCATTTAAAGAAGGATTCCATCCACTTATTTAAAAAGGGAAGTGATATTCAACAGTCCCTTCCTTCCCTACTTTACTTTTCATCATACTCTGCTTGAAGGCATGGGGGCTATCTAGAAAGGTGGTTTTGCAAAATGAACCATCATCTCTCAAATGTCTCCTAGACTGAAACAGGTGATAGAAGGAACAGCACTGAAAATTTTAAGGACTGTCCCTTGGCGCTGCAGCACACTTGTGGCCAATGCCACTTATTGCTACCTTCTTTTATTTAAAAAATGAACTATATTCAGGTTCACACCTTTGTTCAATAAAATCATTGATCATTACAGCCCATTGACTAGCAGCAGGTGGTAAGACATAATAGATTTTTAAAAGCACAGGTATTTATTTCTTTATTTTAAGTGAGGCTGGGCAATTAGTTTCATTTTACACTAAATAGGCTAGGAAAACATAAGATATGACATATCTGTAGGCAGAGATAAATATTGGCTATAAGAAGAACAAATACTAGTACATGGATGTATTTAGTACATCCATAGTACATGGATGTCAAACCACCTAATAGAACTGTATTACCTATTATACTTTTCATCTTTTCATCTTTTCTATTGCCTATTTCCTGAGCTTCTTATGACAATAACTTTGTTGTTTGTCTCTCATGATTTTTGTTAATTGCCTTTATTTAGTATCCTATTATGATTTATGTATGTTTTTTGCTTATTTAGTATCCTATGACTATCACTTATTGTACCTTATGATTTATAATTGTATTTTGATTGTGATCATGATTTATCACTTGTTGCATGTATGTACACTGAGAGCTTATGCACCTGAGACAAATTCCTTATGTGTCCAATCACACTTCACCAACAAAAAATTATATTCTGTTCTGTTCTGTTCTAGTCTAGTCTATATTACTCTATCCTATCTTATCCTACCCTCCCTACCCTATCTTACCCTACCCTACCCTATCCTATCCTATTCTGCATAGGAACATCATAAAGTGTCTGGGATGTAACAAAATTCTACCACACATTTCAATTGAGAAGGAATCTTGGGCACTAGTTAAACTAGACTTTAGGAGGGAGGAGATCAAGGAAATTCCAGCTTAGTTTTTAAATAAAAGATGCATACATACTGCATAAAAATAATGTAACTATGTTTGAAAAAGAGGTTACATTGCAGAAACTGTAGACCTGGGCAAATTACAACCTGATTCCACTCAAATTAGAGATCTTTTATGGCTTTTATTTTTAACTTATTTCTTTTGCCCAGCTCACAGACGTGAGGATTTTACACATCTATAAGAGTAACTTTATCTCTGAACATGGAACAACACTTTCACTGCAGGAAGTAAGCCTTCCAATCTGCCATATATTCTCCAACTTGCTCCCCTATGTAATTTTTTTTCCTTCTGCTTGCTAACAAGTTATTGCTGAAACCTGACAATGATTTAAATCACTTGAAACTTGAAATTCCTTATTAATCATCCACTAAGACCACCCAAATGAAAGCAATTCCCCCATTGGTGGAATTGGATCTCAACATTTCTTTCCATTAAAAATTATATTGGGAAGCTGGTGCAGGGAGTCGGGTGGGGAATCACCCATCTGGCTCCTTCACTTTGACACCTCACTTCTAGTGGATTTAACACTGTTCATTAGTCAAGGAAATAAACAGCTCCATTTCCATATTATTCACACTATCACATAGTGTATTGCAGGTCATACATATTCTGCAACTTGTTTAATAATTCTTTTATCCTTTAACAAATTCTCATTAATCTCTGACCGGGATGAGCAATAATAGGTTACTTAGTCGTCATATATAAAAATCAGAATCAAGTATCTTTAATGGCTTCCATTAATTACATGTCTGCAGAAGAGGGGGAGAACAGAGGGGAGAGGAGCTAGCTCTCTTAAGCTCACTAGCTTGTCACTTGTCAAGAGGAATCTCATTTCTGAAATTAAAGCAATAATACCATTGAGTAAATCAAGCAAAAAAAATACATGCACTGGAAAGAAACAAAGAATACAATGTTTTGTTTGCTCTTCACTTACAAGTTTTTGCTTTTTTTTCTTAAAATATTTTTTCCAGTTAATCTCTCCCCCATAAAGATAATAAAAAAAAAATTCACTAAAGGAAATAAAGAGCTTGCAAATTAATAGTGAGGACAATTGCTGTTACTGCATGGTTACTTAGCATATGCATTTTTCTGCTTGATTGGACCCAAGTATAAGTGTTCTTCTCTAATGTTAGTAACCTTCCCATGCTATCTTGTTAACATTTCCAACGTAAACTGCTTTGGGGAAGGAACATCTTTGCTTATGGTTATAACTGAATGCTTCTTGATTATAAAAGTAGAAAGAAATAAAGTAACTTAAAAGATTATCATTCCAAGCCCTCTTGCTAGATGCAGATTCTGCAGTCAGGGAAGAAGAAACCCCAGCTCTGTACTCAAATACTTATAGTGAATGTGTTCAAGAAGCAGGAATAAGAATCAAAGGTTTTTATATGGGACTTCCAGATTAACACAGATGAGCCTTTATGCTTGATTTTACATTGCAGTAAATGCCTGGCATTCCTTTTAAAGCCAAAAGAATCTCTACTTGGAGTGGCACTTTGAGATGCCAAGTTATGTTAGCATTCAAAAGGGATTTGCAATGTTGCTTCTTAACCCAGCATCTGTATGTACATT
Organism: Pseudonaja textilis; assembly: GCF_049901715.1. Lineage (NCBI taxonomy): Eukaryota > Metazoa > Chordata > Lepidosauria > Squamata > Elapidae > Pseudonaja > Pseudonaja textilis. The sequence continues at coordinate 31,074,559 of NC_141990.1, read as the reverse complement.
GCATTTCTATAATCCCATCTATGCATACTAATAATTTGTATGAAGGGCATGAGTATATCTGTCCATTAAAGAGAAAAGCTAAGCAGAGACTGAAGAAGCTAATGAAATTATCCTGTTATCTTACATCAGATTCCTCAATTTAAGATTTAATTCTCAGCAACAGAAGTCCATGAGAAAAGGATTTAACTCAGAAACATCTGTTCCAACACTGAACTTTGGCAAACTCAGTACAGGTTACAGTGCTGCACCTAGAGCATGGAGATTTGGCCTTAAGGCCTCACTTTTTCCCATGCTTCCAAAGTGGTCCTTTACCTAATTTTTCTCTGGAGTATAAAATGAAATAAACTGTTTATGCTGCCTTGGTTTTCAAAAAAGGGCAAATAGGAGAATATAAAACTAGTCCCAGGGATATTGTTCAAATGTTGCAATACAAGAAACAAAGGGAAAAACAGTTGGCAAAGGGACTTAGAAAGCAAGCATGAATAAGTGGATGCCTCTGTAACTCTGAAAGATAGAGTTCTAACAGGTACAATGCGCAATGGATATAATCTACCTTGATTTCAGCAAAGCTTTTGACAAGATTCCATAGAACATTTTCATTAACAAACTAAGTGTGGCTGGAGGGCTCAACTGGACAGTTCAAACAGACTGGCTAACTGTACTCAAAGAACCACTATTAATGGTCCTATACTGATTTGGGGAGCTGCAACCACTTGGGTTCCTCAGAGAGCAGTTTTAGGACCAATATTTTTCAACATTTTTCTTGATTTACATTACGATATTTATATCAAATTTATAGATACCTCAAAACTGAGAAATCTGTTTAACATCCAGAATGGTAGAATAAGACTACAGCCTAATCTGTACAAATTGGAAGATGGGGCTGAGAGAAACAAGTTGTACTTTAAAATGTAAAATATTATATTTCTGAAGAAACAGAAAAGGATATATGTACAACAAAGGGGTTTACAAAACTTGAAACATTTGTATCTGGGGAGGATGTATTGATAGTCACTGATAATAAACTGAACATGACAATACAAACTAGTTGCTAGAAGGATTAATTCAATTCTGTAGTTCATTAGAAGTAGCATGATATCAAAGACATAATGTTGTTATTCATCTCTACTCAGTGATGAATGATACTTCTGGTGAGATTATACCTGAAGAACTGAGCATAGTTCTGGGGTTTCCATTTCAGTCAGGATATTGACAGGTTGGAGAGGATTCAGAAGAGGGTAGCAAATATGACAGCAATTTGAGAACATGCCTTATCAGGGCACTTTGATGAAACTTGAAATGCTCAGTCTGAAGAAAATAAGATTTAGGGAAGATTAAAAGAGACTTAGGAGATGACTCAGTCACTTAGGAGGTGAGGGCTTGGCAGTACAAGGAAACAACGGCCAATAACTTAATAGTCAGACACAATACCCCAATCAACATCTAAAAAGCCACATAAAACAGACGCCATATAAATATCACAGACAAAATAGCCCAAAGCACACACTCTGCTAGAGAGAAATTCTAAAGATGGGCTCCAACACGAGTCCAAAAGCTCAGAACACTGAACCTCTGATCCTAGTGACCAACCCAGATTGGATCCTACAACATTATCCTAGGGCGTGTATATTCACCTTCATTCATGGTCAGTCACTATTGTCAAAAACCACAGAAATTGCAACCAGAATAAAAGCTATAAAATGTACAGATCTGGATTTCATTTAATTATAAGGAAAAGATCATGAAGCTATGATTTATATAACAGTAAAGGTCTCTACCTATAGAGGTTATGAGTTTTCCATTTTTGGATGGTTTAATGATTCTGTTATGTATTGCAGAGGGTTGGAGTAGATGATCTTTAAGAACATTTCCAATTCTACAACTGGTTTGGAGAAATAAATTCCTTCATTCTTTTTCATTGCTGCCCATGGCAAAGGAATATCTCCCAGAATATGATGGAGGCTAGCAAAATATTTTTTTAAAATGTTGGTTGATATAGTATTCAGTATCAGTCCACATCTTGGCTCAGATTCAGATATATTGTGGTGAAAAAGTAATTGTTGAACTAACAAGGGACCCAGACTCCTTGGCTAACATCCAAAAAACATTTTCTTTGAAAAAGAGAGACAGAAAGAGAAAGAACATAACAAGCAGGACACTGCATACAAATGATGACATCTAACGTATTAAAACCACAGAGAGCAAGAGACTAAGCTTTTATTTGTGAAAACATTAGAAAGGCAATGTGGGTGCTTCTTTAAGTTGACCTGTTGCTAGGGTAAGGTCATAGCTTAACTTGAATTAGGTTTTGGGGGGCTTTTGTTCTGAAACATGGCTTAAGAATGTGATCTAGCTCGTAGGTAAGCCATCAGTGAATTAAACAAAATATTTCTTCTTTTTTAGAGTTATTATCTGATTATGGTTTATCTTATTTGGCCTTTCTTCCCAAGAAACCAGCAATGGTTTACCCTACTTAGCCTTCCTTCCATTTGAAGGGATGGAAGTGTATGAAATGAAAATTTTCTGCTGGATAATTTTCTCATCAAAGGTCTCTAGCCTCCTCAGTTTTCTACACCTCCATTAAATCCCAAGAGAAGACACCTGAAGGAATTTCTCCCACTGGGCTTTTAGAGTAATGATCTGGCTAACATTGCTAAGGATCAGGACTCCCTTTGAGAATTTGTTGGAGAAATTCTCCAATTTCTTCTGGGGAAATTCAAATAAATCATTCACCAGGTCCTCTTCATACACATTTGACAGGCAAATTCAAAAGGTTGCCTTTACTCAAGTCTAATTTTTTAAATATTAGTAGAGATTCCTCTATGGATAACATGGCCATGCTTCCTTTAGCTCCTCTGCTTTAGATAAAATGTGTCTTATTTAATTCAAAATCTACTAACTCAAAATCTACTAACTCAACTTTGTTGAGGCCCTTTTGCTAATTCAGTTACAAGAAGCCCCTGACATTTTCCCTACAGCTGACAAAATTGTCTTCCTGTAGACCAGTATTAGTATTCTGTCTAATGAGGGAGCAAGTTCTGTTTCTTCTTCTTCTTCACAATGTCCTATCACTAACTTGTAATTTCTAGGTTAACTAGAAATTCTAAGATTAATTCAAGTTTTGCAGCATAAACAATTTCTTTAAAAAATGTCAAAGCATTATGAAGATACATACAATATCTCTATCTTCTATCTTCAATTCTATTAATTAAAAGGTCCCCAGTACTGCATTTGTTTATGCTATCTTTTTGTCTATTCAAGGCAGCTAATAATAAAATAAAAATAATTAAAGGTAAAATACCAAGAAACAATTGAAATTACATAAATCATAAAGTAATTGCTCCTTTAGATGAAAAGAGCTCCATAGTCTTTATCTGTTTATTGCCCTTCCTGAATTTTCCCCCAAACTCTACTTCCTTAAATGAGGTAACAAATCTAGACTGTGTGGGAACCTGGGGTGGGATTCAAATTTCTTAACCAGTTCTGTGGCTATTGCCTAATTTGTGGGTGTGGCTTGGTGGTCATGTGACTGGGTGGGTCTCCCTTTTTGAAGATGGGGATGACCATGGCTTGTGACCATAATTTTGGCAAGGAGCTGGTCCTGAAAGATTTTTTCAAAGATTATGTTTTGGCTATAGCAGTGGGTAGCTTGTTTAAGAAGCCATCCAGTCCAATAGACAGAGATGATTTTAGATTGCATAGTGCTTTTTCAACATTGTCTTCTGTAAAATCGATATGTATTAGATCATTGTAGTTGTCAGTGGTTCGGCTAGGAAATACTGAGCATAATCCATTGCTGTTTACAAATACTGAGCCAAAGAATGTGTTAAAGAGGCTGGCTTTAATGGTTTCATCATTGCAGTCTTTACCATTAGGTCCTTTCAGGGGTGGGATGAACCTTGAGTCTTTTAGTTTGTTGTTTACAAAATTGTAGAAAGCATGGGTAGAGTTGGTGCATAGAAGGTTTTCTTCTTCTTTAATGTGATAATTGGTGCATTCAGTTTTTATCTGGTGGCATAAATTATTGCACTGGCTTTTGAAGTTGGCAACATGACCAGATTTGTTTTTCCGCCAAAGTGATTTCTTTTTGGATTGAAGCTTCCTTATTGTTTTGGGTAATTTGTTTTTTCTGGTTTTGGGAGTTGTTAATGGTACATATAGTTTGATGACTCTTTTGACTTCAAGTAAAAAAATGTTGTAATGGTCTTCTACAATATTTCATCCAGAGAATAGAAATTGCCAATCAAGTGATGAGAGATCGTTGTTTATAAGATCATAGTTGCCTTTTTTGATGTTATAATTGGGGATTCTGTCGTGATGATTTTTGTGTGGACGTATGTTGAGACAAAAGTCAATCATGTTGTGGTCACTGTTGGAAAAAGGTTCTTTAATTTGTATTCCGTAAATTGAATTCAAACTATCGCAGAAGATGAGATCGAGGCAGTTGTTAAGTCTAATGTTGTTAGTTACTAGTTGTTCCAGTCCCAGATTTGATACTGCATTGTAGAAGGTTGCATGTGTGGGTTCAGTTGTACATTCGTTAAGGGTCCAGTTAATACAAGGTAGAATGAAGTCACCAAGAAAGATAAAAACATATGAGCAGGATGCTGCCCATGTTAGTAGTGTATTTAGCTTGTTTGCATGTTCGATGTCATAGTCAGGGGCTCTGTAACATAGTAAGAACTGAAATGTGATATTTAAGGACAGTTTACAGATGATGGTCTCAGGAATAGCAAGCTCCTGGGTAACTTGGATGTTTTTTAGATGTAAGAACTTTTTATAGAAGATAGTAACACCACCTCCTCTATGGATTTCACGATCTGATTGGTAAACATGATAGTCTCTTACTGTGGTAATGGAGTCAGGGAGAGATGCATTGAGCCATGTTTCACAGACAAATATAATGTCGAATTTAGCCATATTTAGTAAGAGGAGAAATTCAGGTATTTTATTTACAAGGCTTCTTGCATTGAGTAGTTTGCATTTAAGGCCTGTTGTGGTTGGAAGAGAGGTAGTTAGCCATATGCATGCCTGGTTTTGAGTGATGTTGGATTGTTGGATGTGGAGTTATGGGTTGTGTGACTTTCTTTTGATGCAATCAGCTCTGTAGTCAATGTATAGTTCCTTTTCTCCATTGTCTAGATGGTTTTTGAGTTCTGCACGGAGTTCATGGGAGCAGATTCTTTGCAGTATGGATAAATCTGGTCTTGAGCAAAGTTTTTTGTGGTTGGGATTGGTCTTTGCAATGGCATGTATTGTATGAATGAATATGCGTTTGCTGGCCTCATTTTTGCATACAACTCTACAAAATCTTGGGGCCACAGAGCCGTCATTGTATTGTACCCATGGCCATCTCTGGTTATTTCAGAGAGATGTTTGTTCTATTTGAGTTGCTTATGATATCACAAACTTTGGTGATGCCATCTGATTCATTGGTGTCTTCGAGACCAAATAAGATGGTATTTGGACATTTCTGTTTACGTTCCATGGTGTCTCTGATGAATAGGGAGATAATATTTGTGGAATTATCTGAAGGGATAGTAATTGTTTGTGGTTGTGGTTTGGTGGTTATTTTTGGTTGTAGTTGTGATTGTAGTTGAGGTAGTGGTTGTGGTTGTTGTGGGATTTGATTTTGAGCTGATAGGTACTCACTTATCTGTGTTGTATTTTTTTTTTCAAGAGAAATTAGGCTTGCTTCTATAGTTGTTTCAAAATGTGTTGCTAAGCGTTCTTCTATTGAGTGAATGAGTGATTCTATGCTTTCAACTCTGTCAGGTAGGGTACTCATTTTGTTTAGCTCAGGAGAACATGATGGACATAGATAAAAGAATGTATTTGAATTTTTAACCACATCAGCTAGGATATCTATCTATCTGCAATCGGCTACCTGAGCCTGCACTGAAAAGCTTCAATCCTAAGGAAGGTTTGGCTCTGTTTTTAGTTTAGCTAGAAAGCAAGAAACTCAAGGATTTCCTGCTTTCTAGCTAATCTAAATCTCCTGGCAGAGCAGAACAGCTAATGGTCAAGAAGAAGAAAAGGAAAAATTGCAACTTACCAAACCAGGCAAGTTGGATGGCTCGGATGCCAGGTAAGGAGTGAGTGAGTGGGGAGGGGTGGGGCCAGCCAGTGAAGTGATTTGCCAGTTCTCTGAACTGGGAACAATCGTGTGTGCAGCGTTTGCAAGAAATTATCAGCTGTGCCGCGCAAAGCAGCTGAGGAGGGAAAAACAGGGAATAAAGAACGGCCTAGAGCCCAGGCAGGCGGGTGGACCAAACACCGAACCAGTTCAGTGTCAGCTGCTCTTTGCAGCTACAAGTTCTATAGAACTGGGCAGAACCAGTAGCATCCCACCCCTAGTGGGAACACAACATATTTGTGGAAATTACATTGTAATACTATTTTGAATCTGATGCTTCATGTTATCTGACTGGCTTGACATTCTTACTAAGCAATCTTCTTTCACCTTAAGAACATTTGTTTGGTTGATTTTGCACGAAGTTTCTAGTTTTCCATTACTGCATTTACCATTTGTTGTCTTGGAAAAGTTTGTTCAGGAATTGTAGTTGACTTCAAACTGAAGTCACGTAACACTAGCTTTCTAGTTGTTTTCCATGGTTCCATATCTTATCTAAGTGAACTAATTGACCAGAGTGTCACTGTTCCAGCAAACCTCCATTCCAATCAGTAACTCCAAGACAAACATAATCTCAAAAGTACCTTTATTAGAATAGCACCTGGCACATCTGTGGAATCTAGAAACTAAAAGTTTCCCAGACTTCCCACATTGTCCCAAACTACAACCCATCCCCTTTTCCCCATCATCACATCACCTGGACCCATCACGATCCACCCCAGTGTAAGATCCTTTTTTTCTGCTGCACCACACTTAATAACCTTGAACTAAGAAAATAATTTTATTTTGTCTACTTAGAACTACTCAATTGAAATCACCCCTCCCACTTTCTCAGGCTATATGGCAGCATGGAATATGGCTTCCAAAGCCGACACAGAGACTATGTTTTTACTTCAAGTGCACAATTTGAAGATCCATGTTTGCATGAAGCCTTTAGATGTATTCTATATATGTAGGATAAATACAGATTTAATATGTCAGAAAAAATGCTAAATATATGCAAATAGTTATATTACTGAAGATGCATTGAAAAATTTAATTTACATGAAGTAAAGTTTAAAATTAAAAATATTAAATTAAAATAATGAAATTGTAAATCCTAGAAGATAGTAACAGCATGGAAATAGACAGAAAGACAGACAGACAGACACACAGAAAAAAATAGGTAGGTAGGTAGATAGACAGACAGGCAGATAGAAACTGTAAATAGACAGACAGACATAATTTGCCCATCTTGCAGTGTGACTCTGAATAGCTAACAAATTTTAAAAACCAAGCAACCAGTTAAATAAAAGCAATAAGCAACGACAACACTACTATTGCAACCAAGAAAACCATCAAGTAACCCATCTGACCTCAACTATCACCCTGACAGATGTGGGAAAATAGCCAAGTCTTAACAGCTCTGTGTAAGAACAACAGGGTCAAAGTTAGCCTAACATTGGGTGGTAGGGTGTCAAGAGGGCAAGCATGGGGCAGAAAAGGTACCTGGAGGAATAGGATATCCCCAAGGAGGGGAGAGCAGCCATCAAGATGTCTCCCAGCATGGCCCCTCAATACTGTATCTTCTGAAAGAAGATCTTTTAGCATGCACCCCCTCTCTTCACCCAGGCAAAAATGATTTGGGATAGATACTCAGTTCTGGCCATAAATGTATTTTTCATCAGAAAAAAAGATATGATTTGTTTTAAGAGGTCTAGTAATTGACTGCAGCATTTTGAGTGTTGACTGACATGGGAAGAAAAGGAAAGAGTCACAGCCTCTTGTTTCTGCTGGTGCAGGTGCAGCTGTTATATAAGGGAAGAAGGGACTTTTGGAATGGCAAGAAGCAAGGGTAGCTTGGGGGAAGAATTCAAATGTTTCCTTTGGCTCAGAAATCCTTTCCATGTTTTCTCTCCATTCAGCTGAAGTGGGAAGCTCAAAAGTCAGCAAATTACACTAAGGGATCTCATAGTAGTGTCATCCCTCCTGAACAAATACCTCAACTACTCTGAATGCTTTTTGAAAATGATTAGTGCAAAAGCATTCTGAGGATGAAAGATTTTATTGATAGGAAGGTGATCAACCAAAAAAGGAAGAAACTGAATTCCTTTTAGGATACGATAGAATAGAACAGAACAGAACAGAACAGAACAGAACAGAACAGAATAGAATAGAATAGAATAGAATAGAATAGAATAGAATAGAATAGAACAGAATTCTTTATTGGCCAAGTGTGGTTGGACATACAAGGAATTTGTCTTGGTACAAATACTCTCAGTATACATAAAAAGAAAAGATACATTAATCAAGAATCATAAGGTACACACACACATAATGATAGTCATGGGGTACAATAAGCATACTAGGAAACAGTCAATACAAATCAATATAATATAAATTTTACTCTTGGGGTGAAGGCAAATCTCAGTGGTCCAATTTCTATGGATTACCCATGTTGCCATTCTTTTTTTTTTTTAATAAGGACACTAGTTTCACTGCAGGCATTGTTCTATGGTAGTAGTTCTATACATCACATGTAGTCCATAGATATCTCCAGGAATTCTAAAATCGCAACTTTCTGATCCAGTCCTCTAATTTACTGCCCTGTGTTTAGCTGAACAGTTACAGTTTCATTTCAGAAGCCAAGGGTTATCATGTTCCAGATCAGCTTATATTAATATAAGCTATAATAATATAAATCAGGTCAGGCCATGAATCTGTTTATTCAGGACTGGTCACATGAACTAGAACTAACTCTCCAAAGTTCCCAACAGGTATATTTCTCAAACAGTCTGATACCTGGAAGGTTGGATTTGAATTTGCACATTTGCAATCTGCACATCTGAAAATTCTTAATTGTGAAAGTTGTTTTTTCCCTCTATATGCCAGTCTTTTTTGTAGCCAGGAAATAATGGAAGTTATAATTTTGTCCATGTAGATCAGGGGTAGGGAAACTTGGCTCTTCTATCACTTATGGACTTCAACTCCCAGAATTCCTGAGTCAGCCATAAAAGGTTTTTGACTTGAATGGGACTGTTTAATATACAAATGTAGGACAATACATTTGTATATTAAGCAGTCCCATTCAAGTCAAAAATTGATTTCCCCCACAACTGAAAAACCAGTAGGCCAGGGATGGGGAACCTTTTATGGCTCACTCAGGAATTCTGGGAGTTGAAGTCCATAAGTGATAGAAGAGCCAAGTTTCCCTACCCCTGATGTAGATGGTAAGAATTTGGGGGAGATTATCCATCTGAATCAGTGATAATGCTGTTTGTTCCAATTTGTATAAAGATTTTTGTTCCAGGGTGTCTTTTTAAAAAGGTAGTAATATTCCATCATGTATGAGAAAGAAAGAAAGAAAAAAAGAAGGAAGGAAGGAAGGAAGGAAGGAAGGAAGGAAGGAAGGAAGGAAGGAAGGAAGGAAGGAAGGAAGGAAGGAAGGAAGGAAGGAAGGAAGGAAGGGAAAGCTTTCTATTCAGCTGTTTTTTGACTGCTGTCTTTTGATGGATCTCATTATTAAAGAATCATTTAGCTTACATAATTGTCTTCTGCCATACATAATTTCAACCTTTCAATGTCTCTTCAAGTTGGCTTATTAGCCAAAATGTACCCTTTTGTTTTTGTGTCTTCATCTATCAAACTTGAAGGTGGACAGGTTCATCCATGTGCTAAGTTTAATAAGGCAAAGATAATTAAGGGGGTGGGAAGAAAAAAATTATATATGTGTGTGTGTGTGTGTGTGTTTTCTGAGGTTTTCGCGGGTATTTGTATGTGGATCTTTGGTTATTCGGGTTTTCTCCCATGTAAAATTGGAAGTATCTTGGCAATGTTTTGACGAAATCTCATTTGTCATCTTCAGGCTTGTGTCTTCGGCTTTGTGCTTCTCGGAGTAATATGAGCTTGCAGCTGCTTCTTCCTTTTAACTGCTAGTGGGGGTGTGACTTGTTTGGGTGGGGGCTTGGCTGTGTTCTGATTGGGTGGGGGCATGTTCTCATTGGTTGTGGGTTTGGCTGTGTTCTGATTGGCTGGGTGTGTGTTCCGTTCAGGTGGGGGTTGGTTGTGCTCAGGTTAGTCTTAGTTGCTGGGGGATTTGAGCTGGTGAGCTGTGATCCTGTTGTTTGGCTTCACGTTCGTGGTCGTGCCACGTCTTCATGGTGGGCGTCTGTTCGCTTCATGTATGAGTCGGTGGGGTTTGAAGCAGGTAGTGATGCAGCTGTGGTGAGGCAGCTGTGGTACAATACTGTTAACATTGATGATGCTAACAGAATCAGACTTGAAATCACCAACATCCTCTGCACCAGCAAACCACCCAAAAGCAACTTATCTAAAGAAGAACAAACTACACTACTTAACCTGAAAGAAGACACCAGCATAATAATCCTACCAGCAGACAAGGGCAACGCGACAGTGGTTATGAACACATCTGACTACCAAACCAAGTTAACCAACCTACTCCAAGACCCCACATACAAACCCCTAAACACAGATGCCACCACCTACCTAGAAAAAACCACCAGATCCAACATAAAAGCCTCCCCTATCAGCGAAGAAATCCAGCAAAGAATCATCCCCAGAGAGAAATCATCCAGATGCCCTAAGCTTTATGGTCTCCCCAAGATACACAAAGAAGGAACCCCACTTAGACCAATAGTCAGCTCCATAGGCTCACCTCTACAAAACCTAGCCAAATTTCTCACCAAACAACTACAGCCCTATGCAGAATCCATCAACTCACACATAAGAAACTCATTCCAGTTCATCGAGATCATAAAGAAATAAAACTTACAGCCCAGCGACCTACTAGTTAGCTTTGATGTCATATCCCTCTTCACCCAAGTGCCTATAAAAGAAGCCTTGACAGCCAATCAAAACAAATACAACCCCCCCAAGCACATCCTAGATCTGACCAACCACTGCCTATCCAATACATACTTCACCTACAACGGACAAAAATACAAACAAATAGAAGGAGCACCCATGGGATCACCCCTCTCACCTGTCATCAACAACAAACCTCTACATGGAACACTTTGAAACACAAGCTCTAGAAAATTATGATCACAAACCCAAACTCTCGCTCAGATACATAGATGACACCTTCATAATCTGGCCACACAGGAAAGAAAAACTGAACAACTTCCTCACACACCTCAACAGCCTACACCCCAAAATACAATTCACCAGAGAAACAGAGGCTAACAATCAACTTCCCTTCCTAGATGTCTTAGTATACAAAAAATCCAATGGCTCCCTAGGACACACCATCTACCAGAAGAAAACACATACAAACTGCTATCTACACGCACTCTCACACCATCACCCAGCACAGATCAATTCTATAGCCGAGACACTCATCTCCAGAACAAAATGCTTATCCAACGAACAACACCTAAAAACCGAACTACACACTCTAACTAATGTACTAACAGCCAATGGATTCCAAAGGAAGAAGATTACTCACCTAATCCAAAAAGAAACCCCAACCAAAATCCAAGACAGAGAACAAGAGAACAGCAAAGCCCTCCTCCGATATATAAAAGGCACTATAGACAAAATCAGCAAGATCCTCCAAAAACACAACATTAAGACAGCATTCTGCACAAACAGAAAAATATCCACCATCCTAAGAAACCCTAAAGACAGGATCGAGTTAGAAAACTAAGGAGTATATGAAATCCCATGCAACGCCTGCCCCACCATATACATCAGACAAACCAACAGAAGAATAAGTGCACGCATTGAAGAACACAAGAACTCAATCAAAAAAGAAGAACCGACCTCTTCTCTGGTCCAACACCTCAAAGCCACAGGACATCAGATTGACTTTAAAAATACCAGAACTATTGCCAAAACCGAACACTTCAGCAACAGAATAATCAGAGAAGCCATAGAGATAGAAAAATGCCCACACAGCATGAATAAACGAGATGATACCTCCTGCCTACCAGCCATTTGGAAACCTGCCCTCACTAACAAACAAGTACCTAACATGAAGAATGACACCAGACCCACACCCACGAGGGCCACATAAGATGCTATCACCACACCTCCATGTAGACTCACACCCACACAGATGATGAGACATGACCATAGACCAGAAGCCGTACCGCAGCTGCATCACTACCCGCTTCAAACTCCTCCGACCCATACATGAAGCAAACAGACGCCCACCATGAAGATGTGGCACGACCATGAATGTGAAGCCAAACAACAGGATCACAGCTAACCAGCTCAAATCCCCTGGCAACTAAGACTAACCTGAGCACAACCAAGCCCCCACCTGAACAGAACACACCTCCAGCCAATCAGAACACAGCCAAACCCCCTACCAATCAGAACACAGCCAAACCCCCAACCAGGTGGCTCTGGAATTCTGGAAATTGAAGTCCACAAATCATGAAAGGATCATAGTTCCTCACCCTTGTTCTACACATTGCTAATTCAATATATTTTGCCTTGCAACCAAATTTGCCCCATTCTGGGTTTGGTTAGATGCCTTTTACTAACACTGTGAAAGGCTTGCATTTCATGCTGCCTTCCATTCATAAAAGACTATTAGCAGGCTTTTAAAAAATCACATACAACACATGTAAATACATTCTTATTGGAAGATTTTTTTAAAATCAAATGCTACTTTCAAAATTATATTTTCAGGAGGAGCGGACAGCTTTATTAAAAATGCATGGCTACAATGATCTGATAATGTGACGCTCCAATACCAACAGATGTTTTGTCTAACATGTTCCCCCAAGCTGTAGTCTGTGTCTCAGCATCTTTCATTTCCACTTTCTATCTACTGACGGTGGGTTGTCATGTATGTACCCTATAGCTATGAGCATCACTTCGCATCCAAGGCTGCTGCCACCATGCATAATGAGCTTCACAAGATGCTTGTCGCAATAACTCGGCTCTTCCCCAACCATATGGAATGCAACACTCCAAAGCCCACAGACACACTTTATTTTTTAAAAACTATATATAACAGTTCAAATTCTGAAACTATAGTCTAAGTGATATCTAGAGAAGGTACATGAAAAGCTGCAGAAAACAAACTTAACACTTGTTCACATCATCTGTTACAAATGTCCAATTTGGGACAGTAAATTTCCTGGGAACCTGTTCTTCTGCTGACTTGCAGCTTATCTTTTCTTGTGCTCTTTCCTTTTGTGACACTTTTATTTTTTATTTTTTGAACTATGCATATGTATTAAATGGGATTTGTTGTCCCTAGGTACCAATTTGCATAAAGTGCAAGCCATCATTGGTTGGAGTGAAGCAAATTACTTCTCTAGCAAGATCACACTTCTCTTTCCCTCCCACCCCTCTTCTTTTTCTTTTAATTTTAACAAACCACAGGCAAAGGTTGTTAACAGCACTTAGGCAGATATGTAAAGTATCTTTTTTTTCCAAAACAGTTTGATCAAAGAAGGGGGGAAAGAAGTAGAAAAGAGAACAAAATGTTATTTAATTAAGACTGAAACCAAGAAGGACTGAGTTCTCTCTATTTACCTGTTGGTAGCCATATTCTAGTTTTCTAATAAAATGATATGTTGTTTACAAGTTGAGTGATGGCTATTGCTGTTGCTACTATTTAGGTGTAATTGTGCTAAACTCTGTCCTGCGATTTCTAAAAGCTGTTGCCCCTTGCAAATAAGTCTTTGTCTTCCTCTCCCATCCCGATAATGGTTTACAGCAGTGGCCCCCAACCTTTTTTGTGCCACAGCCTGGTACCGGCATCACAAAATGATCCGTGGCCCGGTACCAGCATCAGCACACATGACAAGGCAAGGTGAGCTGAGCAACCGGCCAGCCAGCCATCCCCCATTTCTCCCCGCCACCTTCAACTCCACCTTTGTCAATGGGCTTCGCTTTGGGACGGCTTTGGGATGGTTGCTCGGCTCACCTTGCCTTGGGTGCTGAAAGAATCCTTGCACCTTAGTTTCGTTCGAAGCCCCCCCCTTCAATGAAACTAAGGTGCAAGGATTCCTTCAGGACCCAAATGCCACTTTCCAACTGGAAAAGCTCACCCGGAAGCACTTTCTCATCAAACAAGATGGCGGTGCCCAGCAAACCGGTGGCCCGGTAGGAAATGTTCCACGGACCGGTACTGGTCCGTGGCCCAGTGGTTGGGGAGCCCTAGTTTACAGTTTCTTTTAGGAGGAGGAATTTTTCTGATCTTACTTTACTCAGAGGTAAGAAATGCTATGAATAAGGATTTATATTTGCCACACTCTATAATTGAAGAGTGTATTTCTTCAATTGTTTTGCAGCCTCCCTAGTTGTCCATTACAAAGTCCTATTGCAAGAGTCATCTACTTTTAACTGAAATGTGAGTCTTTAAGGATACCCGAGGGAATGACAAAATAATCATTTCTCTCCCCTTTTACAACAATGTCCCCCAAAACACATTCCTAAAGAAATGTTCCACTATCTCACTGGCCAAAGATTGTATTCATTGCACAAAAACAAAGCAGAGAATCTATACATGTCTAAGTCAATCATGTTTACAAATATAAAATGAATAAAATTATATTACCTCAGGCAGTTAATCAATAACAGAATTAGGAGATCTAGGACCCAAAAGTGCTTTTTGAAAAGGCAACTGGACTTATTTGTTTTTTCTTTGAAGATGTTTCGCTTCTCATTCAAGAAGCTTCTTCAGAAAAAACATCTTCAAAGAAAAACCAGAAAGTCCAGATTCCTCTTGAAAAAGAACCTTTGGGACATGACCTGGATGACTGAAAATCACCATAGACATTTAGCAGATCTAGGCTGCAAAATCTGCCTCATTACCAGATGACAGCAAAGAAGTAAGGAAAATTCAATTTCTTTGTTGCCATTTAGGGGTAATTTAAATTTTTTCATCTGAAATTTTCTAGGTCATAGCAGTAGCCTAAATATTGTGGATGTTACAATGTTCTAGTCTAAGTTAATATGTGGTTGGTTAATTCAATGTGTTATAGAAACTCCACCATTGTAGAAACTTACCAATTTTAAGTAAGTCTATAATTCATGTGTCCTGTTACAGTAAACAATTCTCTGTTTCAAAGATGTCAGACAACTATTCTGTAAATAAGGTGGCTTTTGCTTTAAGGATTCAGTTCAAGTTTCCAGAAAGAACCTAAACAACCCAAAGAAGAAGAAAAAATGGGAACATTTGGACAACTGAATGAAGAACCACATACTGTATTCTACATAGTCTTTTCCACTATGTTGAGATGATCATGTATGAAATATTCTAAATTGAAATTTATGAATCAACTAATTTGAGGGTGACATGTTTCTTCCTTGGAGGCAATACGAAATAGCCTGATTCTGAGTTACAACAAAAATTCTGACCTATGCATAGCTTTTTCGAGTCAAATTCTACTCTCTAGGGAAACAGTAGCACTCACAGTAAACTGTAATATTCCAAAACAACGACAAGGAATCTTATCTTTACATAAATGTCTGACTTACATATTTGAATGCCTTCATTTGAAGCAAGCTGGACTGGCATTTTCATAATTGCCTTGCCATACAAGTTTCATCATTTTCCCTTTGTCCCTTTTCTGGACCCAAAGGAAGCTTGGGTGACAAGGGATACATTGAGGGGAATCTAGACCAGGAAGTGTGGCCCAATGTTCTTTAGTTTGTAGTAAAGCTATGACGTAACCCAAACTTTATCTGACAAAACCACTCTTAAGATTTCAATTCATATAAAGTTTTATTTCTTTGCTGCCAAACTGGAATGCATGGTGAAGGGAAAAGAATTATGTTTTTTTTTTCCTCTCAAAGAAAACAATTGCATATGAGAAGACTGAAAGACCAGTTTTCATTCTGATTGGCTAGTTTAGTTAGACCAAGAAGGCACATTCAAGCATTCAGTGTATTTGCCTGCAGTCTGAAGGGATGCTATTTAAGATTGCTTTCACCACCTCATCTGCTATTGGGATGAATAAGGTTGAACAAACAAGTCCGTCTATGAAATTTAAGATGGCATTAGCTCCCATGTCAAGACTGTACCTGTTTAAGCAATCATATTTGCAGAAAATGCAAAATGCACCAGAAAAAAAATTGAAAGGAAAGAGGAAAAAAAATCAAATATGTGCCACAGCTATAAAAGTAAAGCTTGAGAGACCATTGGATGAAACAATCATTTTCTTCATCTTACCTGAATCCTTCTGGGTTCACATAAAAGTGATATCAGCCTAATTGTTGGAAAGTGCACCTTTCTGCAGCCTTTTATCAGGTACAGTTCTTGTCATACCTTTATGGTCTGGCCCAATTTGTATGGCAGTCTAGACTATGGTTGATTGGACCAAAAGAAGAAAAACTTCAAACTTCACTGTGAAGACTACGAAGATTCACTTCACAATGAAGGTTGCATTAACTGGAACATTTTGCTAGAAATATCTCTGGAGATACTTTTGTCTCAAAGGTGATTTTTCAAAAGGCAACAGGACTTTCTGGTTTTTCTTTGTAGATGTTTTGCTTCTCATCCAAGAAGTGTTAATGACTCACCAAAAGAATGCAAATGACCAGCTGTCTGCAAGGAGTATAAATCCCTCCATTCCACACCATCCAGTCAGAGCTGAAGAACCTTTTTGGATGGGAAGCAAAACGTCTTCAAAGAAAACCCAGAAAGTCCAGTTGCCTCTTGACAAAAGCACCTTTGGGACAACCATGACCTGGATGACTGAGAATCTCCATAGATATTTTGATATATTCTAGTTTTCTAATAAAATGAGATGCTGTCTACAACTGGGGTGATGGCTATTGCTGTTGCTAGTCCTGTTGCCTCTTGAAAAAGCACCTTTGGAATTTTACTAGAAGAGGAATTGATTTTCTTAGTCCTTGCTTTTCCAATGAGGAAAAATGTCTACTACTATGGCTCAGATTTGCCTGAAAGACTTGTACTTTACATTCACAACCTTATTTGCAGATCCTCAGACACTGTTTTAGTTCATTAATTAAACCACACACTCTCTACCTGAAGAGAAGGATTCTTTTCTCTATAAGTATTCCCTATGTTTCAAAACATTTTTGAAATACAAACTGCACATATACAGCTTGCATATATACAGTATTTTATACCTTAGCAGCTACTATTTATCTGAAGATATTCTAGAGGCCTCAGCCCTCCTGCCCTTTCACTCTCTTACACCTGCACATAAACACACACACACACACACACACACACACACACACACGAACACAATCTTTTTCAATTCTATATAAAAAGGTTTGGTTTTCATGTAAATTAAGAAGCTGATTAGTCACTTATCAGAGGTGGAATTGTGAACTGGAAATACAGCAGGCAAGAGCAAGATCCCGTTATTTAAACTAGGTCTGGTTAATGTGGAGATGTTCCAATTAAAGAAAACCATGAATCATTACCCATGTTCACTTCTGCAGTGACAAGATCTGGTTACAGGAAGCTCAATAGACAGGATCCTAAACTGAGACTCCCTCCCTCCCTCTCTCTCTCCCTCTCTCCCTCTCACTCACACAGACACACACAGGGGAGGGGGACACACACACATGAATCTACCTATGCCATTCTGAGTGAAAAGTCTACTAAAAACTATCATATAATGATGTGATTCCTCATCTAAACCAAATGTGTTTTGTATATCCAGGTCAGTTATAAAGAAGGGGGGGGTGGGGGAGAATCTTTTCTTCTACCATCTGATATACCTTCAGTGACTGGATCACACATTGCCCTAAGCTCTAAAAGGATTTGTTTGGTATTTATTTCAGTAAAGAAGGAATAACTGGAGGGGAAAGACTCAACTGGTCTACCCTCAAATCTTGCTGCCGTTGGAACTTGTCCTAGTGGCAGTACTTACATGACTGACAACTAGAGGCTTGGCATGACCTCCCTGGGAGCCTAACTTGTCTCCAATTGCTGATCCTTGTCTTTAGAGGGAGCAAAATCTCAAAGCAAAACAATTGAACAGCCCCACATTTTGTACCTCCAGCACAGCCTGCTTTAAGGGAGAGCAAAATGAAGAAAGAAGAAATAATGCAAGGGATTGGTGAGGTGAAAGGAAACTAAGAAGAAAGATAACTCAGAGCTTGGCGAGAGTGCCAGTGAGGATGATTTACTTTGCTCAGTCCAAGCAATGAAAACAACCAGGGAAGAGTTATTTTTATCAGGTTAATACATTCCATGTTTCTTTTGTTGTAGCCTTTGCTTTCCCCCAGTGGGCACTGAAGCTGCCTGCTGATGTCCCTCATGCCTGAATGTCCCTGGCACAGATCATATTCTTGCTTCACACGGTGGCAATCATTCAAAGAATTCCCATGACTGCCTTTATAAGAAGACTCTCTCTTAAGCCCCTAGTTTAAGAATTTAGAGTAATCGTGTAAAAATGATACCCCTGTGCTCTATGATCCACTGAATCTCGCTAATGCCAGATCCCAGAAGAGGGCTTATTAATGAAAAGATGCAATGCCTCACTCCTGGCTCATGTTTCACATGAATTTCTCTCATGTATTCAGCTGTAAACCTCACCATTGATAAAGTGAGTCTAATGAATCCCCTTATTCTATAAGGGGAAACATTGGACTGATGATATAACTGCCTGTTTGCTTTTCTCAGATACATCAGAGATGCATTTAGCAGTGACTAGGCTTGAGGCAGAGCTGTGCAATGGTGAGAGCAATGGTTTCTGTGCTTCTGCCTCCAAGAACAAATGGTCTTTGGTGCAGAGACTTCTGAGAAGTATTCTAGCACACATGGCTAGTCAATCTGTATTATTATGTGATGTGCACTGAAGACATCTTTTTTAAAAAATGTTAATTCTGTTGCTGTGGCTGAACATGGTCTTTCAGGGAGTTTTTCCAGGATTATCAAACTTTCTTAATACGTTTCAGTTTGATGTTATAGTTTCTTGAAGCAGAGTTGATTGCCTGATGAACCACCTAGGAAAATATTTTCCATAATGTTGGTGTTACTAGTGAGAAGATTCTGCTCTGAATGGCAAACAATGTAGAAAACAAACCACCTTAAAACATGTTATACTTAAGCACAAGTTCCTAAAGTAATAATTAGTCTAGAACTAAAAAAATGTTCATCCTCATTGACATGTCCACTTTTTAAAATTCTTATTTGATCCTCCTCATCCACAATCCTTACATCAGTTACATATGAGGTAGATCCTATATAATTACATATGTCTTGTGTTTATCATGTGGGCATTGATAACCAACATGTCACCCATTTTTAGGACAGATGCCAGAATAGAGTTGAAGTCCATCAGCACAAACTATTTAGCACCAGTGGTTTTTAGCTTATTCAATTTGAGAAACTCATTTCATTTCAATCTGGTTTATAAGATATACAACAAAATAAAATGACTACAATTATTGTCCCAGCAGTAGAACAATTACTGAACCACTTGATTAGAAGCAAGATGTTTCCAAACAAAAAAATCTGAAGCCATGGTTCTACCTTCAGGATTCCTTAGAATTTTTAAATTGTTTATTCATTGGATTTGAGTATATCTTTCTATCAATGACTGTGAGAATGACAAAGATACTTTCTGAATGATCCTGAATTATACATCCTGGAAAAATAAATATATTTACTTTTAAATGTTAAGGCAGTGGAGAAATGTAAGATGCAGACATCTTGCTGCCTTTTTCCACAGCCCCCACACTCAAACCATAAGCATCATTCATACTAGCAAAACCAATAGTCTTCATTTATGGTTCCAATAGGTAGTTCAATGATCCTATGCAAAGTTTACACTCGTTCTATTTAGTGAAGCAGGGCATTCATTGAAGGGCAAATTCAAATACTCTCAAACTTTGCGAAAGGATCTGAGGTTGAGCTTTGTAACACAAGACCTTCTCATCTCATTAACCCACACCCCAGTATCCCTTGTAGGTTTAGGGAAGAAGTAAGTCCTGACTTTAACATTTTGTCTAGCCACTCTGCTTTTATATTTCCTCAACATGCACAAACATGTGTTTAACCTGAATCTTATAGAATGAAGGATTAGAGCTATTTTCTTTACTTTAGTGGATTTTGGTTCATTTCATTCTGGGTATATTATGTGATTTTGTGTTTTCCTTGTAGGGCACCACCATTTCAGAAATGGCCACACTTTAATTGCTACATAGCTAGAACTCAGATACATTTCTAATTCATGAAGGCTGCTTTCTTTATCCCAGGGGTTCTCAAAATGTGGGTCATGTTAGGAATATGAGTCACCTAACAGGTATTTGGGTTAGAAATATATAAACCAGGATAGACATTTTTAAAACTGTATCTTTAAGAAAATGCAAAACTGTGGTTGGGTGTGGTTTCTCAAACGGCCATAAGATGGAGCCAGAAACCTGGGTTGTTTTAGTCTGAGTCTGAGTCTGAGTCTTAGAAGAGAGTGTGAGTGTATCTCTGTTTCCTTCTGTTGGAAAGTATTGCTGTTCCTCCATTTCTTCTAATTGACTGATATTACTGGATTTAATGTAAGTCTGTTACTGAACTGTTTTTTGACACTGGACTTTGATATTTGGATTATCCCTGGATTGAAAAAACTGACTGATTTAACTGTGAATGACTTTGGACTGCCTATTCTGAACTTTGCTTAAACCTTTCTGGAAGTAAAAACCTACATTTACTGTACAGTGTATCTTTGTTCTGTATGTGTATTATTGAAACACTACTCTCAAATACGTCTCACTGTATGCGCTCATTCTCCTAATGGGGAATTACCTCAATGGGTCACAAACACTTTGAGGCCTGGTGGGAAAATTGGAGGGGGATTGGTTTTCCTCTTTTTCTGCCTGAAGGCAGATAGCCAAGCTTTGCCAAACTGGTAGTGCTGCTCATATGGACTACTGCCACCAAGCATGTCCCTGGGGCTGAGCAGAAATGGCTTCCCCTTGCTGATGAGGAAGGCCAGTCTCCAAGGTGCTGGTGGTGGGCAACTGAACTCCTAGGAATTCCTGGTCCACTCTACTGGGGGTTGCAAAGTGAACCTTCTGAATAGAATAGATGGTATGATGCAGGTAGACCATATGATACAGGACCATGCAATGTACATTCCCAGGTAGAAACACTAGGGTCTTTAAGGAAAGAGACCACCTTTTTTCATTCTTTCCTGCTACCATGTGAGAAAATTGTCATCGAAATGAAAGGTGGCACCTTTCTCTCCTAGCAATCTTGCAGCTCTTACTGTTTCATCAGGGGAGTCCTCTTTTTGGAAACTAATCAAGGAGAGAAGCAACCTAGAACTAAGGAGAAATTTCCAGACAGTTAGAACAATTAATCACTGGAACAACTTGCCTCCAGAAATTGTGGATGCTCCAACACTGGAGGTTTTTAAGAAGAGACTGGAGAACCCTTTCTCTGAAATGGTATAGGGTTTCCTGCCTAAGCAGAGGGTTGGACTAGAAGACCTCTAAGGCCCAGTGGTGGGATTCAAAATTTTTTTACTACAGTTCTGTGGGTGTGGCTTGGTAGGTATTATGCCCCTGGTGGAGACTGACTCTGAGGAAGAGGAGGAACAGCCAACAGGGAGTAGAAGTGTGGCTCCAGAGGTGGTGGAGGAGACTGGGGAAGGGCAGAGGCCAGCTGAGCAATCAGAGGAGGATCCAGGCCCATCCCCTATCCATCCTAGGTCATGCAGGGAGGAGAGCATCAGGGAAAAGCAAGGTCTACTCAGGAGGAGATTACTATGATCCTCCTTGTGGCTTGTAGCTGGGAGCTATTTATATAAATTTGTAACTGCGCAGTCAGAATTGCTGGAGTCAAAGTTTAATGTTTTCTTTGAAAGAGGTTTATCTTTGCTGGCGTTCTTCCCATGGACTCTCCTCCCTTATCTTCCTGGATTGCTTCTTGGCTTACTTCGGAACTCTCATTAATGTGGTTTGTTTTGGTTTTCATTTTGCCTCATTATTTATTTTTGTGACTTTAAACTGTGCCTAATAAAACAGTGAAGTTAAGTTGAAGGCATTACCGGACTTTAATGTATGTTTTGGGTTTGGGGTTATTTTGAGAGACTACGAGTCATCATAGTAGGCATGGCAGGGGAAGGATACTGTAAAATCTCCAGTCAGAGATGTTATTTTCCGCTTCTCCGAATTATTAAAAATTTCCACTACTCGTTCTCCAGAACTGGTCAGGTCTTATTGAATACCACCTCTACTAAGGCCCCTTCCAACTTCATTATTCTATTCTATTCTATTCTATTCTATTCTATTCTATTCTATTCTGTTCTGTTCTGTTCTGTTCTGTTCTGTTCTGTTCTGTTCTATTCCATTGCATTCCATTCCATTCCACTCCACTCCACTCCACTCCATTCTAAACTTTTGCCCAGGTCTTTGGTTCCTATGTCTCCCATGAGGCAATATTGTAGATAACTCTCTCTCCCCTCTCCCTCTCTCCCTCTCTCCCCCTCTCCCTCCCCCCTCTCTGTGCATTTATGTGTGCGTTTCTGCTTCCTTCTGAATGCATGCTTTTAAGTTAATTTTTTTGTAAAATAAGTCTCATTATTTATACCAGATGCATTCCAGCATAAAAACAGAAATATCAAAACCATAGAAGATGAGACATTAAGCCTACGGGAGAGGGGAGTTAGGTTCTGGACTGAGGAAGCATGAAAAAAAATCACCGAAGAACATAAATAAAATGCAGATAAAGAGATCCTTTGAATGAATACAAAATCCCAGGGAGGAAGGGATAGAGCACACATCCTCTTCCTCAAAGCTGTAGATAATGTTTGTGTCCCTTTCTGTGCTTAAAACCCATTTTGGAGAGTAGCAGATCTGCCTTCACAAAGTGCTGCAAGTGACCTCTAGTTGCTTTTCAAACATGATGCAGAGATGTCCATAGAGTATGATTAAAAAATCAAGATGATTGTGATGGCTGGATGCATACTTTTATGAAAGTGCAACATAATAGATGGATGAAAATTGCACATCAAAACTTTTTATTGTAGTTGTTTTTTGGATGTGTTCTGGCAATTTTTTTTACTGAATATAGATACATGAAATCCATTTATGTGACCATTAAAAAATAAGTCATCCCTATTGAAATATTAGTTTTGTATCTGAATAATATTTTTCTTTTTTGCTGTATTTGTTAAGGTTGTCCAACTCCAAGAAGACTCTGGGTGATACACAGTAAGAGCAATCAACCAGTGGAACAGCTTGCCTTCAGAGGTTGTGGGTGCTCCAACACTGGAGGCTTTTAAGAAGAGACTGGACAGCCACTTTTCTACCATAGTACAGGGTCTCCTGCTTGAGCAGGGTTGTTGGGCTAGGAGACTTCCAAGGTCCCTTCCAATTGTTTTATTCCATTTCATCTATACATTAAAAAAACACATTAAAAACTACATAATTGATGAAGTCAAAACAACACTGCCTAACATGAAAAAACTTAGCAGGGGCCCCATAGCCACTCTGAATCCCAGCCTGGGAATGGAACAAGTCTTAAGAGACTTCCAGAAACAAAGGAGAATTATAGCCATGTGTATCTCCAGGGAGCTGCTATTCCATAGAGCTGAGGTTGTGATAGAGAAGGCAGTCCTCCTTGGTATCATAAGATGATAGCATTTAATTAATGGGACCTGGAACAAACCCTCTTTACCAGTCAGATGGAAACAATTGGAAACAGATGATCCCTCAAATAAGCAAGCCCTATGCCATGAAGGACTTTATAGCTGATAACCAGAAGCTTGAATGATATCCAAAATCCAATCGATAACCAATGCATCTTGTGAAGCAGTGATGACACATGGGCATAACAATACCCATTACTGCTCACATTGCTACAATTTGAACCAGTTATCTCTTCTGGTAGTTATATATTATTTTTGACATGACCATGAGCTCATGGGAAGCATCAGCATATTTACCAAAAGGAACCAATAAGCATCATCATGGATTACATTATTACGCAAGTGATAATTGAATAAGAAAAAAAGACCAGTGGTGAAAATCCATCAATTTACCATTAAGTTCAGAGTAAATAATGAAATGAGTAGTCAATGGGCTGCTTCAAGTCAGGTTCACGTGAAATGTACATCACAATACAAATTCCACTCTTTATGTAACACTAAGATGAAGCTATGAAAGGCTAGACTGTAATGTTATCATGCATGCTTCATCATTTTGGACTCATCGCGATTGGGGATGGATGCCCTAAGCCGATAAATAATAAGAGAGCTCGCAGTTTGAATTTCCTAAACTCTGTTGGAAAAAAAAAAGAGTACCAGTGATTTAACAACAACTCTAAATAGGTCTTTTGGGCTAGGGAGCCAGACAAGAATTTCAGCAAGCAAAGGAAGCCACTCCAACTGCAACTGGAAAGCTATTATGAATCAATATATCCTTCCTCTCCTTTGTGGTAATGACACTAATTTTGGGCAGTTGGAGTGTTTCCCTTTCTTATGGGATTTATAGTGAGTTGTGCTACATCATCATTCCAACAAGCCCTGCTTGTTGGGGAAATTGCACTCTAACATTCTTTTAACCTCATGTTCAAAAAGACATTATAAAAGGGTCAGAATACCCCAGAGGGTCCCCCTTAGTGAGAACTTTCCCTGTCAGTTTACCTTTTCATTTCCTGAGCTCTCCTGTGATTATTAGTTCACCTAAGGAATAAAAATAACTTCATATTCCTACATGAATCATACATAGAGTCCTTTTATTTCATCAAAGAGGTTGGCAAATTTACAGTCTTTTGCAACGTATATGCAATGTGAATGACATACCTTTAATTTCGCCCACAGGCTTGTCAGGCCCAAATGAAAAAAAAGGGTGAAAAATAGGAGATTTCTCAAAACATTTCACTGTTGCTATGAATTTGCCAGGTATGAGTATAAAATTCCACAGCAATCAAACAGTCCGATTGATCTAGTTTAAGCCGTGAAAAAGTAACATTCAAAAATGCTCCTCAGAGTCTACATTGGAATACAGTTCCCAAAGTGTCTCAGATCTGATGTCCACTTTGAGAATGTTTTTCTGAAGGAGAATGGGCAGGGTCCCAGCATGGAGAGGCACTGCCAATCAATAAATATGTTTGTTTGTTGGACACTTCTGTGATGACTTTATTGCCTGTTACATCTAACAAGTGTCAAAATAGTTTACTATTCGAGTTATGATTTTGAGTTATGATTTTGATTGTGCTTTATTTTACTACATTATATATGACTTGCCTATTATTTTATTAAAAACCTCTTTGAGATTTTCTAATGAAATGCCAAGTCTCTCTCTCTCTCTCTCTCTCTCTCTCTCTGTGTGTGTGTGTGTGTGTGTGTGTGTGTGTGTGTGTAAAATGAGTGACAGATGTAATTCAAAATAATGTAGGAATGTTTGTTTCCACACCATTCTAGATAGAAAGAGCAAAAGTTTAAAATGCAAAAGGAACTTGGGCTAAAAACAAGGTAATTTTGGGTTGTCTTAGAAAATGTAAGAATGGATCCCTTTCTATAAGAGGATGATAGGATAGTAGCAAGTGATGGGGAATAGTAGAATTCCTCCATTTCTATTTTGTTTTTGTCTTCTCCCCATAGCAAAAGCATCTTAAAATGGAATTAGTAAAACAATTGACAAATATGGTGTTCAGAGTATTGCAGTATAAATTCAGCACCAGAAAAGTAAACACAGATGTCTGAGGCTTCATTTAACTTCTTTATAAACATATAAAGTAAATTTTACAAACCAGTTGTAGATTTCTCCAACATGGAGCAAACTGAAACAGAAGCAGATATATTACAGGTTCAGAGCAGAGCAGCAACTCAACTTCAGCAGACAAGCAAGCAAGTTAGTTTCTCTTTCACTTTAGAGCTGAGCACAGAACAGAGATAAACCACGCCCGGATTCTCTCATTAAGTTTCAGCCCTCAATTCAGCTGTCATTGGCTGACCTTGTTACTAAGCTCTATTCCAGTTCATGAATATACTCTGACATATGGTAATGGAAATCCAAGGTAAGTAAAAAGATGACAAGGAAGCACTGTCAATCACACATAAGTTAAACCAGTTACATCTGAGAGTCTTTCAGTAGTCTGGAAAGTTATCTTGGAGCCCTTTTCGATGAACTATGAGAAATCATGGATAATGGGTGTGGTATCTGAGTACTGAAAAAGGTTGATTATTCTTCCTAACTTTAAAACGGGAGAAACCATGGGTAATTACCTGGGTAACTACATTCTAATCTGTTTACATCAATATTGGGCAAACCCTGGACATTTACTTGATGAGAATTTAGGAATGACTGATAACTTGGCTTCTTTATCAAGAATAAATCATGATGAAATAATCCAGTCTTTTTCCTGCTGGAATGAACAATTTATTTAACTTTAAAAATATGGCTAACCTAATGGCCTTGATTTCAATAAACCATTCAACAAAGTTTCCTATGAGATAGTAGAAAGAGAAATGGCAAAATTCATAATGCTCATGTTAGATATAGAGCAAGGATCTTCAAACTTGGCAACTTTAAGACTTGTGGACTTCAACTCCCAGAATTCTTGAGCTAACATGGCTAGAGGAGGAATTCTGGAAATTGAAGTCCAGAAGTCTTAAATTTGACAAGTTTGAAGACCCCTGATATAAAGTTTGCCTTCATATCAAGTTGAAAGTAAGTATCAAGTGTTCTATATCCTATGTTGTTGAACTTATTTATAAATTATTTGGATGAATGTTTAGAAAATACAATTATCAGTTTTGCAGATGACAATGTTATAAGAAATAGCAAATAGTTTATTTTAAAAGATTGTGATACAATCATTGTGTCAACAACAAGCATAAGCCAGGAAGATGAATTTCAACAGAGGCTGATGCAAAATCCTAATCTGAATAGGAAAAATTATAAAGAGTAACTATAGGATAGGAATAGAAAACACAGTAGACAGCATAATAAACAGCAGTACATGTAAATAGAGTTTTGTTATCCTGATGAATCCAAACTGGACATAAGCCATCAATGTGATCATAATGAAAAAAAGAAAAACAAATGCAATCCTAGGCTGCAACAACAGAAGCATTTTGTCAAGAGCAAGTAGGTCATCATCTCACTCTATTCAGATTGGTTGGGTTACATCTAAAACAATGAGTATAATTCTGGGCACTAAGTTTAAAAAGGACATTAACAAACTGCGGGGTGTCCAGAGGATAGCAAACAAGATCTTCAGAATAGAAACTAAGAAGAAAAAACTTATGAGGTATGGTTGGAGGAAGTTTTTATTTTTATTTTAGCATAGTGAGAGATAATAATTATTTTCAAGTATTTGAAGGACTGTCTTATAAAAAACAAGGCATAATTATTCAAATTTAAATTATATTTAAATTACAAAGAACCATTACAGTTGGACATAACAAATGTTTTTATAACAATATAAGCTGTTCAACAGCGGACTAAAATACCTCAAAAAGTGGACTGCTATTCATGTCAAAATAGAGGCTGAAAAGCCATTTGTGGTGTTGCTGTAGTAACTCCAGTGTCCTCCAGTGGGTCAGGTTTAGTATAGATCAGTCATGAGGAACTATGGACCATTTATGACTTCTGAACTTCAACTCCCATGTTGGCTCAGGAATTCTGAGAGCTGAAGTCCACAAATCATAAATGGCCCATAGTTCCCCACCTCTGGTCTAGATAATCTTCAAGATATTTTATTTTATTTATTTCTCAATCGCTTACAAGATAATAGGTATAAGTATAAACATGAGCAAGAATATAGGAAATAGGTATGAATAAATGGGGACAATAGGACAGGGATGGTAGGCACGATAGTGCACTTACATTTTTTACTTTTTACATTTTACAATTTTGTATGTCTAAATTTACCCTTCCTAATCAATTTTCACTGATGTGAGATTCCTTAAATGTGATGATTTAGAAACACCCATCATCTGAAACCAAAATGTGGAACGTTAGCCTAAGAGATCCAATATTTTGTTTAAAACTTCTTGGGAACAATAAGCAACTTATATCTTATACTATTATTGCTACACAAGAAGTTTAGCTACTTAGATTACCGCATACTTACTTCCAGTTGTTTTATCTCAAAAGCAGAAAGGAAATCTCTTCAGTAAGCAAATGAGATATGCCAACCCCAGCTAATCTGACCAAGTTTAAGAACAAAACATAGATGAAATATAGTTTAAGTAGCATTATTTGTACTGTGTATACATATACAGTTTATTGCAACTGGTAACACTGTATAAGATGTTTAAGATGCTGTAGGCAAGAAGACGGCTTAACAGTAATTCTAAGCACTTTTTCAGCCATATGTTTACCTTTTATTAGACAACATGGACCATTCAGGCTGGTTTCTAATTTTCTTATGGATAGCATGTTCCACACCTAGAAAACAGAACTTTATTAATGCAAATACTCAACCCCATTTGAAGCACACTACAACCATATTACTAAGTATTTTTTTTTCTTAAGGTAGAAAAACAATGAGTCTCCAAAGAGCAGTTAACTGCTAGAATTGGATCTATTATTGAACAGAGCTGTCTCAACGCTGCTGGATCACCAGGACAGATGTGGAAGACAACAGGGCATCTTGGTTGAGTGCCAGTCATGAGAGGCAGTCAGGGGGGAACCTTGGAATTACAAGAAAGACATGATTGCACAAGCAGCAGGTGGAGAGCAAAAGACATTTCTGTAGCCAGAAGCAGCTAAACCCAAAGGACCAAATGCTTCCAAAGATTTTTAACTCATGTCCCCTGCATCTAACTGGCAGTATCACCTCAGGCCAATCATCTCTGGATACCCAGAGCACACTGTGTCATGGCCTATTTGAAAACATACTAAGTTTTTAACATACCAAAGGACAATACCAAATAAATGTGTTTTTGAGATCACAAGAGAAATGGAGAAAGTATTCATAACTACCTTCCTGAATGTCAGCAGTTTCCTTTTTTAAGTGTTTATCAGTCTGCACAAGCAAGAGTTCAGGATGGGTAATTAACACACTTTAATTTTTTCAAATAAAACTGGAAGAGCCTCCCTGGAAGGGAAAGGAATCTATTGAGCTACAGGTGATTTCTTACCTTGGAACAAATGTTATTAATATATTTATTCCTTTAAAATATTTCTACCTGTCTTTTGAGTAAAACTATAAAAAAAGAAATTTGCTTATATCTTTTTAAACAAAATAGCAGTAATGTAATAAATATGATGTATAAATAAAACAGCAACAGCAACTTTTCAGGCATAGAACACAAAGTGGTTTAATAAAAATAAACAATGTACCAGACACCACTTAAACGACATCACAGACCTAAAGACAAGAAATTGTCTTTACCTAGTACTGAGAATTATTAAATATGGTGTCAACTGTAAAAGAAGGCAAGCTGGATACAAAACCGAAATACAGGTAATCTTCAACTTACAACCACAACTGAGTCCAAAATTTCTGTTGCTAAGTGAGATATTTGTTGTTAACAAATGTCTCACTTAGCAACAGAAATTTTATGACTCTGCTTGTCGGAGTTGTTAAGTGAATCACTACAGATGTTAAGTTAGTAACATCTTAAGTGTATATGGCTCCCCCATTGATTTTGCTTGTCAGAAGATGACATGATTCCCAGGACACTGCAGCCATCATAAATATGGGTCAGTTGCCAAGCATCTGAATTTTGATCACATGACATAAGGATGATGCAACAGTCATGTGAAAAATGGTCATGTCACTTTTTTCAGTATTGTTGTAACTTTGAACTGTTGTAAGTTGAGGACTACAGGTGGCAAACCTATGAAAGCCATGCATCATACTTTAAAAGGTGGAGCATCACCTCACATCCATTGATAAACTGAACAATTAGGCAGCCTTACATGGGGAAAAGGCCATTTTTCATAGTCCCAGATCAGAGATAACTCACAGCTACAATGTGATCCTCAAGATTGCCTCTTTGTCTTTCTCCAATGCCATTGGATCTTGGTGGTTTAATGGGTGAAAAGGGTGGGAGTTTAATTACTTTCTGTATCAAAGCAAGAAGCACTGGAATAAAAGTATTGAAAAGCTTAACGTCAAAGACAGACCCCCACGCAAAGAGAATTATCTCCCCAAATGTAAAATTCCAGCTTCATCTGCCCTGCCTCTGAAAAAAAGATTAACGTAGTTCCTGCTGCTCCTGAAGAAGGTTATATATCATTGTCCTAAAAGATGGACTTTCTAAATATTTAAAGAAATGTCATCAAATAACACCTTATTGCATGTCATTGGCAGCAATGGTTCAGAAAGTGGCCATGAAGTTCTACTTATCTTAAAGATGTTCACTATCTCTTAAAGGAGAAGCTAAAGAAAGATAGTGTAAAATGCCTGAGCAGTTCACTCCTCCCTTTTGAGGATTAGTTACATTTTTCTCCTTTATTTCTCTCTTTGTTTTTTTTTAATACATGAGACTTCTTTTGCATCCTTGTCCAGAAATATAATATAGCTGCCCATTTACCAACAGTTTCCAGGGGGTGTGGATTTTTAAAAAATGATCTGCATCCTTTCAACAGCCTAAATCTATCAATTACTAGCATTTGGGGCCATGGAATGGTGGGTGTTAACTGTCTCAGGTAGAAATATAACCAGATAACTAAATCAACTTTATTGTAAAGCTATATTAACAGAAAATTACAAATCTGAAAGTACAAATCACCCACCATCTCCTTTACAGCCTGAGAAGTTATGGAAGCTCCCTTCTGAGCCTTTTTCTTCATCCATTTTGCAGCTGTAGGTTACGCCCTCTCTTATCTAGCCATTCCTTAGGTAGTATCACTTCACCCCAATTTTCTAGGTCTTTCTTATATGGAGAACCTGAGGGCAGCACAAGTTATACTCACATTATTTTCTCCTATCTCAAGACAGGAGGAAGGAACAATAATGTTTCTGTGTGGTTAGTATGACTCTTCATTCTTCTTAAGAAAATTCTTGTTTAGTATCCAGTAAATCTGGAGGTAGAAAACATTTTTAAAAAATAACTAAAAGTTTACCTCAAAATTAACTGCTGAAGACTGTACCTTATTGTGTCTAACGGTCAGGCTACCCCAGCGGAAGCTCCTCTGATATGGCCACCAATGACAACACTACTGAAGAAGGAAACAATTTGGAATGCGCCATGCCACTGAAAATAGAATTGAAAAAGCCTCTTAGTTAATTTATCGAATTCATTCTCGATTGTGAGGTACTGCTTTGTCTGCAATTAAAGGACTATTAATGAAAACTACATTGCAGTCTCTGCTTGCCTCTGGTGTTCCTAATGCCCGCCAGTAGGTTCAGCTCAGGACCCATTCATGAGGCAGCTGGGCTCCTCGCGAAGCTGTTCTTTCAACTTCATTTGCCAAAAGTGTGAAAGTCCAATTCCCTATTGCCTTTCTATGCTCTGTTAATTGCATATATTTAGCTCTTGGAGAAAGAATAACTTAACTTCTAATTTTGTAAAGAAACAGATTCAATCTTGGTTATTTTACCATGAAAGTCTCTGATACGACTCTGTTTTCTAAGGAGACATTAATGATTCTAAAACTAATATTCATTGTTTGAAAAGCCATAGCACCCTTGGCATTTACTTAACCTTTTGTCTCATGTATGAGGCTGTGGCGGCCTAAATCCATTTCTTAATTAGTATCTTCTCTCTGTGTCTCCATTGTCTTTTTCTCTCTCTCTGACTTACACACATACACACACACACACAGAGAGAGAGAGAGAGAGAGAGAGAGAGAGTCTCTCATTCATTTTCCCCCTCAAACTGACATTATTTATTAAACAATCTGCATATCACTATTAGAAAAAGAAACTCTGGAAATAAATTGTAGGAGGCAACTTGTGTTCAACATATCTAAGCCCTTCACCTTTTTTTTTTTTAAAAAAAGATATAATTATGGAAGAAAGGAGGAAAAATATAGTCTAACCAAGCTTAGTGACTCCTTAGTGGGAATTGCATAGCCAATAAAATTGGCAATGCTGGGTGAACAGGAAGAGATTAGTCCAATGCATCTAAAGATAGTTATACGGGGAAAGACCAAAGCAAGCCATGTAACAGAATATTCAAAACAATATATTAAAATATTCAAATTAATTAACAATAACATTTCTCATAAAATAGCTATATTTTGTTGCCTGCTTTTCTAAGGGCAGATAGACTGAGGAGCAAACACAGGATCCAATAGAAAATATTTCATGGTCAGGGAGGGAGGGAGGGAGGGAGGGAGGGAGAGAGAGAGAGAGAGAGCTTTTCCATTTGCTGAGAACAGGGCATCATCAAATATGTTTTCCTTAAAAAAAATTAACTATTCCAAATGTAATTAAGTTGTTTAACACTACATTAGGAAACTAATATTTTGGGAAGAATTGCTAGGGAAAAAAATACAATTTCTATGTCAGTTTCAAATTTATAGTTCCTGGAGATCTAGTTACCTGGCTGGTTATCTTATTTGGCTGTCAATCACCTGTGGACCACCAAATAGGAACTAAATGCATTCTAAAGGATCTTGATGTTCCCATTATCTGTAAGGCTAAGAAAGAAAGGTTAGGCAGAGCATTTGGTTACTTTTGACTGTCTGAGTTTGAATGACATGCTCATATAACGAATTAGAGACTTCATGACTGCATTTGCACCAGTTCGTTGTTTCATTAACTAGGTTAAGCATATTGTCTGCACAAGCCATTCAGGATTAGAGGTAAGCATACTTTTTTTTTCAAAATTCTCTATCAAACAGAAAATTTCAAAGGAATTATTACAAGAGAAGGAGCAATTTGTAATCAATCTGTAGGATTGATTGAAGGGGGGAAACTAGGTTGTCTGAAAATTGTTGGAGAGAGAATATTAAAGTGAAAAAGAGAATATTCCCCTCACTATTGTGTATGTACAAATACCACAATTCAGACATGGGTATTTTGTTGAAATGTACTCTGTGGAAAAATTTAAAACATGTTTTTTCATCAAAGTGCATGAAAACTGGAAAGAAATGCAGGAGAATTTATTTGCCTTGCAGATGCATTATTACACACCAACAATTTGCAAATTATATTCTGAGGTAATCTGAAAATAAAAAATAAAAAAGTCATGAAGAACGGATGAA
Organism: Pseudonaja textilis; assembly: GCF_049901715.1. Classification (NCBI taxonomy): domain Eukaryota; kingdom Metazoa; phylum Chordata; class Lepidosauria; order Squamata; family Elapidae; genus Pseudonaja; species Pseudonaja textilis. The sequence goes on along the minus strand of NC_141990.1, from coordinate 31,041,423 downwards.
AGAATTAAATATATTAAGTCTAGAATGAGAAAATTATGGGGAAACATGGTAGCTATCTTCAAATATCTAAAATATTATCATGCAGAGGAAGAAGACAAATTGGTTTCTATTGCTCCATTAAGCAGAATTTGTACAAAGGCTAGGAATCTCTGATAATTTAGCTTTGTCTAAATATTCAGAGAAATGTCCTATAGTGAGAACTATGTCCTTCCTTCCTTCCTTCCTTCCTTCCTTCCTTCCTTCCTTCCTTCCTTCCTTCCTTCCTTCCTTCCTTCCTTCCTTCCTTCCTTCTTTCCGCAAATAACTCAAGGTGACAAACATCCCTAATAGTCCTTCCTCCTCCTATTTTTCCTCACAGGAACCCTGTTTGATGGGTTGGGCTGAGAAAGAATGACTGGCCCCAAATCACCCAGCTGGGATTGATGAGTTCTCTTTTCTGAATGTATTCAAGGACAGGGAATAGATTAGGGCTGATGCTTTCCAGATAAACTGAGACTATATCTCCCAGAAGTCTAAGCCACTAAGCCCAAACATTGATAGGGATCTGCACTGATTGGTACCTAGGATGAAATGAACTCTGAGTTCCCTTTCAGTGTCATGATTTCATAATAATATATATATATACATATTCCACTGTTGCTAGTCAGAGTTAGACAAATAATTTGACATGCGGTAGTTTCTAAGTGTAATCTCTATGTCTTTTTCTCAATTCATTTAATAAGTAAAATTAGGAATCAGACTCATGATCAGCATAAATAAATGATTCCAGGAGTGAAAAAAAAATACATCTCCCCAGTATCATCTTTAAAGAGATACCAAACATCCCCCCTTCCCCAGGCTGAAGAAATTATCAAGTACTTCCAACAAGACTTCCTAAAATTCAGAGTTCCATTCACCCCCATATCCATTTACCCCAATTAACAACCAGAATGCATTGTGCTACAAATGAATCTGTATTTAATGCAAATCAGGAATGCACCAAAGATTCATCCCAGTTTTCATTGTGACAGCTCAGCAGTGAGATTTAAAGGTTGGGGTGGCCAAAGTATTGAGATGCAAATCAGCCTCTGCTCACAGCCTCCTGCTGTGGTCCAAATTTGGTAGAGATCAAGTTCGGCTGCCTCTGATGAGGAATTTGTGATCCAGCCTTTGCTTGGATTCACAAATGAGTTGCAGCCACAAGTATCATTTTCAACAATATAATTGTAATGTAGGAGATTAAAGTTTGCACTAAAGACAGTCTGCCTGGTCTCCCATTATATTTGCCTAGGTGCATATGAGTGTTTTTTGTATGGTTACCAGAGAGGCTCTTGTAGACAATGCAGTTGTGTACATCAGAGCTTACTTGCTCAGAAATATACACTCCTTGAATTATAAACATTTCATGATTTTCTCTCTTTTTTTTTATATGCAGATGGTAAAATACTGGCTGTGATGAACTCGTTTGGGACTTCTTGAAGGAAAAGTGCCATTACACTATAAAAACAAAAGAATAAAAACAGGCTGCTTAAAAGAAATACTGTGAAGAAGAAGCACATTTGTTAATTATTGCTGAAAATTTCAGGTAAGAAATAACCAGTTCAGACACTCACAATATAAAAATGTCTCTAGCTGTCTGGACTGTCATTTGCAAATCCCTAATATTCTCGGTCTCCTCCCTATGCACCACACATACATTTTAATGGTTCCAAAAAAAGAAAGCCTGCAACCATGTAATAATGAAGTAAAACTTAACATCATCTGGAAAATGGATTGACAGCCCTGGAGATGGGAAGTTTTTTTTTTTTTTTAATCTTTTGGGAAAAAAAAGAGAGAAAAAAAAAAACAAAGACTGCACAGCTGCTACTGTGGAGGTGACAAAGCTGTATCCAAGTTTCTGTAAATCTTTCCTAGGTCCAATAGCACCAAACACCATTTCAGTCCCCCCAGCATTTTATACTATGGGGCTTGCCCAAAAATAGATCTCAATTTTTGGCAAAGTCTCCACTTTATTTTTCACTGAATATTTTCCATATGTGACTTTGACCCAAGAAGCTCTATCATTTTCTTACAAGTAATGCAGAAGACCAATATCTACAGTAAAATTAGGAGCCAAGCTAATAAGTATACAATATGTGAGGTGCAAATATATGAAATATCAGTGAAAGTCAGGGCCACAAAGCCAGAGCCCTGGAATGTAAATAGTCAGTTTCAGCAAATATACAACAGTCTATAGCTTATAGTGGAATATTTGCATAGTTCACACATAATGCAAAAAAGCAATATTTTTAAGCCATGATTTATTCAACAAACCATAACAACCTGACTTTCATAACACTATGTCACAGTGGTGGTGGCTCCACATGTTACCCTAACACCCTAACATTTAAAGCCTGAAACTGCATTATAAGAGGATGAACCAGACCATCGTGTCTGTCACTGATTGTTCTGAATGAAGAGTTTGTAAAACTAAAATGTTTCAGACCCCAGCTATATTCCTGATGTCTGTTAAGTCCTTCAGAACAGACTTTTGGGCTTGAATCTGTAAATGATTCCATACCATACATCTTACTGGGGCTTGGCTCCCTTTTCTCCGGAAAGAGGCTAAACAGACTGTTCTGGACTGATATGATTTTTTAAAAATTTCTCTTGACTTTTTCTGAGATGAGTGGAATCTCTGGTTGCCCAGGAACTCATTACTTTGTCCTTGAGATACTATATATGCTGTTTATATTGCAGACAACAATAGTCCTTTGAGTGGTGTATATGGACTAAACTTACAAAAGTAGCTAAGGATAAGAGAATGTGAATAGGTCAAGGCCAAAACTAAATGGAATTATTATTTTTAATTAATCAGATTAAATGAAAAAGAGTTAAGAAAATTATTTCCCACATTTTCTTCTGTCATATTAAAAATTATAATTCTGCATTATGTTGGGGTGGTGGGCTCAGATTATACATGGTTCCTTTATGCTGAGAGATGATTAATATTTATTCAATTATGTACCACATGTAAGAGCCCTATTGGATGAGATTGATAATTTGACTAGTTCAGCATTCCCTTTCAAGTAGGCAGCCTTATGTTTTTAGAAACTTACAAATGAGACCTGAATGTTTCCTCTTTTGAGAAAAACATGCTGGCAAATGGAAAAAAACTAAGATTCCTGGAGAATAGGCATTCTAGCCTAGAGGGACTGGGCCTGATTACAGCCAGTGTCCAGTTCCATCTAAAGGCTTATCAGCCTGGGTTTGTTCATTTTTTTGCTGGGGGTGGGGCAGCTTGGCCTGTAAGTTCATATCAAGCTCTTTTATTAGAGACTCTTTTAACAATCCCCCCCTCCATTTTCCCTTTTAAAGAAATTCCCCCTTTCTCCTTTCATTTTGATACTCTAGAACCTCTAAAAGGTCCCAAAATGCAAAGGGGGGGGGGGGAGTTATTATACAGTTAAAAATGAGAAGGCCATATGGGGAAGCCATGGTCATAAGGAGAGGATTGTTAACAAAATCTCAGCCTGTGGCTGTTTTTAATTTATTTTTTGTTTTATGTGCAAAGAGAAACTTGGCCTTGAGAGTCTGGCTAATATCAGGGACTGGAATTTTGTAGATGTTTAATCAGAGGCCATTTTGCAGTGCAGGAGGGGTTGAGGGGAACTGTTGCAGATCTGTTCTTGTTTGCTTTTGTGTCACCGCGTCTGGCTTTCCTTAACCAACTTTCCTCCCCCTTTCCTCCCCCCCACCCCCCCATTTGCCAAGGCTGAGCCAAAAGCTTGATTTCAATTTACACAAGACAGGACACAATGCATTTCTCCAAAGTGACTTTATTTAGCTTATACTATATATATATTCATTCCTCCCATATCCACACAGTTTGCAGGCTACCTCCTATTCTCTTAAAAACCACAGGTGCCATTTGCAATTTAAAACCATGTCGTGAATTCAGCATTCCTAGCAGATCCACTGATAGTTTATGACCCATCATAGCTGCATGAAAGCCATTTCATATATTTTGGGTTGGAGGAGATTTTATTCCTTTGTAAATCTCTACATATTTTAGCACATGCCATTAACATGCAAATAATGGAGACAAGCCTAGTTTTAATTGCCCTTCCAATGATATGGCAGGTGTTTCTGTTAGAGCAAATTAGCTTTCTGTCAACTTCAGACTTTCCACAGATTCCCAGGATTATGGTTTAAATCAGAGAAATAACAAGCATTATTTTGTGTCCAGTGCTATCCCACTAAGTAACTTTTCATTTTAAGGAGATCTTGAACTCTGTCCCTTTCTACTCTCCTTCTATCTGTGGATTTCAAGAAATATTGCTTCCATATTCTCACAATCTAGAATCAGATTTGAAAAGGGAATTAACAGCATGAACACCAAGGAAGGGAAAGTTCTCATATAATTCCCTGAAACTGCAGGGAATGAAGCAGCCATATTTGCGTAGTAATGTGCCCTATCCAGATAAGATCAGTATGGGACATACTTTCTTCAGAAATCATTTTCCTGCATTTGGTCCAGACTCTTTATTCTACACTTGATAACATCTTCTAAGTATTTCTATCATTTGATGTGAGGAAGACAGGAGATTCAGAAGACCTGTTTGGCCACATTAGTCCAGATATTGAATGGCTTGCTGAGAAAAGCATTATTGGGAACTCCAGAATAATCTTAATTTGCTTTGGTACTCCAAAACCATTTAAACAGGTATGGGAAGGACATCAAGTCACCCAGGGATGGGATTCATTTTTTTTAACAACTGGTTCTGTGGGTGTGGCTTAGTTGGTGGGCGTGGCTTGGTAGTCATGTGACTGGGTGGACATGACTTGGTGGTCATGTTATTGGCAGGGTGTGGCCACCTCAATTTCACTCACATCGAGGCATGCATCTCCTCTCCTGGCCTCTCATGACTGTGGGGATGCTGCAACAGTCGTAAGTGTGAAAAATGGTCATGTCACTTTTTTCAGTGCCATTGTAACTTTGAATGGTCACTCCACACAAGCAAAGTACCATCAAAGGAAGGGAAAAAAACCCAGAGAAGTTCCTGAGACAGGAAGTCTAGTCCCGCCAAGTATGTAATAAGGGTTAATGGAGAGGCAGTTTCTGTAAGCAACACCATAATGTTTCCTTCCTGCCTTCCTTACAGGATTAGGCCAGTAATTTCTTCTAACAACCAGTTCTCTGAACTGCTTAGAATGTTAAAAACCGGTTCTAGCGAATAGGTGCGAACTGGTAGAATCCCACCCCTTAAGTCACCCACACACACACACACATATTCTTTTCACTGCAATCAATACAAAAGGTATAAAGAAACAAATTAGACTCTAGACAAATATTAAAATTCAACACCATAATTAGGTAAAGAGTCCTCCCAGTCTGAGCTTAATCTGAGATCTCTTTAATCAGTCACCATGAGTGCGTAGGCAGAAATATAAATTTTCCAAATAAATAAATAAAGATCAAATAAAGGGGCGGGGGATGGGGCTTTTCCGAAAGAAATCAACAAATGCTAAACAATGAAACTGGAAAATGATGTTGATTGCAAAAGCACACTCTCAAGGAATGCTGGCTAAGGGCAACTTCTTGGAATTCCTAGGAGAGCACACTTTCATGCACTTTCAAGGAACAATGGCAAGGTTTCTCTATCTAAAAAGTTTTAGAGCAGGATTAGGGTTGTACACCTCCAACAATTGGCTCTGCATGTTGTGTTCTCTGAAATAATCACCTCTGGTTTAAAGCCACTATTTGTGTATTTAATTCATAGCTTGGGAATGAACCTGATAAGATGTGTGTCTTAGGAACATTGTATGCCAGTGTTTTGCCAGCTGGGCAACTTTAAGATTTGAGGATATCAACTCCCAACATTTCTCAACTAGCATGGGGAATAGTTCTTTATTTGGAGAATTTCTGCCTTGTGTTTCTGTGTTTCTAAATATCATTCCTACAATTTTACTAATATATTCTCTAGCTCTATCTGTGTATCTGAGTTCATCTGTGTGTGATCATGTGAGCGCAAATAGAGAGGTCAGAGTTCAGTGTGAATTAAGCCCTCTCTTCTGCTCTGCATTTTCTTTTTCATTTCCCACTTTACTTCCCATCTTTTACCTCCTCTCTTTTCACCCCCTTCTAAATTTCCCATATTTTATCTTCTGTCTACTTTTTACTAGGTCCCATTTTTTCTTCCATCCTATTTTACCTTCCCCCCCCCCAAAAAAAATATATTGTCCATGCCATTCTTTCTTCTACACTCCAGCAATCCTTCTCCACTTTGTACACATACCGTTCTCTGCTCCTCTCTTACTTTACTTTCCCATGCTCTGCCAATTCCAGCCAATTCTACCTGGCATGAACAAATGTGCAAAACAAATAAGGACAGGTAAGCCAAGAAAAGGACTGCAGAGGTCAACTCCCCTCCATCAAGTGACACTTTAGGCCTTGCAACTTAGCTGATTAAGGTAAAGATGTGAACAACCAAAACTGGTTGCCCCTGTCATATCTAATTTGGTCCTATGATAGTTACCTCATTTTATTTTTTTTAATGGTCCCAATTACAGTAGCTGTCAGATTTTGAGTTTTTCAAACTGCACCTTGTGTGTGAAGTATTAAATTTGGCAAGAGAATATACAAACAGTGTTTCCTTAAGATCATTTATCAACAAATGTAAGATTCTGGCCACAATTCAAGGCAGTTATGAGCATGTTTAAACCTAATAATTATAAAGAGCTTAAGGGTTGTTACCCCATATTGGATTACAGCCATTTTTAAAAAATGTTTTGGTTTGTTAAATTTTCGTTCACAGTCAACTGCAGAAATGAAACGTTCAAAAAGTGCAATACATTATTTGCGACTGATAGGTTCAAACTTGACCAGTTTGGGACTTTTGTGTCAATTTGCCACTTATTAGCATTGATGAATGAAATGCCAAATCAATAATCAGTTTGCATAGGTGGTCTACCAATTGTGAGCATGAGGCAACCAGTTGAAAGACTGTAGGATAAAACCTCAATTATTTATTTGTACCATAAGGTGTGGTTAAAAAAAAATTAAGCAAAATTTTAATTGTACCATTATGAATGCTTTCTTTACTTTTATTTAACCATGCCCCATGAACATCTCTAATATCTATGTGGCTATACAAAGGTCATTTCAAATGAACAGAGCTACTAAGATGATGAAATACACCAAATATCTGTTTGATACTGAATCCTGTTTTAGAGAACAGCTTATAATCAGACATACATGCACACAAATATTTTACGATTTCTCCCCAGTATATCTCATTTAAAGCAAAAATGCAGTCTCCAAACCTGTTTTTTTTTTCAAATAACTAATCATTCTTCATTAATATTCATTGATGATTCATCTTTAATAAAATTGTTACATTTCCTTTCAAATTTGCCTAAGTTAGTGGCCATACTACATCTTACAGACTTTTCAGATGGGTATTAGATCACTATGCACTAATGAAGCATGCAAAAGAAACCAGTATATGAATTTAGATGACATTCAGGGTAGTATTTGAAATGATCATTGCAGAAACTATGTTTTTTTCACCTCTTTCTTCTACTGTTCTTTCTCTTAAACTATTATACCTCCCTGCTATTACAACTGCCATTACAATTTGCTAAACACAGGAACCAGAATTCATATTATCACATGGTAATCACTTGCAGAAATGAATACACTAAATCAGTTGGCGCCTTGGCCAGTTACAATTAAAAAAAAATGGCAGCCCCACAATTTTAAGATGACATTGCTATGGCAAGCTAGTCATAATATGGCTGAGTTACTACCATAAGCAATGGATTTAAAGTATTATGAAAATATATGCTTTCTTAAGTGCTGTGAATTATACCAAATAATTCTGAACATCTCTTTTACTAGGCTAATGAATCAGAGGGAATGCTTCCTCGCATTATCTGCAATCAGCAGAGAGAAAATGTATTTGGAAATTCATAATTCCTGGATAAATAGCACATATTCTCTAATTAAGTAGTGTCTGATTATATCATAGAGAAATTGAAATGAAACTTTTTTTAAAAAAAAAAAGTCCTGACTTCCATGTGGGAAATTTAGATGGGACTGCAAAGCATAAGAAAGGAAAGCATGAAGTAAGTTAAAATAAATCTTGAGTTTAATGTTAGCATCACAATCAAGGGGGCTTGTGGGAGGGCAGGCAGTGTTCCATTTTGATCATCCATGTAACAGAACAAGCAAGCTCTTCATAAGGAGAAACAAGAAAAATGAGCAATGGTAGAGCAGAAAGAGGAGCATGGATTCAAATCATAAGCCAATTCATTTTGACGTGGAATGATCCTGAGCATCCCTTTAGATCTGGGATTGGGAACTTTAGATTCCCCAGCCCACTTCTTAAAGCTGCAGTTTGATCCTTTATGTGCACTTTGATGTTCAATATCTCTTTTTGCTCCATATATTATTAATGTGCATGGATTAATGTGCATGAGTTAAACATCCTACAAAAGCATCTTAATTCTCTCATACATCAAGTAGTCACATCAAAAAAATGCACTGTTTTATCAATGGACATATTAATATTGAGTTGAGAAATGCAACTGGCAGGGGAAACTCAAACAGGAACAAGGATATCAAGTCCAAGTGCTAATTCCTGTGATCTTGCTTCTCTTCCATATTGTTTTATGCTACCTTTATATCTGTTTAGGACCTCTGTTCTCAGTTGCTACTGGCAAAGGCATAATTGCTTTCTTTCTTTCCCACCATCAGTAGCAGTGATACTCTCACTGAAGGTTAGAAGTGGGGATGGGGTGGAGGTGGAATCTGCTTTCTCTGACAGAGCAAAAGGATGCTCCAGGGGTTCATTTACCACATAGGTGAAGTATCACACATAATGACCTAAAGCAGTGTTTCTCAAGTACAGCAATTTTAAGATGTATGGACTTCAACTCCCAGAATTCCCCTAGCCAACTGTTTGGTAGAATTCTGGGAAATGAAGCTCACATACCTTAAAGTTGTTGAAGTTGGGAAACACTGCCTTAAAGTGATAAGGATGAAGGAATGTAATCTCTCTAAGGTATCTCAGTCTATCAGTGTTTAGCATGTCCTCTTTTTCTGATGTGGTGAATGTAACATGTCGCACAAATATCTATACTCTTAAATACATTCACTCAAAAGGTTTTTTGAGGTGTTTTCTGTTTGTTTGTTTTTCTTGGAGATCTCTTGATGTCTGACCCTGCTTCCTTTTCTGAGATTGGCTAAGATTAGAATATATTTAAAAAACATTGGCATAATCCTATGCTCCATGTTATATCATAGTAATATTATTAGTGTTTAGATTAGTGTTTATGCAAACATCTTCAATCACTTAATAAGCACCCGAAAGAGTCTCTAAACTTTTTGGGAAGTTGCAGCTAACAAGTATGTATAGCATCAATAAAAGCATGCTTAAGCAAGGGGTTGGACTAGAAGACCTCCAGAAGGTCCCTTCCAACCCTGTTATCCTGATAAGAAAGAAGGGGAAAGTAAAAGGGAAATTATTCTTGATCATCTCATAGAACTAAGTTAAGCATGATCCCCGCTCCCATTGCATTTCAATCAAATCTGAATTGAATGAATTTGCCAACGTCCCTCCAAAGGAACTGAACATTGCATTACCTTTTTTCCCCCAGGAATCAAATCCTCCTGATTTTTTCAACACCAATTCCATTAACTTTCATCTGAAACCATAATCAGAAACTTTCATTAATATGGGGCAGAGGGGACCAAACAAGGCAAAAAATTGGTTGGAGCACAATCAGACAGGTAAGTTTCATGATGCTATGGCCAGTTTGCAACGCATCGCATCGCATCGCATCACATCACAGACATGCTGCCTGTAAGGCAGGAGGACTTATACATTGGAACTATGCCAATTTAAGTACGGTGGTAACTGTGCTGAACTACTGTGAAACAATTCAGGCAGTCAGCAAACAGGGCTAATTGCTAGTGTGGGAGATATTATGGGTAATTTACTGCCCACTGAGGGATTGTACCTCGAAATAAGGTCCCCTCCCCTTTCCTCTGGATAGACTATGCATGTTAATGCCCTGTTGCAATCATGTACTGAGAGGACATCTTGATATGCGTCCATAAACACACTTCCAGCATAAGACCTCATTCAAGATCCTCTGATAGTTGCAATGTTTTGAACTGTTGAATAACCACAGGACTGCAATTAGAGGATGCTGGTAAAAATGCCTGATTATCTTAGGTCTGTGGGTAGCAGAATAATAATAAAAAAGAGGAGATAATGACATGTCATAGAGCTTTCTCTGAACATTAATGACAAGCCGAAAGGGGTAAAAATATGCAGATTTTTAGTATTTACAGACACAGGGTAAGCGAGAAGAATTCTAACTATGTGGAAGTTCATTGCCTTGGTAGGCAAATTGCAACACACATTTTATAAATGTGCATGTATATCAATTCCACAGTATACATTTTCCATGTTTGGACAAATCTGAGACTCTGACAATTTTGTATTCCAGTTTCTCAGTCCCAGGAATGGACAAAAGGAGAGAGCACTAGGACAGAATCAGGAGAGACTTCTTGTCTGAAGCCAAAGCAACAGCACCAGAAATAACCTGCACCACCAGAGAACTCATTAGGTAACATAGAAGGTGAAGTCAGTGGATTTTGGGAAAAGGAATGCTATACTTAGGAATTTGATTTGTATAACCTGATAGACTGAAAGGAGGCCAGAGTTAAGCCACAATAGTTTTATTTCTTTGAGCCTAGCTTGTTTTGTAAAAATAGCAACTACATTTTTTTCAATTCCAATTGACAGAATGATAGGGGAGGAAGTAGGAAATAGCCCAGGATCCCCAAGATTTTGTAGTGGCCAAGAGAAAACAAGCAAACAAAATAATGGGATATATCTCATGCATACGTACATTTTTGTATTACAAACAATTTCAGCAAGTAAACCTTGTCTGACATGTTACATCAACTTAAATATCCCTTTCTACAAAAGTAACCAATTACATCAAAAAGTAAGCATACAAGTTTTGGATGGATAATATGAACTTATTTAATTTATTTCACCCATTTTCGTCACATCTAACTATCTGTCTTTCTGCATCTGTAATATGTGAATATATTTGCTCTCTGTGTGTATGTGTGTGTGGTGTGTATCTGTTTCTGTGTGTGTGTGCATGCATGCATGAGTGGCATAGATGATAGATCTAATTTATAGCTGAGTACCTTCATTTTAGTTATTTCATGAGAATATTTTAAGCTAGGTCTGCATAATATTAAAATAAGTTAAAATCTATGTAAAATTTATGAGAGCTTGTCAGATGTAATGCCTGATAAAGTAAGTTTAATGCTTTGGAATACTCGTTTTCTCCAGGCTGAATCTAGGTGTCCAAGTATCCAGTTTAATTTTAGAAACTCCTTTCCATTAAATTGTTCTTGTATTAATGAGATAAAGCTCAATTTAGGAAAAGAAAAATGCATTTCCCTTTCTTCAGTTCTACAGAACAATAAAATAAGTCACAGAATCTAGACAGCTAGTTAGAGGAGAAGGAAATATTTTCCTAGAGTGACTATTTCTCCTCTTTTCACAACAAGAAGTATTCTTTTTATAAGAATGCCTCTTCAAAAAGGTGTCATTGCTTGAAATACAACTCTGGTTTTGTGTACAAATAAAGCTGAAACAGCTGACCTCCTTCCAAACATTGTCTTCTATCTACAAGATTGTGATGTCTTGTTTAGTTCTCTGACACTCCATATTACTGTGATGGGTTTAAACAAAATCCAGGGTGGCTTATGTTCTGTTTTCATTCTGGGTCTCAGATAGCATATCTAAAAAGAAGCCATACTCACCAACTGATGAGATCAACACAGCCAAAACAATTATTTTTTGCCCACATAGTAACTCTAGTATAAATTGCAGCTATTCTCCTAGCCAGTTTCTTCCCTTATGGTTACACAATTAGCTTTCATTTGATAGTGTTGTGAATTCCACATACCAAGAATTCCTTTCTTCTTTTCCCTGATATGTATCTGGTAAAGTTCAAAGAAAAGTAAAGACAAAGCCCATAGAGCAGCAACAGCAACCTGAAGCTTCAGGGTTGTATCTCCCCTATCCCAGCCTCTGCTTTTAACAGTTTTGGAGCATAGTCTGAGTGTGAGTGTGAAAAATCAACAGGGTAAAAATGGCTATAGTTTTAAAATAAAGCCACAAAGACTGTAACTTAAGCTCCAGATAGACAAAAACACATTAAAGGGGGAAAATCCCAATAAAGCCTCTCCAGTGTAGGGGGAAAATTGAGAACATGTCCTATTCCCACATGTTTGTTTGCATATTACAGCCTCCGCTACCCCTCTCAAAATACTTTCAGTCACCCTCCAGAGCTGAAGAAGCTTCTTGGATGAGAAGCGAAAAGTCTTCAAAGAAAAACAAGAAAGTCCAGTTGCCTCTTGAAAAAGCACCTTTGGGACCATTCTGTGTGATGAACCCCAGATCATAAATTCTGTTTTAATTAGCTTTTGATATCTCTGATGAAAATACTATTCATTTGTTTATATTTTATATATGCACTTGTTACACAATTCAATAATTCCATTACATGGCTACTATTTAAATTTAAATTCATGAAATGTGCATCATTAAAAGAAGTTGGGATGTACAGAGGGAGAAAAGAGAAGAGAATATTGCTTTCAGACACACAAAAGATATCACTAGAGCAGGCCAACCAATTCACCTCATAGTGTTGTTGTGGGGAATATAGGAGGAGGAGGGAATATTAGGTATTTTCACCACCTCGAGTTATTTATAAAAATAATAAAGGCAGGATAAAAATTGTAAAAAGAAGAACAGGAAATGTTTTCATTTTTCAGAAGGAATCAAAAGTTCCTTCTTTCCATTCACTTCAGTAAACTGGAGCATTTTGGCCTTTAAAACTTCTAGAATCTTTTTTGCATCATCTCTTCTGCCTTTTCTGAAGTCACTGTTTATTCTAAGAAGGAAATGGGCAAACCTGAAGCTTTCAAATAAAACATCTTTGCTGCAGCCTCATGCCAAGGAAACAGGGTGTGTATCTACAGATTCAACCTTTCAAGTCACACAAAACTTCTGGGGGCTTAGACAGTTTGTCACTTTGTCCTTGCAAGAGACATTTTCCTTTTTTCAGAAGTTAAATACGATAAGATAGCAGGAAAAGATTCAGCGTTAGCTTCAAGATAACTCACTTTGATAAGAATAAAGTGCCCTAAGCTGAGGTGATGCCAAGGTCACTTGCCTTGCACTTAAAAAGCCCCGATAAATAGTACTTCTGCTTCAGAAGAGACTGCTTGGCTCAATTCAAAAGTCCTTTCTGAGGCTGGCAAGCACCTTGAAAATGGGTACTTACAGAGCAGAAAAGGAAACAGACAATTGAACTTCAGGTACTGGCTTCATTTGGCACTGTAAGAGACTGACATTCCAACAAAAGGCCCTCTAGCTTCAGGACTCATCATTCCTGGAGGGCAGCTGAGCCTCCATTCCACCATGATTATTATTGATACTTCTCTGTCATTTCTATTTCATGCTTAGTCCAGTTCACCAGCAATAACAAGATAAAGCTCTTTTCCCACAGGGCCCAATGGGATCAGAGGTGGCATTGAGCAGATTCTTACCAGTTCTGGAGAGCTGGGTAGCAGAAATTTTGAGTAGTTCGGAGAACCGGCAAATGCCACCTCTGACTGGAGGTTTTACAGTATCCTTCCTCTGCCATGCCCACCAAGCCACGCCAACAGAACCATTAGTAAAAAAAAAAAATTGAATCCCACCACTGAATGGGAGTCTAATAGAGTGGCAACCATCTTAAACTCTCTTGCTCCTCTTCTTATATTCTCTTGCTCCTCCTCCTCCTCTTTACCCTGCCATCCCTTGGGACAAAGTGGTGATAGACAGGAGGAGGAGGAGGAGGAGGAGGAGGAGGAGGAGGAGGAGGAGGAGGAGGAGGAGAAGAAGAAGGAGAAGGAGAAGGAGAAGGAGAAGGAGAAGAAGAAGAAGAAGAAGAAGAAGAAGAAGAAGAAGAAGAAGAAGAAGAAGAAGAAGAAGAAGAAGAAGAAGAAGAAATAATAATAATAATAATAATAATAATAATAATAATAATAATAATAATAATAATAATAATAATAATAATTGATGATAACGAGGAGGAATATCCAAAAATGCCAGCATCAGTGAGAGCAAAGGAAAATGTAAAATGCAGTCCCAGCCAAGCCCTCAACTCAGTCAAGTCTTCCAGTGGGACAATCTATTAATTCAGAAAAGTCCCAGTGCAGATTTCTTGGATCTTTGGCCCAAAAAACCTGGAGATGGCAAATAAGGAGAGGGATGTCAGGCAGCTAAGCAGGATAAGCCTCATATTAGCTAAGTTCCAACTTAAACTTAATCTGAATTAGAAAAAGGTTGACTTAACCAAGATATTTGAATTCAAGTTTCAAATGAAGTAAAATTTGAATAATATTTGAGATGGAATGCCAACAGGATTTGATATGTGTGTGCATGTGCATGCATCTGTGTGTTTGTGTGTGTATCTGCATATTCTTTAACAGGGATGACAATATTGCAGCATCCAGAGTACCTCATAAGAAACCTATACAGAAATTATACTGAGCAATTCAATGTCCAACTTCAATTTTTAAATATATTTCAAAAGGCAACTAATTAAGCCCATTAAAGATCACTAACACTTGTCTGTTGATATATTTAATTGGCAAGATTAATCTGCACTGTGAACAATATTACATGTTGCTTTTGGAACCTTTTAAAAATGAGTTATTATTTTAGTATGATATAATAAACTCATAAAAAGAATAGTAATAGTAAAACTGTGGGTAACATATTTTCTTCAATTGAAAGAAAAGTAAAGAACAGTCTGTATTATTACATGGCTGTGCAGCATTTTGTATTTAAAGGGGAAAGATGCTTTAAAACATTTGGGGGACACTTATATAGTATCTGAGGCAACTAGATGGTAGAGAGTGTACCACAAGTTAAAGAAATAGATTAAAAGGTTAACAAGAACAAGAATTTAAAAAATGTAGAGAAAGAATAAACCAAAAGAAAGATGGCGTAAGATGGCAAATAAATATAAGACTATATATTTACTTCTCTCTCTCCCAAAGTATTTGCCTGAACAACTTTTTATAGAAAAAGTGAGACACAAATAGCAGAGCAACGTTTTCCAAGTAATATGAGTGGAGTGGTTTGTGAAGGTCATAAGACTAAATTTCTGGCTATTCATTGTGATTTGAAAGAACCAGTTGATGCCTTTGCCCCAGCTGTTTTTGTATATGAAAGGATAACTGGAGCAATATCTGAGACCGCACTCTTCTATTCATTATCTTAGAAACTCTCTGAATTGATTCAAAAGCACTGATTCTACATGGTTACTGTCCCCAAAATTTTCAGAATGTAGAGGTATAGTAAAATACAACTTCAGCTCCTCCTTTTTAGGTCTGTTTCTTTTGAACAAGTCTATGGAGATTCTCAGTCATCCAAGTCATGACTGTCCCAAAGGTGCTATTTCAGAAGGCAACCAGATTTTCTTGTTTTTTCTGTTTTGAAGATGTTTTACTTCTCATCCAAGAAGCTTCTTCAACTCTGCCTAGATCCTTGAAGACAGCTGGTCATCTGCATTCTTTTAGAGAGCTTTAGGACCATTTGGAGGTTTATGTGTGTCCTCAGGATCACCTGAGTAGTGCAAATGAGTAGTGCACCTTTGACACAAGCATAACCTGGATTACTGAGAATCTCTATAGACATAGCTATGCACTTTGGGATGAACACCTTACTTTTGAACAATTTATATCCTTCCAGCAGTACATTCCAGCCATGAGTTTCATCTCACCAAGTTTCGGTAATGGCAATAATATTGTATCTGCCCTCATGTATTAGGATTTCAAGTTTGTTTCATATATTTTGAGCATTAGAATATAGGCATCTGAGTCTTTATGGCTGACCCTGCATTTGCTTCCTGTGTTCCTGTTTTATCTCTGACTTCCCTTTTTTTCTCACTATTCCCTACCTCATTGTTTATTGGTATTCTTGAGGTTTATGCTTGGTAGTATTTATTAAACTATTTTCATATAATAAATGTTTGGGGGTCAATCAGCAATTTGAAGCTTCAAGAAAGGGTTGATGGGCTGAAAAATTGGTGACCCTGGACAGAGGTGGTATTCAGCAGATTCTGACCAGTTCTGGAGAACTGGTAGCGGAAATTTTGAGTAGTTCGGAGAACCAACAAATACCACCTCTGACTGGAGATTTTACAGTATCCTTTCCCTGCCCCGCCCACCAAGCCACACCCACAGAACCGGTAGTAAAAAAAAATTGAATCCCACCACTGACCCTGGGCCAAACTACAAAGCTGATCAAGCCACATTTTCCAAGGATAAGTTCCACTTATTTCAGAGGAATCCATTTCTTAGAAGACCAATAATGTGGTCTTCATATCTTCATATCACCTATCTCCAATATGATACCTTTCAAATGTGCAGGTATACAATTCTCATCATTCAAAGATAACATATAGACAATCATTGTGGATGCTTAGCGTAGCGTAGTATTACTTACCTGCAGTATTACTTACAGCAGTACTTACCTGCTCTTTCCAAATCCTGTCAAAAATTATTGCAGAAAAAAAAGTGGTAGTGCAGCTTTAGGTTTCATTTGAATTGCACCCTCACAGTTATTGAATATGCAGTTGTTGCCATTTAATTGTTTAGCAGCTTCTGACTCTGTGACTCAATGTACATTTTGCCAGAATTGTCTTTGAGTAATTATGCTTGCATCACTTGTGGTAGGATCTATCCAACTTGACTTCTGTTGTTGTTCCCACCTGCCCTGTTTTAATATTTCCTCCAATTTTTTCAAGCACCAGATATCCAATGAATTTTGCCTTAATATTACTTGTCCAAGGTTTAGTTTTATTATTAATACTTGCACTGAGGTGTCTGGTTTTACTTTGCCTAGCACTGAATTACTTGTTCTTTCTCAAGTCCAAATTTTTTTCAACAATTTTTTTCAGCACCACAATTCAAAGGCATGTGATTTTCTTCATTCAGCCTTTCTGATGGCTCAGCTTTCACAACTGGAAAAAACATGTTTTTGACAATATATACCTTTGTTCTCAGCATGATGTATCTGCACTTCAATATTTTGTCCAAATCTGTCATAGTCTATTTTCAAAGTAACAGACATTTCTTTATTTTATTACTACAGTTACTGTTTCTATGAATTTTGAAGCCTATAAAGTATGTTATGCTTCAACATCTTCTCTACTTATTTGCATTGGGTTGGCATTACCTGTTGATAAAATTCTACTTTTTTAATATAAAGGAACAGACCAGTTTTTGCATTTTTCCATTTTCCAAGTGACTCTTTATATCTTTCTAGTTATCAAAATAATGCCAACATTAATGTATATCTGAGAATGTATATGTGAGAATGTTGAGGTTTCACTCACTAATTGTAATTCCACTTTCTGTTTCTTCAACAAGTAGTCCTTAAATTACAACAGTATTTGGTACCTTAGCATGATTTCCATCACTAAGTGAGGCAGTGGTAAAATGTGATGACCCAGGGCATGGCACAATGGCAACACAGTCACAAATAAGCAAAAAGTGTCCCTTTAGTACCTCCAACATTGCCTCCAATGTCCAGGTTACCTTTGGATGAAGAAAAACTCTCCTAAGAACAGTCTTAAAGTGGAGGAAATTCAGTCCGAAAACAAAGTACATACAAACTGTAAATAAAAATCCACACAAACCATGCTGCAACTTGACAGGGCAGGAGAAGGAATTGCAGACTTGAAAGCCAATAAAACACACACAGTTGGGAACACGCCAGGAACCCAGATAAGCCTTGACGATACCATATAATTCACGATTTTCTCCCAACAACTTTGCTGTGCACAGCTTCCCTTTTTAAACACTGTGTTCCCAGCTGCAGCTAATGAAGGGAATCAGGGCCCTTTCCTCCCCCATATGCCATGCAACTCATGTTGCTCCCTTCTCTGTTCCTCCCTGCATGCCTTAGGATGAAGAGGGGGTGGGCCTGGGTCTTTCTCCGAATTCCCTCTCCCCTGCTCTGCCCAGCTGGCCTTTGCCCTTCCCCAATTTCTTCCACAGCCAAGGGAGCCACACTCCCACTCCCTGTTAACTGCTCGGCCTCCCACTCCAAATCAGATTCCAACAGGGGCATGACATAAAGTATGGCATCCACGTAACTGCATCACTTAGTAACAGCAATTCCTGCAGTTCCAATTGCCATCATGAAGCAAGGATTGTGGGTTATTAATTGAGCATCTATTTTCAAGTTTCTGCCAAATTCCGACAACCATCATCAACCAACAACCAGAAAGCTGGCAGGAAGTTATAAGTCCCTGTTGACTTGCAACTAGGCCAGCAGGCAGGTAAGTGACTGCTGCTGAATAGGAAAAGCAAGAGGATGTGAGGCTAGCTAGGAAAGCATGGTGCAATCATGGCAAGGCTTGGGCTGACTATTGCCAAGGGAAGGGGAGGGAAGGGTGTGTGACTGGTTGGGGAGGGTGCACAAGGGTGACTGAGAGGCACAGCACAAGCACAGTGGGACTTGGAATGGCTGCTGCCAGTGGGAGATGATACAGGAAAGGTGATACATGAAAGGCATGGGTGAAGATAGTGCACAAGTAGATGGAGATGCACATCATACATGCAGAAGGGCTGAGGAAAAGTGGGTGGGTGAGACTTATCTGGGTAATTTTCAATCTGCCCTGCCAGCTTCCTGACTGACTTTGCTTGAGGAAAGGCAGCAGGGAAGTTCACAAATCACAATCGTGTGACTAGGAGACACGACAAGTGTTGTAAGTGCAAGGCAGTTACCAAGTGGCCAAATCATAATCACATGACTGTGGGAGTGTTTGGATGAATGGAACTTTGATGACTGAACCAATACTTGTTTAGTCGTTGAACAAGTAGTTGTTAATTGACTTATCTGTAGTCCAATTTCTTCTAGTCTATTTCTCATGATATATATGAATGTAGATGCTTTTTTACTTCCAATTTTGGCATTCCAATTATTTAATGACATCCTTCTTGGTGCTGAGTAGGCATTCTATGGCTAGTCAGACTTCCACTTCTACATTTTGCTTGGAGCATAAATTTGTATTATCACAATAATGATTTGAATTAAGATCATCCTCTCATTTTCCTGGTTGTATCTAAGGACTTATTTTGATACTGTTGTAAATTAGCAGACATAGCTACTCAACTTCTTTTATGAATTTCTTCTCCCCGGTAGACAATGTGATACTACTCTGATATGAAATAGCAGACTACAGTTCAAATCATTTCAGTCCTGACATTTCTTCCCTGACAACATCAGGTTTACCTTGGTTCATAGTTCTGACACTCCATGTACCAATAGTAAATAATATATATCTTTGAAGCATTAAATTTTATTTTTATCTCTGTTATATCACAGCTCATTGTCCTTTTGACTTTAATCTAGTCACATCATAGGCATCATTATTATTTACTCTTTCCCATAGCCCTTACCCAGTAGCTTGTTATACAGCAGAAGGACAGAATTGGAAGGGACCGTAGAGGTCTTCTAGTCCTCTTCTCAGAAGGAGACCCTATACCATTTCAGACATGTGGTTGTCCACATTCTTAAAAACTTCCAATATTGGAGCATCCACAACTTCTAGAGGCAAATCATTCTGGAGGCAATAGTACTTAGACTTATATAATGCTTCACAGTGCTTTACAGCACTCTCTAAGTGGTTTACAGAGTCAGCATCTGGGTCCTCATTTTACCAATCTTGGAAGGATGGAAGGCTGAGCCAACCCTGAGCCGATCAGGATTGAACTGCTGGCAGTTGGCAGAATTAGTCTGCAAAACTGCGTTCTAATCAGTGGTGGCCTTAAAAAATTCTAGCAATGGGTTCCCTGCCCAGTTGCTGAGGGTGTGTGGCCATGGTGCACCACAGCAGGGGGATGTTTTGTCCTCTCTAGGCTCCAGAGGCTTTTCTTGAGCCTCTGGAAGGATGAAAATGGCCTCCCCATGCTCTGGAGGCTGTCTGGAAGCCGGAAATGGGCCCATTTCTGGCCTTCCTGAACTTCTGGTAATCTGGTTTTTCGCCCTCCCTGAGCCTCCATGTGTACCCTGCACTTACCTGCATCCAAAACAGGCCACATGAGGACTCCTGGGAGGGCAGGGGCAGGGTGGGCGGGCCAGCCAGGAGTGGGATTTGGGGGTTCTCCAAACTGCACAGAATCTTAGCGAGGGGCTCTCCCAAACCCCTGCAAACTCCCAGCAGCCCACCCTGATTCTAAGTACTGTGTCATTTTGTTCATCCAAGTCCAAAATTCATCTTCCAGTATTATGTTGAGGTTGTCCTGGTTATTGAATTTAATTTTTAATTCTTAATTCCATGGAGATTTCTATTTAGCTGCCTCTACTTTTGAGAACTGCAGCTGTAAATGAGATTCAAATGCTCATCCAAATGTGGATGCTGTACTTGATTTTGAGTGATGAAAACATATCTGTCCTTTATATATTCATGCTGAGAAAGAATACATTCATGCTCTTCTTAAACCCAGAAAGCCTTTGGGAGTGTTTTGAATAAAAGAGTTTCCTTAGAACACATATCTTCAACTAAATTCTCTTGTTGGGTGACCACAGAATTCCCAGAACAATACTGTCACAAATATGTAAAAGTCAAAGGTTATATATAAATACATGATAGTGCAGTATAGTTGAAGTTAAGCATCAAATTGCTCTAAAACAGGGAACAGAAATTTCCATATTTTTCCATACATTTTTAATGTGATCATAACATCACCTCCAGTTAAGAAATCACAGTACCTTGATTGAAAAAGGCTTTCCATTCCTTATTTAAAAGATTAACAAATATGTAACTATGTTAGATATGCATTATAATAATAAACACCTAAATGGAGTCTTGTGAATGAATCCATAGATAATTTCTTTTCCTAGTAGCTTAAGGAACCAATAGCCTTTTTTCTTGCCAGCTGTAAAACATTTGTCTTCTGGTTCTGGCACTGAAAAATTCAAGGGATTAACAATAGAATGAAAAACCCTTTCCATGGTCCTGCTCTATGGATCTCACAGCAAAAGCCTTCATTGTTTTCAAAGCCAACATGGAAAGAAATTGGAAATAAGAAGCAAGACAGCCAGCTATCCATCTTTTGCCAGCCTGCATGCATGCAATTCATTGTTGATGATGATGACCAGGTGAGTTGCTTAATTTAATTCAAAGGCACATAACTGGCTTTCATTTCAAGACAGTTACTTATTCAAGCAATTTCCTGCACATGTGCATGCTCAGTTAGGTACAACAGTTCTTGCTGCTTCAGTGAGAAAAGATTAGCAGACTTTGAACATTAGGCACATTTTCCTAATCCAATGCCTTTACCCAATGAACAGAATGTACTAAAATTGGTAATATTATTTTCCAAAATACTTAACAAGATAAGGTTATTTGCTACATAAAATGTTGCAATGAAGACAGCTAAATCACAGAGAATTAGAATTTCCCATCCTTTCCTTGAGATGATCTTTTTGGAGCAACTCTTTTTTCTAGACATATTTACCTCTTCGCTATTGTAAAATTTTCATTTGTTGTGAAATGATATTCTTTGGGATGGGAGAATTCTTTAATTCTTGTTTCATTTTTATCTGAGCTGAAATCACCTATCTTTTCTCTTTACCTCTCCTCCATCTTTTTGAGTTTATTATAAAACATTCGCTCATATACACTTTACTTGTGTAATAAATCAGAATCTCTATCACAGTACAACCTCACTGGATCGTTTCATGATATCGGTTTCTTCCTAGTATTTTCCTAGATTTTGCCCTTTTTATATCAACACACACATTTTGGTGGAAAGGATTTTTTATTGGCAGCATTAGAATATTTCAACTCCTTGCTCTCTGGGTATGGACAAAACAGGGGAACAGTTGTTGTAGTTCTGATCAATTAATTCACTTTTAAAATTTTGTGCCCCACCCACTTCCCACACCAGATACATATGTACATTTATGTACATTGAATTATGAAGACTGATTTTGAATCCCAGCTTCTCTGCACTAGTAAAGAACCAAAGATGGATAACTCTTATCTTTTGCTGCCATGGGCTACATAAGCTATGTAAGAGACCAGTGAATTTCTTAGGCCTAATAGGAATAGAAAAATTAATGGACACCAAGAAAGTCCAGTTGCCTTTTGTCAAAAGTATCTTCGGGAAACCATGACCTGAATGATTGAGAATCTCCATAGACAAGAAGATAATAGAATTCGAGATTTGAAACGGCATGACTTTCTATGGTACAATAAGGTTACAGTTAATGTACATTTTAAGAATCATTACATTAGAAGTGTCATATTGAGAATGTGGATCAGATATAACCCCAGATTTTGCCCCAGAATGACTTTCTGGGTCTCAATGCAAGAAGCATTTTTAGGAAAGAAATAGTAGGTAAAGAAAAATGGTTAACCTATTGAGAGTTGTTAGAACAGGAACACAGAGAATATAAGATGATATCAAAAGAGCAATTGGCTGCAGAGGGATTTAGTTTTCAATGGTTTTTGGAATGAATAGTTAAGAGCAAGATTTATGGTAGATAATAGGACATTTGGAATTGAGCAACAGAATATAGAAGTTGAAACTAAACTTTGTAGAAATGATGAACAGGTAAATGATAACATGTATAAAATTTTATTGAAATTTGAAATGGAAGAACAACAAGTGAAAGACTATGATAAAATGGGAGAAGGATTTGGACATAACAGGGAGTTAATTTGATGGAACATGGGATTGAAATATATTGTTAAAAGGATTGAAATGTATGTTACAGTACAACTTAAAAGGAAATATCTATAAAATGATATAATGTTGCTTTATGACTCCAGTAAAATTATCTAGAATGTATAAAGATACTTTAAATTTATGTTGGAAATGGAAATATCTTGAAGGGTCATTTTATCGTGCCTGGTGGATTTGTAACAAAACAGAAATTTTGGAGTTCAAATTTTAAAGTTCAAAATTCAACTGAAATGAGAAATTTTCTTGCTTTGATTAAGGAACAGTAAATTAGAAAAGATCTAAGATTATCATATGCACAAAAGTGGGAAAGACTTTGAAATAACCACATCAGAGAATTGGTTGGTGAAGATGACAGAACAAGCAGAGATGGCTAACTTAACTTGTTTAGTTAGAGAAAGATCAGCAACTACATTTATCAGTGACTAGAAACCTCTTATGGGCTTTTTGCTAAAAAAAAAAGAGAGGAAAATAAACTTGTGATTTATGGGTTTGAAGACTCTAAGGCAGGGGTGGGCAAACTTTTTGGCTCGGGGGCCACATTGACTTTTAAAATTTGACAGACAGGCCAGGTCAGCACAAGATACGATACATATAAAAAACTGCATTTGTTAACAGTACGTATCAAACATAAACAGAAAAAAGCATTAAACTTCGCTTTCTTTTGCTCCAGTTAGGTGGTCCCAGCATGCACAAGGAGCATGAAGGGAGGCAACAAGGGCATGTGATGGGTCCCTCCATGGTCCCCTCCCAGGTGACAGCCAGGGCTTTGGCACCTACTTTTTTCCTGAGAGGTATGGTGTCTGCCTCCCTTCATACTCCTTGTGGAGGGACACACATGCCCCGTCACCCCTGCCGCCACTATGTTTGCTCGGCTTCTTCCATGGGGGCACTCTTAAAGTCGACCAATAAGTGGTCCTGGAACATCCGCCCACCTGCCCGGCACCCACCCTCCCGGAGCATGCTTTCTTCCTTCTCCTGGAGAACGTGCCTCTTCCAGCCTGGCTAGCCAGCAGGTGACCACATGTCCTGGGGCTTGTCGGGAGATGCCTGCAGCATGCCTCTGTTCTATGTATCAGGGCCAGCAAGTCCGAGTAGCCGGCGCATAGAACAGAGTGGTGCCAGACCATTGGAGAAGTGGAGCAAAGCCGGAGATCATTAGCCGCCTCTTTCGCAGCACAAGAAGAACAGGGTGGTGCCAGACCATTGGAGAAGCGGAGCAAAGCTGGAGATTAGTAGCTGCCTCTTTCGGCGCAGAAAGCTTCCCCCAACCAGCCGGCTGGTGTCCTCCTCCTCAGCCATACAGAACAAACAGAGAAGGAGGAGAGCAGCTGGCCAGTTGGGGGAAGCTTCTTCTGTTGCAAAGAGGTGGCTAATGATCTCCGGCTCTGCTCTGCTTCTCCAACATCCAGCACCACCCGTTCTGTGCACCGGCTGCTCGGACTTGCTGGGCCTGACACAGAACAGGGCGGCACCGGATGTTGGAGAAGCAGAGCGGAGCCAGAGATCATTAGCCGCCTCTTTCGTAGCACAAGAAAAACAGGGTGGTGCCGGACCATTGGAGAAGCGGAGCAAAGCCGGAGATTAGTAGCTGCCTCTTTCGGTGCAGAAAGCTTACCCCAACCAGCCGGGGGATTGTCTCCTCTGGCAGTTTGTTCTGTATGGCTGAGAAGACCAGCTGAGAAGCGCGCTGCCAGGCGGAGGCCATGCGGCGCAGGGCAACACACTACGCCCAGCCCTGGCGAGGGAAAGCAGTGGGCGTTCCCCGGGTGGCAGCCTCGGCCCCGCCACCAGGGAAGCGGCTGCCCAGCTCCGGAGCTGATCCATACCTGACTGGCTGGAAAGGAAGGCTGTATAGCGTTGGTGTGTGTGTGATTTTTTGGCGCGCGACGCAGGGTCTCTTTTGGCCAGCCCCGATTTTTTTTTCAGAGGCAGGCCAGATTAAAAAGGCCAATGGGCCGGATGTGGCCCGTGGGCCGTAGTTTGCCCACCCCTGCTCTAAGGTGTAAAAGAAAGAGGGAAGGAAGGAAGGAAGGTTATGTTTTTAATTCTGTTGAAAAAAAATATTTTAAAAAATTGATTCTAATTGATTGATTGATTATGTGCCATCAAGTCACTGTCTTAGTGACCACATATGTAGGTTTTCTTCAGGATGGTCCTTCAGGTCTTGTTTGTAATAGTGGACCCATTACCACTATAATTGAGTTCATCCATCTTGTCACTGGGCATCCCCTTCCTTCCTTCCTTCCTTCCTTCCTTCCTTCCTTCCTTCCTTCCTTCCTTCCTTCCTTCCTTCCTTCCTTCCTTCCTTCCTTCCTTCCCAGTATTATTGATAGCTTGGGCTTTGCATAATGTACCAAAAGTAGGATAATTTAAGAATGACATTTGTACCTTGACTAAGAACTCTGTATTGATTTATTTGATGGTCCATTTTTTGTATTCTTAGCTGTCTATGTTATTATCAGGAGTCTTCTCCAAAACCAAAATCAAAACCATGAATACTTTTGCTATTCTCCTTCTTCAAATCCAACTTCATTTCCATAGAGTCTCATAGGGAAAATGTATGCTTCTGATATTTGTAGATATAGATACATCTTTGTATCTGAATAACTTTTCCAAAGCCTTCCTGGCTTCTCTACCAAGAGAGAACATGTGGCACATTTCATGGTTGCCATGTCTTTCGCAATAGTTGATCCTAAAATGCAGGAGTTATCCACTACTTCAATAGTTAAAAGGAAGAAGAAAAACATCAAAATCACAAAAGTAAGTCAAAATCACACCTGAAAAAAATACAAAGCAACCTGAATTGGGATGTGCACATCAGTAGACGAATGAGCATATGGTCCTTTCAAAAAGCAATGAAAAATAGGTTGCATCCCAGTAGAGAATTCTGCACTCCGTAGAGTATTTACTAATTTGAAATGTAAAAAACCAGAACACCTGTTTATGTTCCTTTGCCTTTTTTAAGAGAGTAAAGTCCCAAGTTTTCTTATACAATGGATAGGCTAACTCAGCAACTAAACAATATTTTTCTTGTAAAGAAAAACACTAATTCAAAACCAGAACAAAACAAAACTTGACAAGTCATCATTCAAAAGTGAATAATACAATGAGACAGATTAGCAATAGCATCTAGCAAAAGCACTTAGACTTATATGCTACTTCACAGTGTTTCACAGTCCTCTCTAAGTGGTTTACAGAGTCAGCATATTGCCCCCAATAATCTGGATCCTCATTTTGCCGACCTTGGAAGGATGGAAGGCTGAGTCAACCTTGAGCCGGTGAGAATTGAACAACTGGTAGTCGGCAGAGTTAGCCTGCAATACTGTATTCTAATCATTGTGACACCATGGCTCTCAGATTATATTTGTTCTGCAAATCCCTAATTATTTATTCATATTTCACCTTTATTATTTTTACAAATAACTACCCAACATCTTCCTAGTACTACTTTCCCTACAACAACCTTGTGAGTTGGATTGGATTAAGAGAGAGAGTGACTCCTCCAAAGTCACCCAGCTGGCTTTTATAGGTAAGGCAAGACTTGGATTCACAACCTCTTGTTTTCTAGCCTAGTGTCTTAACTACTGGACCAAATAGTCTCTCTTCCTGGCAAACCTATTCACTCTGTTGTTTTCAAACATTATATGGCTTTAGAATGTAAAATCAACTACATAACCTGTAGTTTGATGAAGAACTGTATGAAATATCACATTCTCTGGCCGGTATGAGCTAAGGTAAGGTATAGTTTATATGTACGAAATATTGGCTTTTTATCTGTAATAAAGGTATTTCAACAACACTAATTGTCTTCCAGAATCAACAATTGAGATTTCTCTCTGTATGTGTACAAAATCTCTCTGACATGACAGGAAAGGAGGATACTATAGGCTCTCCTTGTTTTTATCCCACCAGGAAGCCCAAATATCACTTATCAAACACTTCAGAGTCACTTAATAAGAGAGCAAGGAAATGCTAATAAAAATTTAGATGTGATTGTGGGCTGTACTGGGAGAAGTTTCATTGCTTTAGTTCAAGATTATAGAACCCTGCAAGAAAATATGGTATCCAGCTGACAGAACACCAGTGGATATTTCACTATCCAGAGATCTCTAATTACTAATAATGTACGTGAACAGTGTGATACACCCTTACAATTTCAGAACTTTTTCAAAGATAATCTCTAATAGTTTATTTCACAATCTGTAAAATTATAGAAAATTATTAGTCTTGGGAATTATAAAAATCCCCACAGTACTGTCAAACAATAAAATTATAATTGCCTGTGGGTAATTGAAATTTAACTGTTTTTATTGTATATTACACACCAATAGCAATATAAGTTCAAGATAAATTCTCTTACACCATTTTCTTTTTCTTTTTTACATATTGACACTGGAGTAATGGACAGCCTCAGTGGTGGCCCATAAGCTTCACTCTGGAGTGTAGAACTTGAGGAAAAATCGATTAAAGTTGAATGGTTGAGTCTATCATTAAGTCTACATTAAATTATATATCTGGGGTGTTAAACATAATAGGAACAAAAAGCTGACATACTGCTGCCTGAATAGTTAAGGTTGTGATTAACTTCAGCAGTCTTAAACATTTTTCTTGGCATGCCACATTTCTTTCAAACTTTAAGTGGTTTTGAAAGGCCCAAACTAGCCTTTTAAAAATGTGGAGTTCTCCTGATGAATCTCAGTATTATTTCATTTTGAAACTATATTTGAGGAGATTCAAAACAGTAAAAGAATGTACTTCTGCCCACGACACACATAATTAAACTATCTTAATTTGCTGCCATTAAGTGATGATGGTGATGATCAGTTGTGGCACTGGACCTCAATTTCCATGGTTTTTAAATTCACCCTAGTTGTAACTACCTCCAGGGATGCTGCTGGAGAGCCATAGTGGAAGTAGTAGCCTTTCTGAACAATGCTTGTAAACTTGTATATTTCTGACTTGTTAGTGATGATATCCTGATACTAGTCTAAACCATAGGGTTCTTCTTACACATTTATTTCTTTGATGTCATAACCATGTGCTGTATGATTTGCCTCAAAACCAAATGACAGAACAAAAATAAAAGGCTGCCCTTTACCCCCTCTTTTTTGGTGGTGGTGGGGAATTTCTCTTTTGTGCAGGAGCTTAAGATGGTACACATAATATTTCATATTTCTACTTGTTCTCTACAACAACCACCCTGTGACGTCAACCTACCTACCTCAGGGAGAGAAGGACAGGGACAGAAATATAGACAGTCTCAAAGTTACCTGTGACGAAAGAGGAATACATACAACCTGCTATTAGTTTGGCACCTGAATTGGTCTACCAAACTAGTTGTAATATTAAGTTTAATGGAATCTTAATGTGAGGATTTTTCAGAATTGGGTCAGGTTATCTAGCAGGCTAATTAAAAGAAATGTTGTAAGAAAAATATTTATTAACAACCTGTTTCAGTAAGAAGGATATGTAATATTCATAATGCAGAGTTAAAGATGCATTCTCTGTATTAACTATTAACTCTTGTTCCTTCTACTGTACATACAAAAAAAGACCCTGCTATGGATATGTTCCACCACTGAGATGAAAATTCCTTTCTGAAGAGCGTCCCCAGGTATGTTCAAAAAAATTCAAGGTGACCACCACAAGAGTATAATTGAAGCTTCACCTGTTTTTATGTGTGCATGACTGAGAAACTTTAAGCTATCTCTCATATCATACATATCAAACTTAGCAATTCCAACCCTCTATTTTGGGATTCACAAAAGTAGAGTGGGTTCCCTGTTTCAGTATTATTTGAAGGGTTTAGCCCCAATTCTTTCTTACACACTGAGGATGAGCCGTGGTGGCGCAGTGGTTAGAGTGCAGTACTGCAGACTACTTCTTCTGCCTGCCAGCTGCCTGCAATTTGACAGTTCAAATCTCACTGGCTCAAAGTTGACTCACCTTCCATCCTTCCAAGGTGGGTAAAATGAGAACCCAAATTTGGGGGCAAAATGCTGACTCTGTAAACCGCTTAGACAGGGCTGTATAGCATTGTAAAGCAGCATATAAATCTAAATACTATAGCTATTGAAGACAGTGTTATTTCCCGAAGATGAGTTGATTCCTCTGCATCATCAATAATGCTGCTAAAGCCTATGGGGGTTTTTAGTTGTGATGAAGTGCAGACCAAGGACCAAGAAGAGTCCTTGATCTGCAGCCCAACATACCAAATATAACAACAGGCTTAGCAGAGGCAGAGGCATTGGGTTATGCCTTGTTTACCTTCTCCTCTGCTCAGTTTCTGGGGTCTCCTCAGAACTTGATGGATGCTTGTATGCAACTGTTATATTCCAATTTATCAAAAGCAGAATTCCATCCACACACCACACACCACACACCCCCACCCGTATTTCCTTAAAACACTGATGGGTCTTCCCAAAGTTTTTCTCAACTTCTGAGAGGATATTTGAAAAGAAAAACCATAACACAAATACCCTTCTTAGATTCTGCATGGTTTTTGGGGTCATTGTTTTACAACACTAGCCACCACCTTCAGCCACTGTCATTATCATCATTGTCAGATCCATCATCCCTTTTAATTCATTCTGCAAGGCTAACATCAAGAATGTAGAATAACAGGGTGGATTAACTTCTGGATGAGTCTCAAATAGCTGTTTTTCCCGAGGGTCACGGAATGGATTTTATTTTAGAAAAATAAACGAGAATGCAGGGAATGTTTCTAAATACTTGAGGGTGGGCCTGTTTAGCCCAAGCCTGCACACAGCCATTCACATACCAGTCCTGTCCATCATCTCAGCAAACGAGCCCCATAGGTCACCTTTTGTGCTGTGCTGTGGTCTATTCGTGGCTGTATTTATTAGCATAGCTGACACCATAAATAAAAGTTCATGGGCCACCGGCCATTATGGAGAGCATAATTCAACCAGGTGGGCTAGGGCCCAAGAAGCTGATAGCACATATAAATGGCTCACCCTTCACTTGTGTCATCTGTTTTGTTTATCAGGACCTCTCAGTGGAATTACAGGCAGGTAATGTCAGTGTGTCCATGCATTAGCCTATCTTCTGGAACGAGAATAATACCTGTCTGATCACAATTCCACAAATAGCTTTCCTTATGACAAGTGTTTTGCTAGGTATTCTGCTGCTTTTCTGACAGCATTTCCTCTTTTTTTGCGTATTTCCATCATGAAATAAAGCAACATTCAAGCTTCTAATGATCTAGTGATTTCCAGAAATGTCAGGACTTATATTTTGAGAAGACTGTGCATTGTGACATTAGAGGAAAGTGAAACAATCCCCAGGAGTGGTGTGCTATAGAACCACAACATGCATCATATATTTGTGAAAAACATTGAGTTCTTTAATTACATTTTTGTCACCTTCTCTGCATTTTCTCTTCACAACAATCCCGTGAAGTAGCTTATTCCAGAAAGAAAAACATATTCAGCTCAGGGACATACTGCCTAATTGTATTTGAATGCACTGATGTTCTGGGTTTATGCAATACCATAAACTAATTAAATTTCTAATTTGGATTTGTAAAACAAACTAACATAGAGAGAAAATGTGGCATAGCAGCCATTCAGTCTTTCAATGGTCCTGAAAATGTTGTCCCTGTGTCTAAAGAGCATACAGGTTTGGAAATAGTTGATTTCCTGGGGGTCTTCCTTGCCTCTATCATGCATTTGGTGCAACAACTGAAGATACAACTATCATATATTTATAACATAACCATCATTTTGGGGGGGAGGGCATGGAGGCTACAACATATAAAGAATGGTTGCAGGAATTGGGTGTGTCTAGTGAAAAGAAAAACTAGGGTTGACATGATAACAGCATTCCAATATTTGAGGGGCTTCCACAAAAAAAGAGGGGGTCAATCTATTTTCCAAAGTTCCAGAAGGCAAAATAAAAAGGAATGGATGAAAACCAATTAAGGAAAGAACCAATCTGGAACTAAGAAGAAACTTCCTGACAGGGACAACAATTAACCAGTGGAATGGCTTGCGTTCAGAAGTTGTGGGTGGTTCATTTTGTGCTTTTAAATTGGAAAAGAAGAGGGAAATGGTCAGGAATCTTCATATGAGTTTTTTTTTTCAATAGAAACTAAAAAAACAACAACAAATGCAAGTTGCAAACAAAAACAAAATTGATTGATTCACTTATCTCTGTATTGTATCACACCATCTAACAGGGACTTTAATCCTTTCTTCCTCCCTCCCTCCCACTCTCCCTCCCTCCCTCTCTTCCTCCCTCCTTTTTACTTATTTGCTCATTTTTATTTTTATTTTGTTTTTGGTTTAGCGATTCCCATTTCTACAGTGAGAAGCAATGAACTGAGTACCAAAGCTTTCTTAGGATCAGACATACAAGATGCAACTCGAGGCAAAATAGAAACATTCACCTTCACCATGTTGTGCTATGGATATTATTTGGCTACAACCCATCCTGCTACATGTGGCATGGAGGGGTGGGTGGGGCTGAAATAAACAAAAATACAACATGCTAGAATGTAGCCAAGCATCCATTTGGAAATAGAAAATTTAATCTATTTGTATGTATGTATGTATCATTCATGTTAGGGACCAATCTGTCTCTCATGTCCACCCAACTTTTTTTTCTCTGGGCCAAGGCCCAGTTAAGATTCTTTGTGCAAGTTTCTTCTCTTTTTCTCCCTCAAAGGAAATGGCATTTTAATGACAAGCCAAATAGCAAATGGGGGCATTTGGAAACACATAATAAATGTGTATTAGTGAGTCAGAAAATTGGAAAATGGCCACCTGCCAGCACTCACATAAATTTTGGAAGCGATGCATTTTCTGCCTTATCACAGGAATTGCAAATATTTATTAAAAGTATTAAAATAGCAGGAATGTTAAATGTTTCTTTCAGGAGTGGAAATTTACATTGCCACATAAAAAAGATGGGATATTCTGATACAGTGTTTATTAAAGGGACTTCATTTTATTAAGTTGTCATCCACAATAAATGGCTAGGTTCAGTTGAAACTAGATCTGTAGTAGAAAAGGAAGATTTGTGGAAATTAACTCAGGGACCCTTTCATTTTTGAAGAGGATTAGCATACCATTCATCCATTTTTATTTATTTAATATTTGGAGGCATTTTGGGAGCAAATGGCCAGCAAATTCATTCCAAAGCAGATCTTCCGAGTCTACAAATATTCACCTAGTGCAGGGGTAGGGAAACTTGGCTCTTTTATCACTTATGGACTTCAATCCCCAGAATTCCTGAGTGAGTCATGAAAGGTTCCTCATCCCTGGCCTACTGGTTTTTCAGTTGTGGGGGAAATCAATTTTTGACTTGAATGGGACTGTTTAATATACAAATTTAGGACATATACTACATTTGTACTGTATATTAAACAGTCCCATTCAAGTCAAAAATTGATTTCCCCCACAACTGAAAAACCAGTAGGCCAGGGATGGGGAATCTTTTATGGCTCACTCAGAAATTCTGGGAGTTGAAGTCCATAAGTAATAAAAGAGCCAAGTTTCCCTACCCCTGACCTAGTGTATTCATTCTCTCTCTCTCTCTCTCTCTCTCTCTCTCTCTCTCTCTCTCTGTCTCTCTGTCTCTCTCTCTCTCCCTCCCTCCCTCCCTCCCTCAAAATGCAGTGGTTTTGCATGTTTTTGATCATGAAATCTGCATTTTACCTACTGGGAACAATTAAGGGACATTCCTAAAAGTTAATAGCTATACCCAAGTAAATAACTGCTTCTATTTCTTTAGCCAGTTATCTCCTACTATGCAGGAATCCTCAGAGAGACAATCAAGGAACATGGGCACCTCAGTGTTCCCTGAATAGAGGTAAAACTGCATATCAGTCTTTCCCATTCAAGATCCTGAACATCTTTCCATGGAACCTGAGCAAAATAGCCTGAGGTGGTATTCCGCAGGTTCTGACCAGTTCTGGAGAACCAGTAGTGGAAATTTTGAGTAGTTCAGAGAACTGACTGGAGATTTTACAGTATCCTTCCCCTGCCATGCCTACCAAGCCACGCCCATGGAACCGGTCATTAAAAAAGCTTGAATTCCACCACTGGAAATAGCATTGCTATCTGAAGACCTTGGATTCTTCTGAGGAACTAAAAAGGCTCTATGAATATGCCTCAACTCAGGTAATACAGTCTGTGATATCACTCCCTGAAAAACTCTCTTTGGCTCATGAGCCTTTCAATATTAGGGGGCTCTGCCCAATTTTTGGTGCAGCCCAACTGATTATTCAGGAACTATGTGGTGGCAAATAGGATAATGTAACTGTATCACTAATGCAACAAAATCAACTATGTTCAGTAACTCCAGTTGGGGAGAAAAGGTTTGATCTTGCAACGTAATCTGCCTCAGGCTTGCAGCTATTGGTTTGGGAAAAGTCAACTTTATGATCAGGATTTATAGTGGTATAAAATGGCTTAAATCTTCCCAAGTGATCCTTGTGCATTCAAGATCACATCATAATGCTTCTTAGAAACACTAAGCTTGCTAGAGGGGGAGAGGTTGTTTACATGCTTATTAAAACTGTGGTGTGCCAGTTTCTGCAAGTAGATGTAGATCTGGACAAAAAATGAATTTTGGGTTGAAGAAAGGTGGTTCAATAAATAAATGAATGAACATAAAAAAGAGGTAGGGAAGAGAGAAACTAAAGCACTGCTGTCATTTATTATTAGTTTTGTCTTATCCATTACTTGGAAGATGCTTCTCACTATCACTTTCCCATTTCAGATTCTCTCTCTTAATCTAGATTATAAAATTTTCTCAATTGCTTCTTGTCCTAATTATAGGCTTGTCAAGTATAGTTTATTAATCTGGCTACTGTTCCCTGGATTAGAGTTCTGTTCCATCTTCTCCAGGGTCTTTTTTCTATTTTGTTCACCTAGATGGCAGTATCAAGTTGATGTTATCTGACTATTAGAAAATACCTAAATAGTAGACTAGACCAGGAAGACAAAAATATCTTGAAAGATGATAATTAGAAATTATTTCTGTATTGTTTCCAAGAAAATTTCATGGAATAAGTTTGTACTTTATTAAGATCTGCTTCAGATTAACTCTATCACATAGACTTGGTTTTAACCATTTTACCAGAGCTGCCACTTTTTGCTGGAATTTATAATTTAATCAGAAATTTTCTGGGATGAGTTTATTGTTTAGTCCATTGGTGATCTTCTAACAAGAACCAAATGCATGGTGAATTTTTATTCTTCCATTTTAAAAGTTTTATATCCATCGAAGATGTTATGTCCTCGGGGCTGACACCAGTTCCCCATCAGGTCCGCAATTCCTGCGGGGGCGTTCTTAGTCCCCATTGGCTGGCTCCCTTCGACAGCCGGCTATAAAAGCCGGCTGCTAGGTTGAGCCAGCTGCTGTTCGCTGGTAGGTCTGCTGTTAGCTGCAGACGCGACAGCCCCTTTATTCCCACGAATAAAGTGTGTTATGACTGAAGCTCTGGTGTGGCCTCCCTTCTTTCCGAACTTAACATTGGCGACGAGGATGGGATGTGGCCAACCAGCAGCTATACAAGAGCTGAAAATCACGAATCTGAAGCGCTGAACCGTAGCCGTGACGTTGAGAGCTCGGTCAGCCATTTGAGAAGGAATCGAAGCGGAGTGTGTAGCCGCTCAAGAACACAAACTAGCTACAAGAGAGTGGGCGCTGAGAGCCTCAGCCGCCCAACAGCAAACTTGCCAGAATTGCGTGTAGCGAAGCTCCATTGCGACGCTCACGACCGCTAAATCTAGGCGTGAGATTCAAATCGCTGTCAGCGTGCAGCTGCAGCATCGCCGCCTTGCCCTTGTAAGGGTGCGAATTTCAAACAGACGTCAGTTATAGCGTCTGTTCCCAGCTGCCAAGGGCTGCAGAGAGCGAGAAAACCCAGAGAGATTCCACGAGCTGAATCACCAGACCGAAATTGCACTGCGAGCGCAGCTGCTACCTGTACAACCCAGAGAGAACTCAGAAGCTGAACACTCGTTAACAGCACTACAAACTGTAGCTGCTACCCTTTCCAGGGCCTGTATTCCCAGTGAGACTTGTTTTACCTGCCACAAGCTGAACCAGTCATGAATGCGAATCCGGCGTTCCAGCCATTCAAACCAGACGAAGATAAATGGGACTCTTATAAAAACCGGTTTAACCATTATATTGATGCTGTGGGTCTGGCTGACGCTACAGACAACAAAAAGAAGTCTTTCTTCCTGAGCTACTGTGGGGCCACCATATTTGACACGGCAACAGCACTGTTCGCCCCAAGAGAACTCAAGAATGTCCCATGGTCTGAGCTACTGGAGACCCTCTCCAATCATTATTCGCCAAAACCGTCACAGATCGCGAGACACTTCGCCTTTCGCATGAGGAAGCAAGCGGAGGGAGAAACCATAAACCAATATATGGCAGCCCTCAGAACCTCAGCCCTGCACTGTGAATTTAAAGGCTACCTTGATGACATGCTCCTGGACCAACTTGTCTGCGGGGTCAAGGATACAAAACTACAGAGGCGGTTGTTGGCAAGGAAGGACCTCAACCTCGCACAAGCCATCGAGGAAGCCCTGGCTGCAGAATTGGCAATACAGTCAGCGGCTGAAATACAGGGAAGCACCCCCAAAGGTAATCCAGTCACTGTACATTCTGAGGAGGCAGTGAACGAAGAAGAGCCCATCGAGCAATCTGAAGTGCACCGTCTCAAACCATTCAAGCAGCCACAGGTAGGAGCTAGACCGAGAGAAGGCAACGTACCTAGGCACACCCCGCTGTGCCTCTCCTGTGGGGGTCCCCATGCCAGAGCAACGTGCAGGTTCAAAAGTGCCACCTGCAACAACTGCAGCAGAAGAGGACACATCGCTAGGGTGTGCCAGGCAGCGAACGTGGCTTCACAAAAGCCACCATCTTACGCCCCCTCGGGGCCATCCAGGCAAGTAGAAAACTGTTTTACATGCTATCAAGCTAACCATACCTTCTTAACACCCAATAAAATTAAACTCTCCATTCATTTAGAAGGTAAACCCTGCCTAATGGAGGTCGATACCGGGTCAGCGCTCTCGATTATTTCATGGAGCACGCTCAAGAAAATACGTCCCAGCCTGTCCAGGAAACAGCTGCAGAAGAGTCGCCTATCCTTACAAGACTACCAAGGAAAGAACATTCCAGTAATCAGAACAGGCAAGTTCCTAGTCAAATTCAGAACCTTTAAAGGACACCTGCCATTAGTGGTAGTTGATGGTGCCCTTCCTAGTCTTTTGGGGTTGGATTGGTTCCCCTCTCTTGGCCTTAACTTAACGGGGTTCATGCTGTCTCGTCCTCTGACACCGACTCACTGTTCTCTGATTACGCTGACGTTTTCAGCGATGAATTGGGGTGCTACAAGGGCACACCTATTTCTTTCTCAGTGGACCCCAGGCAGTTCCCATCCGCTTGAAACCGCGGAGAGTGCCATTCGCTCTGCGTTCTAAGCTGGATGCGGAACTAGACAAATTGTTAAAACAAGGGGTAATCGAACCCACGGATTTTGCTAAGTGGGAGACACCTATTGTCACACCCTCAAAAAGATGGTAGTATAAGGATGTGTTCAGACTACAAGACCACAATAAATCGCTATTTACAGACTAGCGCATACCCAGTGCCAGTAATCCAGCATTTACTGCACACATTCGAACCGGAACGATATTCGCCAAATTGGATATGTCACAGGCTTACCAACAGTTTCCTGTAGACAACCAAATGGCGAATTGCAAACCATTGTTACCCACAGAGGGGCCTTCCGATGCAAGCGCCTCCAATTTGGTGTGAGTGTCGCCCCGGGCATATTCCAGTCGTTAATGGAACGGATCCTACAGGGCCTCCCTGGCGTGGTTCCGTACTTTGATGACATCTTGGTTTCCGCCCGGGACAGAACACAGCTTTTCCTCAGAGTTAGAGGGGTGTTGGACAGATTCAGACAGCATGGCCTCAAACTAAAAAAAGAAAAATGCACCATAGCCACTAAGCAGGTGGACTTTCTCGGGTACCGAATAGACACCTCTGGCATCCACCCGGTAGAATCAAAGGTTAAAGCCATTCACAAGGCACCCACACCGTCGTCCAAACCAGAACTACAAGCCTTCCTAGGCCTGCTGAATTTCTATGCATCATTTCTGCCGCACAAGGCATCAGTGGCAGAACCACTGCATAGACTCTTAGATAAAAATGTTCCATGGCACTGGGGACCCAAAGAGGAATACGCCTTCAGGGCAGTCAAGTCACTCCTCACTTCAGACGCTGTACTGATCCAATTCAACCAGAACCTACCGCTAGTTTTGGCAGCAGATGCCTCGCCTTTCGGAATTGGGGCCGTATTAAGTCATAGACTACCCAACGGGTCCGAAGCCCATTGCGTTCTTCTCTAGAACATTTTCAACGACAGAACGCAACTATAGCCAAATCGACAAAGAGGCCCTAGCTGCCGTAGCAGCTGTTAAAAAATTTCATGAATTTCTGTTTGGGCACAACTTCGAACTGGTTACAGATCACAAACCGTTGCTGGGGCTTCTCTCCGGAGAGAAGCAAACACCACAAGTCTTGTCTCCCTGAATGACAAGATGGACTTTATTCCTGGCAGCATATTCATACAAGTTAGTGCACCGTCCAGGAAAAAATCTCAGCCATGCAGACGCCCTCAGCCGGTGCCCGCTACCAATGCCTGTGGAGGATCCAGCCCCAGTCCACACCATCTTTGACACCAGTGAGTTCAGAATTCCAGTCACTGCGAGAGACATTGCCTTCCAATCCAGGAAGGACAAACTGATCGCCCAGGTCCTGGACTGGGTACGGAGGGGGTGGCCGGGCAGTAACCCTTCTAACGAATTTTCACCCTTTAAAGTCCGCCAACAGGAACTGTCCAGTTTGCAGGGTTGTCTGCTATGGGGGACCAGAGTTGTCATTCCAGAATCACTACGCAGACCCGTCCTGAAGGCACTACACGAAGGGCACCCCGGCATTGTACGAATGAAGGCGTTGGCATGGAGCTATGTATGGTGGCCGGGCATGGACGACGAAATTGCAAAATGGGTAAGCTCCTGCCGTCCCTGTCAAGAATCCCGGCCAGCGCCCCCAGTAACCCCTCCCACCAAATGGGAAAGCGCCAACGCACCATGGTCTCGTCTACATGTTGACCTGGCCGGCCCATTCCATGGCAAAACATTCCTAATAGTAGTAGACTCATTTTCTAAATGGATCGATGTGGCACTCCTACTCTCAACCACCACACAAGCAATCGCCCAAGCACTGACTCGTTTGTTCGTCACACACGGTCTCCCGGACACTATTGTGTCGGATAACGGTCCTCAATTTACGTCCACAGACTTCAGCCAGTATGTCACCAACCTAGGCATCCGGCACATCCTAACGGCTCCCTTTCACCCCTCGAGCAATGGGTTGGCTGAAAGAGCAGTCAGAACAACCAAAGAGGCCCTCGCCAGGTTCACCCAAGATGACTGGCATTCCAGACTCTCTAGATTCCTTATAAGCCAACACTCGACCCTGTGCACGGTCACAAACAAGTCACCGGCAGAGCTACTGATGGGCAGACGCTTAAGGACAATACTAGACAGGCTGCACCCTCACTATTGCCCAGATACACCCATTGGGTCTAACAGTAGGGTCAGGAGTTTTGTCTTACAGGATCAAGTCTTCACCAGAAATTACGCGGGAGACCCGTTGTGGGTACCTGGCAGGATCGTGGCCATCACGGGGCCCAGGTCGTACCACGTCCAGTTAGAAGACGGGCGCATTTGGCGGAGACACCTGGATCAGTTGAGGAGCCGGCAGAACGAGCACGCCACCACCGATCCAGAGACCACAGCAACATTCCAGGCACCGCATCCGGCACCTAACTGGGACACTCAGAGTAACCTGCCTCCACCAACCGAACCGAGGGAGCAGACGGCTGACCGTGACCATCCTACAGAATCAACATCCATCCCCAGCAGTTCCCCTACCGCACCGGGAGACCGCAGCGACTCGACAACCCGGCCGGCGACCGGCGAGCAAGGTCGGGTGGCTGGACAGCTACCAAGGGACCAAATCCCCGCTGTCCCGAACTCTGTGCCACCCGCTCCTACACCCGAACTAAGACGATCAGAGCGGCAACACAAACCGCCTTCATACCTTAAAGACTACTCATGTTCGTATCTGGGGGGAAGGGGTGTTATGTCCTCGGGGCTGACACCAGTTCCCCATCAGGTCCGCAATTCCCGCGGGGGCGTTCTTAGTCCCCATTGGCTGGCTCCCTTCGACAGTCGGCTATAAAAGCCGGCTGCTAGGTTGAGCCAGCTGCTGTTCGCTGGTAGGTCTGCTGTTAGCTGCAGACGCGACAGCCCCTTTATTCCCACGAATAAAGTGTGTTATGACTGAAGCTCTGGTGTGGCCTCCCTTCTTTCCGAACTTAACAGAAGACTAGAAAAGTCTTTTTCAAATGCCAAATTAAAACTGTGACTTTTTGAAGCAGAATACATTGTTTATCCACACTGATGTTCCTGGTGATGATGGGAATTATCTCCCACTGTGATGCTGGGAAAGATAGTCAGAGATGGTCATCCTGAAGAAGGTCTACCTATGTATCACAAAGCATCAATACCAACTTGATGGCACATAATCACATAATGCATACATACATATTTAAATGCCTACCTATCAGACCATTTCAGTCTGGGAAAACAAAATTATGCAAAGTACAGAAAAGGAGTAAGAAATAGCAAATAAGAAAGTGAAGGCTTGAGATAAAGAAAAGAAAAGGAAACATAAAATAAATGTAGTTTCGATCAAGAGCATTCACTATGTAACATTTTACTTTCTCATTTTTATAAACCATACTTACTTCCAACATCCCCATATGCTTTTTCATATTCTTTTGTTTTTTAAAAAAAATCTTATCTCTCTTATTTTTAGGGACTCATTATCTTCATCCAAATAGGCTTTCTTGCCCTTCTTCTTCCTGTTCACATTTTCATTCTACCCGCACATTGTATATTTATTTTGTGACTTAATTCTCATTCACACTCTGCCTGACCAAATAATGTTAATATCTTTTCATGCTACTCACTCCATTTTGTATAGTTGTTTTTATTCTTTTCTTACCATCAGCTGTACTCATTTTATATTTTTCCAATGGATGGCTGCATAGGATCTGAAATATTATTTATGTGATATTTAATATAGAGTGTGCAGATGACTGAATTATGCAATATTAGCTGGATTTTTTGTATGTAACATTTCTCCCAATCCCACCACTAATTTGAGTTTAAACTGCCACACAGGCCAGTTTGGTCCACATTGTGGGTACTATCCAAACTGCTGCCTTTGACCTCCTCTTTTATTATTTCAATTACATTGACTTGACTGTTAGATTTGATCAATTTTAAGCAAATAGGCTGAACCAATTGAATGTGAACTGGAACTAATCATGATTGAAATTGGAACTAATCAGGTGAATTGAAATGA
Organism: Pseudonaja textilis; assembly: GCF_049901715.1. NCBI lineage: Eukaryota > Metazoa > Chordata > Lepidosauria > Squamata > Elapidae > Pseudonaja > Pseudonaja textilis. Next base: position 31,001,111 of record NC_141990.1, on the reverse strand, counting down.
AAACTAAATAAATCTGTAAATATTAGCGAGGACAGTAATGGAAAAAAAATGTGTTTTGAATTCAGATTTCCATTATGATCTATTGAAACCTATAGCGATCATTTCAGTTAAAATTTTAAATCATATCATTCTGCAAGTAAATAATCCAAGAATATCAAGGGATAAATGTAATTTTTTCAATCATGCTCTTATTCATCTACAGTATGAACTTTATTGTTGCTTGTCTAAATGCAAGGAGGTTCTAGCAGGAGACTTTTTTTCTAGATTAAGATGGAATTATTAGGAGTTTCTGCAGCAAAGTTCACTCAAGATAAATTTAGCCAGTTCAAAACTAATTTGGCAACTCATAAGCTTTAAAATTGAAATATTCTAATTTGAATTTGAAATATTTTATATCATTTTCATAGCTACTGTGAATAGCAATAGCACTTAACTTATATACTGCTTTACAGTGCTTGACAGCCCTCTCTAAGCAGTTTATAGAGTCAGCATATTGCCCCCAACAGTCTGGGTCCTCATTTTAACCACCTCAAAAGGATGAAAGGCTAGGTCAAGCTTGAGCCAGAAATCCAGACTGCCAAACTGCTGGCAGCCAGTGATCAGCAGAAGTAGCCTGCAGTACTGCATTCTAACCACTGCACCATCATGGCTCATAGAATATATTCTAAAGTCTACGTGCATTGTGTAAAAACCATTTAGCAATATAAGCAACTGTCTAGTCTGTGTTCACCAAGATCTATTCTGACATTAGGCCCACCTAATGTCTATTGAAAAGAATATTATATACAGATAGAATTTTTTGGACTACTAAAATGGAGGACAAGACCAATACAGCTTAACAAAACAAGTATTGTTTTTTCAAGTTTAAATATAGATGGACATAACGTTTCATAAATGTATGCATTTTTTTTAAAATAGGTGTATCCTATTAAGTTGTTTTTTAAAAAATGCACAATTCAAGGTGGCATTTCTACACCTAATGTTCAGGCATGTATTTTTCAGAGAGAGAGAGAGAGAGAGAGGGAGAGAGGGAGGGAGGGAGGGAGAGATGGGAAGATGGACTAATAGATTCAAAGAATTGGACCACACCTTGCTGCAATTAACACAATACTTTTCTGCCTGGAATCCAAAATGATTGCTTGCAGCACAGGAAGATACTCAATAAGTGAGTGTTTTTTACTCTAGTCTGTGGCCTCTTATGAAATCAAACAAATCTTTACAGTAGTAATTAATCTACATATTGTTCTGTGATCTGCACAGAAATGAATTCATGTAAACTGATAGTCCAGAGAAAGTATTTACCCCAACATTGATGAAACATTGTTGGATTGGGGAACATGAGGGCAGACTTCAAACTTGATATCCCTATGTGCTTGACTTCCTAGTTAATAAAAATATTTTAATAGAATATTCTTTTCAATGGAAATATTGAAAAAGTTTGTTAATGTGCTCCTTTGAATGCATGCTTATCTTCTACAAATGGGAATTCAATTGATCACATTTCAGGGTGTATCTTCAATTCAGCATGTACAGTTTCAATGTCAACTTTCATCTTCATGCTGAATATGGAAACTTTTAGTAGAAAGCTGCATACATGGATCACCCAGTTTGCTAAAAGCAAGTTTTCATGTCTTGTTTTTATTATTATTCTTGTTAGTGCTTCTACTAGCATATAGCAAGAAAGTTGAGCAGGGAACCAACTCCTTTTCCATTGAGAAAAAAATGAACAAATGTTAACATATGTACCCCAATGTTTTCTTTCAAAAACAATTTAGTGATGTCCTATCCAGTTTGTCCCCTTTTCTTGCTTTTCTTCCTTTGTTCCATGTGCAATGAAATTAAATAAGTGTGCCTCTGTCTATTTATTCTTCTTTGGACATTTCTTCACCCAGCAGATGGTCAATTAAGAGCACTAAACAATGACACTGTTTTTCCTGTAAACATTTTTTTTCTAATAGCCTAACAAATGAGAATGTGGGCTGCCATACTGCTGAATACCATCTTGACTTTCTAATTACAAAGAACTGTGTCTTGATAGTAACAATTACAGCTATAACAACGATGCCGTACTTGAACAATATAGTTGGAGGCAAAGTGCTTATTGGAATATTCAGAAAATAAAGGCCCTACATTTGTGCCCAAGCTGGAAATGAGAACTTAAACAATTGGGGGTTGGAGTGGAGTAGAGAGAAGAAGAAAGGTTGAAAACGTTGGATTTACTAGCTCCAGATGTGAATTAGAATCCAATTACTCCAAAAGCAGTATCAAGAAAAGGGGCTTTTTCCTTCTATTTTGGTAATCAATAGGCAAAACAAGTTGTCATAACTAAATGGTAATAGCTAAAATATTTTGATATTTAGCTACACTTCATATTATTTTCAAGCTCAGTTCTATTTGTGCAAATAACACGAGCATACACTGCCTATTGTTGCCAAGTTGGTACCGCTTGGTGTTAAAATTAAAGACTTTGCAGTTTTCCCCTCCATTGCAAAGTCATTCCTTTCCAGTGTGCAGCCATGTGCAGCTCCACAGTGGGGTGTGCAATTTCAGGGACCGATGAAGTCCTTACATATTAGCATGGGAATCAGGCCATTAAAGTTCATGTATAGTATTTTCAGGTATAAATGTATGACTATGAAAAAAATGATACTGGAAAGACATAAATAATAGGAAGTCTGCATTTTCAAGGCAAGGTTTGACTGAGGCATGTATCTGGGAAGGAGAAGTGATGGCAAACAGCAGTCCTAACTTGACTAAATTGGCCAGAAATAAGCCAGTCTCCTTCTTCATATGGCTCAGTTATTTCTGGATCACAAATAATCTCATGTTTAATAATGGCCACTACCTTCAATTCAGATGTAGTTATTCAGAATCAACTAATGCACCCCAACAACCATTCACTGTCCTTTGCTTTTAGAGTGCTCCAAGCAAAGGGTTTTTTCAAAGAACTACTCTTCCCTGTAATTGGAAGACCTTCTTGTTCCCTGTGACCTATTGGTTACAACTGCCTTCCTCCAGAGCTCCAAAACCTCTCATGAAGTCTCACAATCCTCTTCATTGCGGTGTTGGGACTCTGGGTCTCCTTTATCCAAGGTTGTCTGCTTCATGTCAGGAAGTTATGGGACTCTGGGTCTCCTTTATCCAAGGTTGTCTGCTTCATGTCAGGAAGTTAGGTACATCCCCAAAATACACATATCCCTACAATTTATGTCCCTCTAAAGTGCAACCCTGTAAATGTTGACACAATTACAAAAATACAAATGATAAAATGTGAAGTACACAGACAGCCCTCCCAGGATGATAAACATCAAACAGCACTGAAATGTTAAGCATCAGTTTGTTGCTGGAAAGAATAATATAAGTATTATGAGAAATAAAAACAAGAAACTGATCACCTATAATTACACATGCACCCCCTGCCTATATTTTAAAAATACACAAAGAAAATATGTGGTGACAATCACTGCCTCTCCCAGTGTGTCCCATCATTCCCACATCAGCCCAGGAATTAATGCTGAAACTATTTGTTCCTGCCCCAATTAATTGCTGCTGTTTTGTTGATCATCTGGGGTTTCTCTTGATTGTGGAACTCTGCTTAGCCACAGAAACATGAGCTGTGCAGCAAGGACTACAGTGCATCGCTCTTTATCTCTACTGCTATGTTCTGAAGTTCCCCCTCTGGTCCAGTTTCCAGCAGGGGGCGCCCAGCCGCAACCTGATTGGCCAGTAGTTTGACAGCCAATTATATAAGGAGATGTCAAACAGGCCAACAGATGTTGCCTCACGGCTGAGCGGTTCATTCGCTGTTAGCACGTGAATTCAATAAAGCCTGAGCAACCAATTTAGCCACCTCGCCTCAGTCTGTGTACATTCGCTCCCAGTACAAAGCACTGGCGACGAAGGTGGGATTGCCACCCTCAAGCATTAGGCAAGCTTGAAGTCCTCCTGTGGGCAACCAAAAGAGCTGATCATGTTGGCAGAAAGAGCCAAACAAACCAGAAGGGCATACAAAAAGAGCAAGTCATGCTGAGGGAGCTCGATAAGTCCACCAGCCACTTGCCTAAGGATCAAGGGTCCTGTGAAGCTGTCAGAATGGCAGCGTTAAATTCATTCGCACCATTTGACGCATCCACAGAGACTTGGGAGTCATACACTGAGCATTTTGACTGTTTCCTAGAGGCAAACGATCTGGTAGATTTGACAGGCAGCCGCCAAAGGGCGCTGTTTCTAAATTTCTGTGGCAAACAAATGTTTGACACAGCCAGAGCTCTGTTAACACCTCAGTCCCTGAATTCTGTCACCTGGGAGTCGTTAATGGCAAAGCTTAAGAACCATTACACTCCCACTCCCTCACGAATTGCCCTAAGGCACGCATTTCACCGGCGTGAGCAAGCTGGGAGGGAAACTGTTAATCAATTTATGGCGGGTCTCCGAACAGCTGCTCTCCATTGCGAGTTTAAAGAGCTGGATGATGCTTTGCTGGATTGTTTAGTCTGTGGGTTAAAAGACCTCTGAATCCAGTGCAGACTACTAGCAAAGCCTGACCTGACACTACAATCAGCATTGGATGAAGCCTGTGCTGCAGAGCTATCCAACAAGTCAACAGTAGAGATTCATGGCGTGAGCAGCCCAGCTTCAGGGAGAAAAACCTTAGCTGTCCACCAGGAAGAGGTTACCAAGGAAAACCTTGATCTGCCAGGGGATGACGACATCCACTGGCTGAAGACTGCATCAGGTAATAATTGGCAATCCAATAAAGCAACCCAGGTACAATCCTGCATAGGGTGCAGAGGAAACCATCCGCAAGCAACATGCAGATTTTGAACCGCAAATTGTCAGGGCTGCAGAAAGAGAGGCCATTTAGCTAGGAAGTGCAGAGCTATCCTGCCTGATGACAGAGTCCAGGAAAAACAAGGGCAAATGAAGGGGATCCCTAGAAGGGTTCCTAGGCTAGGGGAAGAGTGTTTCACCATCCAAAGGGATAATTGCCACATCAGCCCCAGAGTAGGGCAAACAAACTTATCACTAAAGAATTTTTTTTTTTATTTCAGTGAAAATTGAGGGACAGGATTGTCAAATGGAGATTGACACAGGTTCTTCTTTGTCATTGGTTAGTTGGAGCACAATCAAACGGTTGATGCCCCAAATGGCAAAGAAAAGATAAAGTCCCTGTTCCCTCACATTAAGAGACTATCAAGGGAATATAATTCCCATTTTGGGTCTCGCTAAAGTGACAGTAGTTTTCAAACAATTCAAAGGCCATCTCCCACTAATAGTTGTGGAAAGGGCATTGCCAAGTTTACTGGGCCTTGACTGGTTCGAATTCCTAGGTCTGGCCATAAGTGGAGTGCATGCCACAAATGGACAAAGCACTGGCACCACAGATGCATTGGCAAAGGAATTTGCTAGTGTTTTTGACAATGACCTAGGTAAATATACAGGGAAACCTATTTCACTGAATTTAGACCCTACAGTTATGCCTAGGAGATTGAAAGCCAGGCGAGTGCCCTTCACACTCCACCCAAAAATCAATGCTGAACTCAATAATCTTATATCACAAGGGGTATTAGAGGCAATAGATCACGCTCCTTGGGAGACCCCAATTGTCACGCCATTCAAGGCTGATGGGTCAGTCAGGCTATGTGCGGACTACAAGGCAACTCTTAATTTGGCATTACAACAAAGTGCGTACCCAGTGCCTGTAGTGCAACATCTGTTGCATTCACTGGGTAACGGAAAATTTTTTGCAAAGCTTGAACATGGCTCAAGCGTATCAACAGCTGCTGGTGGACTCGGCCACTGCAGAAGCCCAAGCCATAGTAACACACAGGGGAGCATTTAGATGCAGTAGGCTACAATTTGGCATTAGTGCTGCCTCTGGGATATTCCAGTCCCTGATGGAACAGCTCTTACAAGGCATCCTTGGAGTTGTTCCATACTTTGACAACATTATTGTTTCAGCTAGAGATGAAAAGGCACTTTTAGACAGCCTGAGGGAAGTTTTTAAGAGATTCCAGGCAACAGGTTTGAAAGTAAAAAAAGAGTAAGTGCCATCTGGGCATGCCTAGGGTGGAGTTCCTGGGGTTCCTGATCGATGCTGCTGGAATTCATCCCACGACAGCTAAGGTTCAAGCCATAAAAGGTGCTCCCACTCCAAACAACAAAACCGAGCTGCAGGCTTTCCTTGGCCTCCTGAATTTCTATGCCATTTTAATTCCTCACAAGGCATCTGTAGCTGAACCCTTACATATACTTTTAGATAAAAAAAAATCACCTTGGGTTTGGGGCAAGAAAAAGGCTAGCTTTTTTAAGGCTGTGAAGGACTTGTTAACTTCAGACTCTGTTCTCATACAGTTCAACGAATGCTTACCATTAGTGTTAGCATGCGATGCTTCTCCATATGGAGTAGGTGCAGTTTTGAGTCACAGACTGCCTAATGGCTCTGAGGCCCCTATAGCGTTCTTTTCTAGGACCCTATCGCCGGCTGAATAGAATTATAGCCAAATAGATCACGAGGCCCTTGCTGCCATTACTGGTGTTGAACGTTTCCACGAGTATGTTTATGGACATAAGTTTGAACTTATCATGGATCATAAGCCTTTACTAGGGTTATTCGCTGGGGATAAACAGACTCCTCAAATACTCTCCCCTTGAATGACAAAGTGGGGGAAGGTTTGGCAGCATACTCATACGCACTGTCATATCAGCTGGGCAAACATCTCAGCCATGCTGATGCCCTCAGCAGGTGCCCGATTCCAGTGGCAGCTGAGGACCATGAGGCTGAGGAATCCATCCTCCTCACTGACCATCAACAGGACTTCCTACTCACCACTGCAGACATTGCTGCCCATTCAGCTAAAGACAGACTCTTAAGGCAAATTCTGGACTGGGTGAAAAGGGGATGGCCACAAGGGTTTGTGTCTGCTGATTGTTATCCCTTCAAAATAAGGCAACAAGAGCTGTCTTGCAGCAAGGGTTGTTTATTATGGGGGAATAGAGTGGTAATTCCCTCAGCCTTACAAAAGCACGTTCTGGGGGCACTCCACAAGGGTCACCCAGGCATCGTTTGTATGAAGCCCCTAGGCCGAAGTTATGTGTGGTGGCCAGGGATGGACCAGGCAATATCTGAATGGGTATCAGGTTGTCAGCAGTGTCAGGAAACTCGACCATTACCCCCAAAAGCCCCAGTAAGAGAGTGGGAAGCCCCCAGAGGTCCATGGTCACTCCTGCATATTGATTTCACGGGGGCCTTCCAAGGTCAGATTTTCCTCATCCTAGTAGATTCTTTCTCCAAGTGGGTTGAGGTAGTTTTAATGACCTCTATAACATCTGAAGGTGTCAGGATAGCTTTACAAAAGGGTATTTGCCACCCATGGGCTTCCTGATCTAATTGTATCAGATAATGGGCCCAATTTACCTCAAGAAGTTTTGAGCTGTTTCTCATTAGTTTAGGCATAAGAAATGCATTAATTGCTCTTTTCAATCCCTCTAGTAATGGAATTGCAGAACGAGGGGTAAGATCTGCAAAAGAGGCACTAGCAAAGATGGGCCCAGGGCCATGGCCAACTAGAGTAGCCTAGTATTTGCTAATCCAGCATTCTACCCCATGTCCATCCACAAATCATAGCCAGCAGAATTATTAATGGGCCGAAGACTTAGAACAGTGTTAGATAGGCTGCATCCTGCCTATATACCAGACAAGCCCCTTGACTCGCATAGCAATGCCAGGGAATTTGATGTAGGGGTCCAGGTATTTGCTAAGAACTACACTGGTAATCCCCTGTGGGTACCAGCATCCATAACTAGCATAACTGGACTGTATTCCTACATTGTTAAGTTAGAAGATGGCTGGACCTGGAGGCACCACATTAATCAATTAAGGGGGAAAGGGAACCTGAGGCCAGGAGCTGTATTAACAAGGGAGAACGATGAGTTCTCAGGAACCAACATAAAATCATCTGCAGCAACCACACACCAGCAGCCACACTCACCATAGAGGCCAGGGGTCGAGAAATCACCAGCAGAAGTCCAACTGCAGCAGTCGGAGGTTCTGGTCAAAGAGGTTCCAGACAAAGAGGCTTCTGCCGTGTCCAACAAGCCATCACTGTGCAGATCAACTAGAATATGGCACCGCCTGGCCTACCTCAAAGACTACACATGTGCTGTCAAGGTGGGAAGGAATGCTATGTTCTGAAGTTCCCCCTCTGGTCCGGTTTCCAGCAGGGTGCGCCCAGCCACAACCTGATTGGCCGGTAGTTTGACAGCCAACTATATAAGGAGCTGTCAAACAGGCCAACAGCTGTTGCCTCATGGCTGAGCAGTTCATTCACTGTTAGCGCGCGAATTCAATAAAGCCTGAGCAACCAATTTAGCCGCCTCGCCTCAGTCTGTGTGCGATCACTCCCAGTACGAAGCATCTACCCTTGCTTTGAAATGTAAAATAAATTGAGTCAAAATAAGACAATGTTGGAGAATCTGTTTGGAATAATTTATTACATTTGCAAAATCCCTCTTTTTGTGGGGAGGAGGAACAGAATGAAATCATTTTTTTAATTAACCCAGTTAATTCAGATGAATAGATTTGATATCCCTGTATGGTTGTGGCTGTTTTGGTGAAGTTTATTTATTATTGATTTCATTTCCTATGAGTTATATGTTTTAAACAAAACTGCTATTATGTTTCCGTTTGTTGTTGTTGTTTTAATAATTAAATGCAACAACAGCCAGGAAGAAATCATGTACAATTGGTTAAATCTATTCTTCTATAAAAGAAGAAATCTGTACTTATTTCACATAATTAGTTCTGCACTGAATTTTATTAAGTAATATTTTTTGTTCTTGTTATAAGGCAAAATTGTCTGAGTTTGCGAACCCCAAATATAGCTTGCCCTGTTCTGCATAATCTATGTATAAATTTGATTAGTGGCTACCTCAGCCTCATTCTCCAAAAACAGAAACAACAACAATTCTTGTCTTTGCTGGCTAAAATTTTGACTTTATGTTGACTTTAATATGAAAATACAATAATGTCAAAGAACATATTTCAGAAACAGTCAGAATTGGACTTGTAATATTACAAAGTTAATGTTTCAGGCTAAAAACACTATCAGAATTCTAATCTTGAATAGATAAAATGGGGGAGAAGCATACTGTGTCACTTTTTCTAAATTCCAATTTAGAGCTATTTTGGTAAAACATTTCAAAATCAGCAGGCCTCGATTTTGCAATTTTGGTTCACTCACCATCACAGTAACACATCTGAGTCTGCACGTGCATAGATACCAACAATAAAGCAACTTTTGGATACTAAATGTTTTCATTTTCTGAGATTTACTTTAGAAAAAAAGATGATTTCACATATGAATGAGACACAATAGGCTCATACAACAGATTACTTTTCCAACAAGTTAATCTTTTTATCCATTATCTGGAATAGTTCACAAAGCTTCAGGAAGAGAGAAAAAATGGAACTGTTGTTGAAAGAAGGAATACATGTTCAGGTAATTACAAATAACAACTCATCTGGTTGTCTTAATTGTTTGGGAATGTCTCAATTACCTCTGAATGTTTTCATACTGACTTGGAGACAGTAAAAGGAAACTTTCTCGTAGCAGATTGGATTAAGGGATGAGAAGCAACACTGCAGCTCTAAAGCACTCAAGCTGCTTAAAGCCACAGAAGGCATGCCAAACAAGAGCTGTTGAACTTTCACCAGTCTCTAAAAAAAAATAACAGAAACAAACAAAAGAAGGTGGAAGATGACCTGTAGAGGGCGTTCTATGCTTACAGAATTGCCCTCTATGGGAAGAAAGGGAATGGCAAGGGAAGCAGGACCTCTTCAATGACAACATTTGTCAAAGCAGCATCACTCTACTCCTACCCAATTCTACTTAGGAACGGGCTGCAATGAGCTCAATGGGATTGGATTATTTTCTTTCTGGATTCCAATAGATTTCATCTATAATTCCTAAAATTTGGATAAAGATTGGAAATATGGTTATCTTTTAGGTTTCACACTTCTATAGTATCTTTCAAAAGATACATTTGTAATAGAATAGGTTGCAAATGCTCATTCAAATGTTTATGTTGAAATGTGAAGTCTTGCATAGGTTACAGAAATGCAAGAGGCTATTGAAAAACATTTATGGCTGGAGGGATTGGGCTCCCTTCCAATCTTACGTTCAGATAAATGGGAATAATTGAGGTCAGCAATATGGCACATGAAGATTGTGTTAAGAACATTGCTACATGCCTCATATAATTCATTGTGCAGGAACTCACAAAAGGACATTCAACACTGCATTAGACTTAACAGAAGTTTATCACTGTGTGAAATTTTGAGATCTTGTAAATTTTGAGATGCTACCTTAGGAAGATTTGCTAGTATCTGATGCAAATGAAAATGCAGTTTCAGTCAAAGAAACATTGTTTAAAGAATAACCATAATTTATTTCCATAACTTCATTTTTAAATATGCATATTTTTACTCTAATAAACATTTTGTTAGGTTGCATGGTGCAAACATTTTTCTGTGGGTGAAATAGATAAAACTTTAAGAAGTAGATCTCCTGCTTCAAAGACCCAAAGGGTATCTTTGAATTTTACCTGGAGAAATGGGTATGTCTAGTTTAATGAAAAGAAGGGCTAAGGGGGACATGATAGCAGCATTCCAATATCTTAGGGATTGCCACAAAGAAGAGGAAGTCAAGCTATTCTCTTATCTAAAGCACCTGAAGGCAGCACAAGAAGCAATGGATGGAAACTAATCAAGAAGAGAAGCAACCTAGAACTAAGGAGAAATTTCCTGACAGAACAATTAATCAGTGGAACAACTTGCCTCCAGAAGTTGTGACTGTTCCAACACTGGAAGTTTTTAAGAAAATATTGGACAACCATTTGCCTGAAATTGTATATGATTTCCTGCTTGAACAGAGAGTTGGACTAAAAGACTTCCAAGGCGCCTTCCAGCTCTGTTATTCTGCATCCAGAACATATTTGGTAAGCACTATGGTATTGCCAGAGACAGAAAAGGGAGCAGAAGTTATGTGGCTTAACTAGAGGTCCACCAACCTAATACTGGGTACTTTTTTAATTTTTAATTTTTTGACAAGGAAAGGACAAGACCAGCTTCTAGACATACCTTGAGAAATGAAATGACTATTCTGCCCTCTCCCCCAACCCCATAGTATCATATTAATCAAGCTTATGGGTAGGCCTCAACTTATGACCATAATGGAGCTGGCACATTATGGCTGTAAGTTATGACAGTCTTAACGTGGATCAGTTACATGCCAACTTGATTTTACCATTTTTATTTTTGTGGTGGTCATTAAATGAATCACTGAAGTTATTAAGTGGCTACCATGGTGGTTAAGCAAACACATTGTTCACTATGGGTTATTTTTTGCCAGAAACCAGAAATAAACACCAGTTTTTGACCAAAAAAACCTTTATAAATCATGGTTACATGAACTTGGGACATTGCAAATGGTCATAAATGCAGACCAGTTGCTGAGCATCTGCAATGAAGTCATGTGACTGCAAATAGCCATCCAAACTTCAGAAGTGATTTTCAGTACCTTTTGACAGGTTCGTTATAAATTGGTTGTTGAGTGATTGACTGTAAATTGAGGACTACCTGTATTTGCTAATTAAGCCAATTATGTTGCAGCACTTGATCAACTTTGATCAGGACTATTTAAGCCATAGATGGCAGGCCACCAGGAAATAAAAACATTGCAAACCAGGCTGGTAAATTTTAAAACAATCCTGAAAGAAGGCAAAATCTTTTGTATATTATTGCAAGAAATTACATAACTGCTTCATGAAGTATCCAGGAAATAAGTTCTACTCAAAGAAGGCTTTAACATTTTGTCTGTGGAGTTGGGGTTGCCATGTTCATGAAGCTAAATCCTAATCCTAGTCTACAGTTCAGGTAGACAAATTAATTAACAACTTTCCAGAGATGGGCATCAATACAAGTCCTTACATTACCTTGTTGTCATGGTCATCAATGTCATGATTTACTTATGTATCACCTTTCCCTCTAAAGCAATTAGCAGGATTATCTGAAAACAGATGCAGTGCTTTTGAGTACATCAGACTTGTACAATCATACACTAAACTTTAAAACCAGTTAAAAATATACCAATGAAGTTAAGAGATATTGCTAGAATATTTTTAGAAATATATTTTCTAGACAAACCACAAATCTACCTTCTACTACACTAAAAATTTGCACTTCCCAATAAATAAGATGAATCTTCCCCTGAACCTGCAAAAATCACGAGAAAAGAACCATCGATGTGATATATCTTATTATCTTATACAAACACATGCAAAGCTCCAGTATTGTTTTTCTAGTAAATGATCAGCCTATATGCAGAAATACATGTCCAGTGGCAAATTTCCTCTAGGTTAGGGACAAACAATAATTTCAGTCAATTATTAGATTTAACATTCCAGGCAGGCCTCTTTGGAAGTTAGCTGGGCTTCCTCAGATGTAAAGAGGAAGGAAGAACAGATGATACAATTTATTAAATAATACAGTTAATGATTTAATCCATAAATAAAGACTCTTCATTAAAAAGAAATCTGTTTCCCCCCAAAATTGCAAGACATTAAACACATTTTTCCCAAAGCTAAACTGTCTTATGCAGCATTTGCAATATGGGGTGCGAACACATTCAAGCGGAGTTTTATTTAGAACATAATACATTTAGGCACAAAATGTTTCTCTCCCACGGCTAATCTGTGAAGTCCAGAATACTACACTAACTTTAATTCTTTCTATTTCCCATCCTCAAAGCACCCTTTGCCTTCCATTTATAGGAAATGATGCTTCCACAGATCATTTCCTTGAGTTTTGTCCTCAGTTCAAAAGGGTTGGGAAGGGTTGTCATAGAAGTTTAAAGAAAAGTTCATACAATGCACAAATGGTTAATTATTGGTAATTAATATATGCTATGACACTGTTAGAAATGGTGCTTTATTTAGGCCATCCATGTCCTTTGCATCCTAAGTGAACACTTTTGGGAAACCAGAATTTGCAATCTTTAATGAACTAATGTGGTAACTGCTCCATGTTAACCAGAACATTGAGATTAACATGTCAAAGATATACTGTCTAAGAAATTTTGAGGGCAGGATGTCATCTTTGCATATTATTACATTTAATACTCTTCTCTTTTTGTCACAGAAATACTGCAAATATTTTAATGAGTCCCTAATACAGGTGTGTTATATTTTGTAGTGCTCCATGTAGCTCCTGGTTATTTGTCCCCACTACATCAAAATTGATTGCAAACAATCTGGACTTTGTAGTTCTGATCCACACCTGCTTGAAATGAATTAGACTAGAGCACAGTGCTATTGCTGAAACAATAATTTAAGGATTGGCCAGTTGCTCTTAGAAATCTCAGCTGTATTTTGGATGTACTAAACTTTCAGAGATAGATTTTGCAGGACTCCAGTCAGATTACATTAAGCAAGGCAGCTTAGCAGTGATTGCGCCTCGCTGAATCTTTCATTGGCAAATCTGAACATATGTAGGAGTTGGCAATCATATGGCAGCTGAGAAAAAATCTGATGAGTTAACTAAGAATGGCGGTATGTACAACGGTAAGAGGGTGTCATCAGTGAAGTGGTTATTGCTCAGTTTGGGTTCTGAAGTCTGTCTCGATGAGGTAGGTTTGCATACTGTTTCAATGTTTCCAAGTGAAAATTGCAGGAAAACATGTCTCTCTATCTCATTTATAACTGCAGGTTGCCCATTCCTACTGGAACAACTAAAGTAGTTTTCAGGCTCTAACTTGGCCAGAGCAGTTGAAAACAGACACACCTGGGATAGTGAAGTAGTAATCATACATAAACTGGCAGCCACTGAGAATGTATGAAAAATGAAGTTGGGGAATTGAGCTTGCATAGTCATGACAATTATCCAGAAAAAAAGATATCCAACTTTGCAAGGGTGCAACTGCTACTCTGTTATAATGCATATTTACATATTTCACTAGGTGCTCATAGAGAACTACATATTACTAGCCTGAGCTACATACACAGGCTACTTCACAAAGCAGGAAATAGAAAATGTGTTTTTACTTTCACTTTCTCCCACCAATAGTACTGAGTATCTTCTGCATTCTTAACATAAAATGCTCTAGAGATCTAGGAAAAGCCTACATCAGTGCTAAATGTTATTAATCATTATTTCTCAATGGGGAGCAAAGTTAGAACATCATACAAAGGAAAAAAATTCCATTTCAAAATCTGTTGGAAAAGTCTACAGCACTCTGGGTGAATCATGAAAGCCCAATTTCCACCTCTTTTTAGATGATTTTTATCTGAGCCAACACAGGAATTAGTCACTGGCGAGACTTAGGAACCAACATAATTCTATCTTTATTTTATTTTTCTGCAAGGAAAGGAGGAGTGCATGAGCATTCATGCATACAAAATAGCTAACATATCCACGCTACAAAAATAATTAGGAATCAGTTTTCTGTAACTCTTTGGTACCACGTAATGGCGATCTGGATTTTTACACTTTGATAAGATAGCCCTAATGCACAGTGTGTGTGGGGGGAGCAAGTGTGGGTGGGTGGGGGATAAAGTGAGGGGGGGGGAGAAACCTAAATGTTCACGTATCTTCTATTTAATGGGCAAGTCCATATAGAAGATGAAGGTTCTGATGATGAAGTAGCATTCATATTCAGGTACTATGATGAAGCTTTATCCTTTTGATCTGCTGATGGGTTTAATAAGCATTCCAGATGGCTTACTATGCCTGAAGCAAGAATGGATAATCACACAGTTTTGCTCTCCAAATACTAATAAAATAAGGACACAGGAGGAGCAGAAGGGGCTCTTACATGCCAATGCCATTCACTAGAAGAATCACTAAGGCACATTTATGTCTCAGTTCTTTAGCAGTAAAAGGAATGCATTTTTAAATAAAACAGAGACTACAAATACATTGAGTTATCATTATTATATATGACAATAAGCAGGAATCAAGTGTGCTACGATGAGTGTAAGGATGTCATTTGCCCAGTTAAAATGCATAGTTATTTCTCCTCAACAGAATATCCCAGTAGTCTGACTAACAAGAGGGCAAGGTGGGGGCAGTTTTGTTAAAGACCCTACCATCATTTCTCAATAACCATGTAGCATATGCATTCTATGATTTGCCAGCCATCTTTCTTGGGCAAACCCACTGGCGAAGTTTCAGGACATTAAGTAAACCCAAATGAAATGTCACATAAATCTGGCCTCTCCAAGTGAAATGACTGGTTGGGGAAAGGATAATTTTATGGAAATATCACTGAAGCTGGAAAAAGGAGAAGTGGGAAGGGCAATTTTTCCCCACCCATCAGTCAAAGGCGTTGACAGCTATTGTACAGCAACTTCACAGGAAGTTGAATCCCTTATTATTATCTGTCAGATCTGCTTCATTAGGAAAAGGCAGGCAAATGCAGCAGTGCCCAGTGGAAAATGTGTGCATTCACCAGTCCTGCCATCATTGCTGCCACCACATTTCACTTTAACATGCTGATTTTAGTTCAGGTGAAATATCTGAGGTATAGAGACCATGGTGGCATGCAAGAAAGTAGCCTTCTTTATAGTTACACCAATTGTGTGCTACAGGGTAAAGTGATCAAAGAGAACTTTGAAAGGGAACTTTTGTTTCCATCTAAGCCAGGAGTGTCAAACTCACCTCATCACAATGTTGTCACATGACATATTGGGACTTTTTCCCCCTTTGCTAAACCTGAGGTGGTAAATGTTAAGTATGGATTTAATATAGAGTTAAATTTTGTATTAAGACTTTAATCTTCCTCTATTCTGTTATTGAATTGGGAAGAGTCTTAAAAGCTATGGTTATATCATCTATAGCTGTGATGGCGAACCTATGGCATGCATGCTGGAAGTGGCACACAGAGCCATGTCTCCAGGCACGCCAGCTATCACCTGTTGCTCTCCCAGTTTCTGGTGTGCACATGCATGCCAGCCAGCTGGTCTTTGCACATGTATGCATGCCAGAAACTGGAAGACCATGTAGCTGGCACACATACATGTGACGGGGAGCTGCTCTTCCAGTTTCCAACACTCCGCTGCATGCTCACGCACTCCACTTTCAGCACTCAGTGCCGAAAAGGTTCACCAACACTGATCTATAACTTCCAGGAGGTCAGAGAGAACATTAAAGTCCTTTTCCTGAAAATTATGTTACACACTAGCAATACCTCACTGCTCATTTCCTCCAGATTATTGCCTCTTTCATCCTTTTCTCTATATTTTGAATATAGAGAATATATTTTTGAATAGTTGTCCACTCCAAATCTAGCATTTTGTTATGATTTTTTTTAATTATGAGAAGGCAGGACAGAGGCACTGAAATATCATTCAAGTGTTTTTCCAAACCTGTCTAGAGATTCTATGGAGTTAGTTGACTATCTTTTTACTTGTGTCAAGGGACACAACATTGGCAGGTAATGAGAGGGGCCTAGACCCTCTTGTATACATTCTTCTGTCTCCCTCCTATGTGGCCACATGGCACAGGTTCTGGTTTATGTAATACTTTCCTAGTGCCATTACCCAGCCCCTTGAAGGAAGGAAATACCTTGGCACTACCAGTGTGTGCTGTCAGAGCCTGAGTATCTTATTCATAAGCTGACATCATCATAATCATTATCATCAATCTCATCACCACAATCAAATTAACAATCTATTAACAATCCCTTATTAAAAATAATAAAATTGAAAGTAAAATTTTCTTTTAGTTTGGTTCCCTAAGCTCCAATTCATCATTCTTCCTTACATTTAAAAAAAAAAATGGGAGGGGAGTGCCTTCCAGTCACGATTAACTGCTGATAACATTTTTCTGGGGAAAATTTTGGAAATGGTTCACCAATGCTGTTTACCTATGGTTAGGAGAGAGTGTCTGGCTCAAGGTTGATCTGTAGGTTTTGTGCCTGTGTGGAAGGTCTAGAACTCATGGTCCTCACCTTGAAAGGACCTCTTCCAACACTATGATTCTGTGCCTGAATAAGATCGAATCCAGAAAAAAAAAACATGATTTTGGTGAGATGGTTTTCAATAGAGGCCAATTGCTAAGCTACAGTTTGGTAGGAACAAGGTTGAATTTCTCAGGGAGGAAAAGTGAGGTAAGAGTGAGACACCAAACTGAGTCTCACTCTTACTCTACCTATAGTCCCTGAGAAATTCATTTTTGTTTCTACCCAAATGAACTCCAACTCACCAAAACCATGATGTTCTTTCCAGATTTCATCTCATTATATAGGCACAGACTCACAGTGTTTGGAAGTGATATTGGAGTGTGGGAATCCTCACACTATCTTAGACAATGGTTATCCAATCTTTTCTTGAAAACCTCCAGTGATGAAGCACTCAGAGCTTCAGGTAGAGGGTTTTTTTCAATGCTTAATAGGTATCACAGTTAGGAAATGCTTTCATATTTTAAATTTGGCCTTCGCTCTGTAAAGCTTGCAGCCATGGATTCTTGGTTTATCTTTGAGTGCTATGAAGAATAAAATGCACATCCTGGGACATCCCTTTATATATTGGAATATTGCTATCATGTCTCCCCTTAGTCTTCAGTTCCCTAAGTTAAACACACCAAGTTTCTTTTAAACCATTCCTCATAGAATTTCCAAGCCCCTTACCATCCTTGTTGGGCCTCTTTGCATCTTTCCAGAGCAACTTAGAAAAAGTATTCAGAATACCGCATACCAACTATGGCTAATCATCTCCCCAGATAATTATGTTTTTCGTAATCCTAAACTTACAGAATATACATAAAAGTCTTACTGTATCAAACCACCTGTGACTGATGAACTGCTTTTGACTCATTGGGGAAACAGTGAAAATATACCAGAAACAATGTTTTTGTTTAGGAAATACAGTATGGAATAGTATGTTTGTTTTTGAACCTCAAGTTTAAAGCATTCAATTAAAGTATATTCTCTCCCACCGCCACCCGAATGAACTGCATTTTTAATTCATGAGCCAAGTTGTACAGGTTCCCTTCTTTCCTCTTTTTCTATCCCCAGTTCTTTATTTGATCTTTGGTGAACAGAATCCATTTTATTTATGTTTCTGACTCAGGTGAACTTGAGAAAGAAGAAGAGAAGAGAAAGAGGTCCTACCTGGATTCAGAACATTCCATTAAATGAATAGTTTGCATGTATCTGTGTTTGTGTTGTTTTTTGTTGCTTTTTTTATTTAAAGTCATGTTGTCAAAGTTACTGTGACAGCTCAAAACTGTTAGGTATGATGTGTCAAGAAAATGTACTGAGAAAGAACATGGAGTGACTGTCAAAAACCCCAGGAGAAATTCCAAGCTCTGTATCCCTGCAAATATGGTCTTAAAACTATTATGATTATTGTTCTAATTGTGCAGATACAGACCCCTACAGATCGCTAAGAGTTAATGGCATGCCGTATAATGAATTCAATAACGACAAGTTTAAAAAGGTCTAATTAGTGAATAACCGCTTTATTATGAAAAGAAACGGTAATGAATTTAATAGCTCAGAATCATTAACAATATTTAGTTTGCTGGTACTTGTACTGCATTCTCTTCATTAATATGAACATTTAATATGTTTTAAAATGGATTTGTAATACTTTCTGGGTCACAGGGTCACACTGACAGAACAAGTGTAATTATTTCACTAATTGTTATCTCTGGATGTTTGTGCTCTAAACTGCAGCCTATTTAGGTGGCAAGTTTGAGAAAAAAATGCTACAAAAATGAAATAAATAAAGCAATTAAGGGAATGGAAGTTAGAGGACAGAATTATGCAAGTAGAGCTGGGAGTAAGCAGAAGATATTTAGGACTGTGAGTGGGTTTTCTCCCTAACCAGCTGAAAGTCTGCTATTAACCCTCAGCTGACGACAGATAGATGAGTGGGACTCTGGCTTTTGGGAAGGCTGCTGTACAAAAAAAGTGATTTGTCTCTTGCCTCAATGAGGTCTCACTGGCAGAGGAATTCTGGAAGCTGAAGTCCACACATCTTCATGTTTCCGAAGTTGGGAAACATTAAAAAAGCATCAAAGGATTAAACCGACAGAACTATGAATCAGCTTCAGTTCTTGGTTCAGAAAACATGCCAAAACATAGAGTGTCAAAGTGCTCAAAGTCTCAAAGTTTGGGGGATTAAATGGTCTTGCCTTGTAACGTTTGCAGAGTATTTTGTAATGTTTTATTGGTCATAATAAAGGTACCATCTCGTAATGTCTTGGCTTTTGTTTAATCTAATGCAGAAATGGTGTAGGGTCTCCCGCTTGTGCGGAGGTTGGACTAGATGACCTATAAGGTCCCTTCCAACTCTGATTATCTGTTATCTGCATCATTATGATTATGATTATATTAAACAATTTCCAGACAAACGTCCTCAATTTTGTTTCTTTATTTTGATGTGAGGTGGGGAAGCGTTGCCTTCCAATGATCCTTCACATAACAACTCTTGCACTGCTGAACTCCCGCAGGATAAAAATTTGCTGATTCCCACCCACCCACCACCCACCCCCCGTTTCTTGCAATACACAAATCAATAGACAAATAATTTGCAGGACTAGAAATGGATAGGATATTTGCTATCAGACAAACACTTTCCAATACAGAATAAAAATGTGTAAACATTTATAAATATCTTCTTTGAAAGCTACCAAAGCCGAATTCAAAAGATAGATCTATTGCTTTGATTGAAATTTTACACTAAATCTGCAATAAAATTGAGAAGTCTCACTTTGTCGAAGTGCACATATGTTACAACTTGTCTGAAATTGGCAAATTCTATTCCCAAAGAAGGGCCATATCAATGCAAGCTTAAGCTAGTTCTCCCACAGAATAATACCTTTAAAAAGTTAAAGAAACTTTCCCATTTGCAAACATTTAAATTTAAAAGAGAAAAGCATCATTCTTCTGTTCCTTTTTGCCTGAAATCGGGAAGACTGCTTTTCTAATATCTGTTCTTTTATTGCATTTTATGATAGGCTATATGTTATGATCAGTAGCTACAATAATAAACTTAATTGTTAGATAGTATCAGAAAAATTTAAAAATTTCAGAAGTGTGTTGGATTTCTTGGCTTCCAATCATGGCTAATACAGTAATAGTCAACAGAGTTCTGAATCTTGCTTTGGCTTCATCCCTGAATGGAGCTGGATTGCTTCTGAATAGGTCAGACAGAAATCAGGCTATTTTCCTCATCATCAAACTAGTGATGACTTAATTTAATAAATACAGTTATGAATTTCTCTCTGTATTTCTTCGCTGCCAGCTAGTGATGGACTGGATTCTTGCAATCCAGATCTGGTAGTCCTAGGTAAACATTTTACATTAATCATTGGAGCAGCAATTAATCCCAGAGCTGTTATAGGCTTACTTCCAAGCAATTAATCAATGCACCTGTCACTCACAAAACCCATTACAGAATTAAGGGACTGCTTCCCAACTCATCTACTAGTTGGTTATACCTCTGCATTGGCCATGATAGTTTATACAACTATGCTTTCTTGTTTAAGATTTCCCACCACAATCCATAAATATAATAAGCAATCAATTATCACTCTGAGACATGGTCCCAAATTGTAAACTGGGTGCATATTTTTACTAAGTCAGTGAACATTGCTCCAGAATTCATCTCAAAAATTAAGCAGGGTCTTCTTTCTGTATTTTGGAAGACTTTGATCTGTGAAGGCCTCTTAATAGTCAGAAGGCAGAAGTGACAACAATACTATAAAAGAATGGAAGGAATCAGGACACATAACAGATTACATTCCAGAGTTCTCTCCCATATCACAAAAAACTGTAAGTCTTGTTCGGTCATAAGTTTTGAGAGGTTGGATAGTTACCAAAGAGGATAAAACAAATAATTGAAAAAGAGAATAAAGGAGATCATGAATTTACAGAAAAAAATTATACATGCTAAATTTTGCACCTTATCTAGCATATGCAAATGTTCAGCCAGTCTTTGCCCTCTTTTAGAAATAGAGGCTATAATTTAAACAGAAAGATAATCTGTATCATCAGAATGTAGAAGAACATTGCCAGAAATTGAACTCAGTCTGAGGTTGATGGGCACTTTTAAAACCTGCCTGCTTTCTCTTTTTCATGGGTCTTTAAAACTGGAGTCTACTGGATAGTCTTTCAGACAGAGAAATAAGAAAGGCCCATGGACTGCATAACATTGCTTCTCAATGGATGGATACCCAGCTCTGTTGCCTGCAAATAGAGCACATGAAAGTTCTGGAATTTCTTAAAATAGAAGAAGCCTTTTTGACCCTAAAACTGGGGTTCAAATCTTTACTGAAGAATCTAAGTGGGAACATCATCCTTGATCTAAATAATATGAAAACTACTGAATTTTAAGCTCTATTGCAAAGGGAGCTAAAGCAAAAGTTACACAGAATAATCTCAGATGCCATTTCTTTATAATTTCAGCTCTAATACAAACCCACAGGGCATCAGAGGGTAGCAGCTTCTTGATGAAAACAGTTAACTTGAAGTGAGTGACATCACAGAGTTAAACAAATTGGACAGGGCAGTGACTCAAGGCAACTTTGCTTTCCCTGTGACCACATGGGAGACTCACAACATTTTGTTAAAATGACTGAGGTTCTCCTGTTTTCCAGGTCAATGGATGTTGGGAGCCTCACCAACATGACACTGTGGACCACGGAGGAGGGAGCAGAATCAATAGTAGATGCACTAAGGGGCACTTTATGGTTAAAACAAAGAAAAGAGTACAATTCTGTTCAAGAGCAGAATTCAGGATGCAATAGAGCAGGAAAATGAAGGTGGGGGTGGAGGAAAGGAATGACTCTCTGAGATGGTATCTTGAATGTACTGAATCTGCATCATGGACTGAAAATATTTTAATCATTCCAATATTTGGAATTTCATATGTGATTGTATTTAATGGTTGGCATGGAGTCAAATTTCATTTGATAGTTAAAATCTCTGGAGAGTCTCACTAGACATGACAAAAAAAGGTTAAGGGGAGTTTTTTTTTTTAAAGTTATAGCCAGGGAAGTAAGCAATCTAGCCGAGAACACAACATTAGGGAAGAGAAAATTACCCTTTTCCATTGTGCTGTTTTCCTAACAGTAAAATGTTTCTGTGCAGATCAGCACACATTTATTTTTTCAATTCAAATGATTAAAATTCCTTAAAACAATAATGTTACCTCGCGTTCAATCTTCAAACCATAAAAAAGCTATTTTACCTTTTTCTATGCAACTTTCTTAAAGTCACACATCTGTGGGGGAGGAATAATGGTCACTAGGAGATCCCATTAGTTGTTTCCTGTCCAGGCCACACAAAGTCCATTGTGTGGAACATAGCATTTTGCTCTTATTGAAATGCGTACCTGATTTCTTTTATCACTCCACTGAAATCCAGAGTACCATGTGTGATACCTAATGCCTACCTAATCAGCCACTAGGATTCATAATAAAAACTCAGTCAAGTGGCAGACTAATTGAGACCGGGTAGGAGCTAGGGTGCAGTGCACAAGCTGCTCTCAATATATTTAAATGTAAACTGTGTAGCCAGCAGCTGGTACAGATCCCCAGGAAGCTTTGTGTACTGCACCTTTCTGACATGTAAACACAAAGCTCTATAAAAGCAGATGAAAAGACTAAACATGGATGCATGACATGCCAGAAATAAAGACTCATATACTCTCATATACTCTAGAGAAAACTGGAGAGAATGTGGTGATATCAGAGCTATCAGGTTAAGTTTGTTTTCTTCATGGAAACCTCTTCTTTTAAAGTTAATTATATCCCAAAGCAGTAAACATTTCTTGGTAACATGTATAATACCAGGTTCTTGTGTACTAAAGCCTTCAACAGAGTGAGATGTAAATTCTGCTAATATAGAAATAACTGGATCATATTTATCCTTGTCACAGGAATAACTATATCCTCTTCTTCTCCACTCCTCACAATAAAAATATATTCTTCATCTCCAAGGATGAAAACTTTAATGATATGTTTTAGGGGCCCAGCAAAGCATCTTCAATCAGTAAAGTGACTCTGATGGAAATGTAAGCAGCAAAGATAGACCCGGATTAATATAAATGCCCTGTGCATGATTGCATATGTTTTAGAATTACGATGGAAGAAAATTTATTTTAGAATTGAGTTTGACAGGCATCAAGAACACAGCAGATACAAATCAAATTTTCCCTACTTACTAGACAAATAGATGTAAATCTTAGGGATGTGCAGACTGTAAGCTTTGGCCGCATTGAGGCACTTTACCACATAAAGATGTGTTCCACCATCTCACAAACAGTTGAGGCAATGCATCCATCAGCTGATCCATCTTGCAAGCAGCAGCTTCTGCACTTGCAACAAAGGCTCCATTGCTGAGCAAAGTACCAACACACCAGATTAGAAGCCACATGCTGATTTGAGAGACACTTCCAAGGAATGCTTTGTCTCAATCATCAATAAAACAAAGTGTCCCTTCCAAGAGCAGCACAGCCTTAATAGATATGAAATTCAGAACAAAATGTGACTTTTTGCAAAGACATTGAGAAGGATAAGGAGAAAGAGAAGGCATCAGATCATTTAACACTTTATTTAACATACTTTTAGCAAATGATAACCTAACACCATAGTTAGCACATAAGATCTATAATGTTCTGTGCATCTTTGTTAGATCACAAATAAATAAAGTGACCTTTTCTGGCTTCCTAGGGCTTTTTATTTTCCTCAGTCTGTATTTGGCTACTGAAATCTTTTCAATATCCCTGAAACTTTAATTACAAATGCACTGTGGAACATTTTCTTTTCCATAAAAAAGCTATGTACCAGTAAATTATCTTGTACCAATGAACTCAAGGGTTCTTGAGTTGTTGGGGACAACCCAACAGACTAATACACTGGCTGTTGTGCTTTCTTGTGTCTTATACATCATTTGTCTTTCCTGCTTCCATTTGGTGTGTAACCTTGTACCTTGACATTATTCCATGCATTCTATTTTTATACCTAACCCCACAATGCCAAAAAATTAGTCAAAAAATACACTCTCAGAGGAGCCCTGGATTTGGGAGCAGGATTCCAATTGACAAGCACCCACCATCAAAAGTTCCACCAGCAAATAATTGCCTTAGCCTTACAGACTATGTAAATTGAGATGTTTCATGTGCTATATAATAAACTTCCATTATTACCCTTCCTTCTTTCCCAGCACAGTATCCCTAGTATATGAATTACTATTTTGCATACAAAACTTCATGATGCTTGCTTTTGCATTCCTGAGACCTGATGTACTGTAATGCTTACTTCTTTTTCATACTTCTAAAAAATCTGTAATAAAAAGATGAATCAGAGAATATGTAATAAATGTACTATAAGTCCTCATAGGTCAGAGTCTATTGAACTGGGTGATCAACTTGTTTCTAAGGTAGCATAAAATGCTCAGATGTTTCTGAAGTTTTTAATAGCTACTTAAAAACATTTGTGGCTGAATAATTTTTTTCTTACAGATTACAGATGAATAGAGTTGGAAGGGACCTTGTAGGTCATCTAGTCCAACCCCTGGTCCAAGCAGACCCTACACCATTTTTGACAGATGGCAGTCCAGTCTCTTCTTGAAAGTTTCCAGTAATGAAGCTCCCACAACTTCTGAAGGCAAGCTGTTCCACTGGTTGATTGCTCTCACTGTCCTTATTTCCAGGTTGAATCTGTCCTTATTCAGTTTCCATTCATTATTCCTTGTCTGGCCTTCAAGTGCTTTGGAAAATAGCTTGACCCCTTCTCTGTGGCAGCCCCTCACACTGCTATCATGTTTCCCTGGTACTTCTCTTCACTAGACTAGCCATGTCCAGTTCCTGCAACCATTCATCAAATGTTTTAGCCTCCAGTCCCCTAATCTTGGTTGCTCTTCTCTGCACTCTTTCTAGAGCCTCAACATTTTTTATAGTGTGGTGACCAAAACTGGATGCAGTACTTTAAGTGTGGTCTTACTAAAGCTTTAAAGCATGGTATTAATACATCTCTTGATCTTGATTGTATCCCTTTGTTAATGCATTTTAGGATTGCATTGGTTTTCCTCAAAGAAATATCTCACATTGACTCCTCCCAACCTTCAGGCTCATATCATTCCAGGATTATCCATGAGGGCAATGTGAGGAGGTTTTTTTTAATACAAGAGAGCTGGAGGAAGTAAGATTGGTAAAAGTGTGAGTGGGAATTATGGAGGAAGAATGAACAGCCACCCTCATCCTTGTGTGGAAATGAGAGTCTTGCACAAACACAAGGGCATCTCTATTTTTATCAGTGAAATGTTGGAGGCTATTTTATCATTGTCTGCCTGTTTCAAAATTGTCCTTGAGCCTAGCTTGACTCCAGTGCATTAGATGATGCAGCAACTAACTGCCTGAGAGTTGGGTGTATGTGTGTGCTTATCTGTCCAAGAACTGCAAAGCTGAAATAAAACTGTTAAAACTGGGGTATGATATTCTGCCATAAAGCAGTGTTATTAAGAACTTTCAGTCATTACTCAGAAGCCAACCCAGGTCAACTTTCTAGATATATGATTTAGAAAGCAATATCTCATCATCTTTACAAGAATCTGAAGTCCATTCTTATGTCTTTCATCACTTGTGGGAAATATTATGCACAGCAAGGCAATCTGTTATCTCTTCTTATTTTCCTGTGTGTAAATTTATCTCTCCATTGCAGCCTTTTTATCAGCCCAGCTGATACCAGAGAAATGCACATCTCATTTTAGACCTAACCTCATTTTTCTCTTCCTCAGTCATTTCCCCTTTTTTAATCAGTGTTGATACTGAATGACTCAGTCAATAACATTGTCCCTTTGGTTCTTCAAACAGATCTACAGAATCTTCAAATTCTACAGCTGCTTCTCAAGAGTTCTACACAGAAAACATCAATAATGAAGAGTTAAGCTGCCTCAAAAGACTACTTGTTCATCACTACTTATTAACTGCAAAGTGTAGCTTTTTGAAAGAGCATTTTCAGAACAACAGCTAGAGACAGTGTATCACATCAGTGACCAATATAAATAGTGAATAAATGGCCAGTTCCCACCATAGGACAATTCCTTATTGTTGAGGATAGTAGCCACCATTGACTTAACGGTCCATAACTCAGAGTGATAAAGAGTAGAATGTGGGCGTCTGTTTACTCGGACCCAAGCCGTACTAAAAGCCTCCAATACAGGAAACACAATGTTGCCAGCCAATCAAGACAAAAAAAGCTACAAAACAGACAGAAGATATTAGAAACACCAATCAAGCAGAACACAGCAAACTCCAAGACCAATAAACACAGACCAAGACTCCCAACCAATCAGGATGAAGAAAAAACCATTCTGGCACAGCATAGGCTAGCACCAAATTTAAAACTGAAACAACTGTGAAAGTCTGACTCACAGACGAACACAATACAGAAGCCTGATGATGGCAGATGAGATTCTGCTGAAACGTTGCTACAACTTTAAAAGCACAACTATAATGACGTGGGAAAATACCCGAACAAATACATACATACACACACACACACACACACACACACACACACACATATATATATGGCTAAAGCCGAGTTTGTGTGGCTGTTTTTTTATCTTAGTCTTAGCATGCTAATGACTTTTGTTGGTCTGCTTTTTATTTTAATCAAACATCACAGGATACTAAAGACATTTTATCTGAGTAATAAAATGGGGAGGGGGACTGATATGGGTGGATTGACTTATCTAAGATTACAATTCAATAATCTTGCACATTTTTTTCTATGCTGGCTGCTACTCTCTAGCAGAAATATACTTCCTCTTTGGCAGTTAAAAATGCAGAACCAATAAATTAATTCACTTAGACCTTGTTCCCCTTTCATGGTAATATGCTAAATCATCCGCCTGAGGGGGCTTCCTCTCTCTACGAGTGCAGGGGGTGGGTGGGTTTCGTGTGGTTTATCTGGGGATAAAAGCAAAGCAGCCAAGGCAGAACCTTCTCTCTGCTAAAGGAATCAGCCCCCCCAAAAAACCACCAATTTAAGAACATTTTTTCCTAGGCTCCCCTCTTGAATATTCAAGAGGATATCACTAAAACCCATTTGATGTCCATATCAGTTCCTTTCTTTCAAGATGCTCTAAAAAAAAAAGACTAATAATGTTTGATAGCTTTACCTTGCATTGCCCAGTTACATTAAAATAACAGTGAACCACATTCTTATGGCTGTCATGGCATTTAGCTCTGTAACTTTTGTGGTGTGAGTAATTGACCAAGATATGCAAGGTGCAAAAGAGAGAGAGAAGGACGGAAGACTGTTACACCTCTCTCTCTCTCTCTCTCTCTCTCTCTCTCTCTCTCTCTCTGTGTGTGTGTGTGTGTGTGTGTGTGTGTGTGTCTCAGCAGTTGGCTCTAACAACCTGGTGCAATTACTAGGGATACCCAGGCTACTTTCTACCATTGCTACAGAGAATTGCTGGACCTGCACTGGTGACCCTTGCCAATCTCAGCTACTGTCACTGGGACTGCTGAGATCTGCCATCCACCTATACAGCTTCCTTTCCACCCCACCAACCAGCCTTCCTCTTTCTCCTTTTTTCAGCCTGTCATCAATCTTCCTAAAATGACAGCAGACAGATGTTAGCCTTTGCAAAGATCAAATGAAATCTATGGCTTTAGGACTGTTCACCACAGAGCAGCATGCCTTGCACCAGAAGCTGGGCACCAACAGTAACCTCCTCTGCATCAGCTGGCCTGGAATCAATTTGGCAGCCATCACCATCTTCTCTCCACGGGCAACAGGGAACCCTGAAAATAGATTCTGACAAACTTTTCATGCTTTTTGACACTCCAAAAGAGCAGCTTCTGGATGAGGTGGGAGTTTTGCTTTAAAACAAAAACAAAAACCAGCTCAATTGAAACTCTGAAGGAAATGATTTCTGGTTCCCTCTTCTTTTCACTAAACATCCTTCTCTGCATTAGATGCCACGGACCTCTGGAAAAATATAAGGGTTAATTTGAGTTTATGCTTTCTGGACCTTATATGTTCGGGTTCCTGAATGAGGCTAGAAAAATGGAAGGGGGAAACAGAATTGACTCTGCACATAAATATACTGCATGAGTCTTTGTCTCATGCATTTTTTTCACATAGATATCTGGGCATATTTATCCCCAGTAGAAATGTTCAACTAATCTGGTAAATGTCAAACCATATGGTACATGTTGTATGGATTTTGTCAGTCCTTTTCTCTCTTCCCTGTCCCCTTTAACTGTTTCTGAATTTCTCTTCAGATACTCTGTCTTTTAGGCCAAGTAAATGCCATTTGGAAATGGATGGTACATCTGGTTTAACCACTCCTGATTTTCTCCTGGATTTAGATAGATGCTGGGTATTGTAGTAGTATCGTAAACTGTTTTTTTTTTCTTTATAAGGAACAGATCCTGGCTGATGCATAAACAAAATATCTAGTACTGGGCCATTAGAAGAATTTAGGAGGATTCTGGGCCACATCAAAAGCAAGTTTGGTTTCTGTGATTTCACAGCACCAGCAGCAATGGAAGACTGAGACAGGCATACTTGATTTAAAAAGCTAGTGTTTTCTTTTACAATACTTTGAAGTATGAGATGGTGGCAAGTATCTGTAGCTTGGGTGTAGGAGGAGCGTGGAGATTCATTCTCCAAGCTTGTAGGTTGATTTCCAAACATTTCATTACCTGCCTAGGTAACATCTTTAGTTGAGTTTAAGGGATGTCACTGTCAGTATTCTTCTGTTTATAAGTGCTTTGTGTGGTCAGTAGGTCTTGTGATGAGGAAGTCATGTCAGATGAGAGTCTTGTGATGGGTCTTGTGGTGGCTCAAGTTTGGCTTTGTTCTTGCCTCAGTCTCCCAGCTTTTGAACTCAAAATATCAACAATTTATACTTCCACTTTAATGTTTCTAATCTAATCTAATCTATCCAAGATAAATACAGTATTTCTGTCTATCTCACCAGTGTGACATTCAGCAGCTAACAGAAATTAAAATAGAACATTATGAACCATACTGGTGCAGTGGTTAGAATGTAGCATTGCAGGCTAACTTCCCACAGCCAGTAGGTCGATCCTGGTTTAAGATTGACTCAGCCTTCCATTCTTCTGAGGTCAGTAAAATGAGGAGCCAGATTGTTGAGAGCAATATGCTGTCTCTGTAAACTGCTCAGAGAGCACTGTAAAGTATTATGGAGTAAATCTAAGTGTATTGCTATGTTAAAGACAATTCATTTAAAAAAATTAAAAATACAATTCCTAGTTAACTAATGCAAAATGGCTCTCAAATATTCCATTCATCAAAGGTGCAGGCTTAATCGCTCTCTGGCTGCCGTGTCTGTAAAACAACTACAACTTCAAAGTTTTCTGAAAGGTAAATAGAGTGGGGCCAGTCAAAACTCAGATATATAAGTTGCAGAGAGCACATGCTGCTATGGGTCCTACAAGATGACAATCTGTAGTGGATGGGACCTGGATTCCTGGGTCCTACAAAATGACAATTTGTAGTAGATGAGATCTGGATTAAATCCTTCTTTCCAATCTAATGCAACCAAGAGAAATAATGAGTGTGAGGAGTCCCTCAATAACAGGTCTTGCTCCATATAGTTTTTATAGGTAAAACCTTGAATTGCACCCAAAAGCAAACTTAGAAGCTAGTGCAGCTCAGAAAGCAAAGATATAACATGGAAAAGATAGGCATGTCCAAAATTGATCATGCTACTCTATTCTGAACCAAACAGAGTTTCTGAATGTTCTTCAAGGGTAGCCTCATTTTACATTATTTTACAATAGTATTTTTCAAACTTGACATAATTAAATAACAGAAACAGAATAAAAGAGTTGGAAGGAACCTTGGAGGTTTTCTAATCCAACTCCCTGCTCAGGCAGGAAACCCTATACAATTTCAGATAAATGGTTGTCCAATTTCTTCTTTACAACTTCCAGTGTTGGAGCACCCACAACTTCTGGAAGCAAATCATTCTTCTGATTAATTGATCTGTCCAGAATTTTCTCCATTTATTTTTTTTTTTTCATATAAATTTTATTGAATTTACAATTAAAAAAATAACATAACAACATTACATAAGAAACAGGGAGAGAAAAAGAAGAAAGGAAGAAGAGAAAGAGAGAGGAAAAAAAAACAAAAACGCTCGGTCTTGCGACCGAAAAAGGAGAAGAAGAAGTATAAAAGAGGGAAAAAAAAACAAAAAACAAAAAACAAAGAGACGGAAGAAAAAAGAAAATACGTTAAAACCAGACAAATATTCTTTTTGACAGTCTACAAGATCCAATTCTCCTACCTTACTTTAAATATACACATCTTATCGCTATTTATGGATATTTATGCTTATTTATGCTCATTGAACAGTTTATCTCTGATATAACCAATTATACCATGCATTCCAATTATTATCAAATGCTGAAGACTCTTTATTTTTAAGAGCTATGGTTAAATTGTCCATTTCTGCGCAGTCACATATTTTCTGAATGACCAATTGATCTGTAGGTAAACGGGATGATTTCCAGCACTGGGCAAATGCTAATCTGGCCGCAGTTAGAATATGAATTATTATGTATTTCGTCTTTTTAGGAAAATGTTTATCAGAGATCCCTAGTAGGAAGAACTCTGGTTTGTATTCAATTTGATCTTTGGTTATCTCCTCCAGCCATTTTCTAATTTTTTGCCAGTATTTCTGGGCTTCTTTACAGGTCCACCACATATGAAAGTAGGTTCCCTCTATGTTTTTACATTTCCAACATTTTGGACTAGAGTTTGGGTTCATTTTCGCTAACCTCGAAGGAGGTAAGTGCCATCTATATAACATTTTATACATATTTTCTTTGTACGCCGCAGATTTCGTAATCTTAATAATTCTATTCCAGATCTTTTCCCATTCTGTTAATGTAATGCTTCTTCCAATATTCCTACTCCACATTATCATGTTCCCTTTCACTATCTCTTGCTCTAATTCTACCTCCAATAAATATTTATAAAATTTAGAAATATTCTTTTTATTTGATCCTAATAAGATTTTATCTAGGTGTTGTAATTTGCTATAAATTCCAAACTCTTTGATATCTTGTTTGTATCTACTATGGATTTGTATATATAACCACTGATCAATTTTAAATCCCTGTTCCTGTAAGTCCTGTCGAGTTCTTAGTTTCCCTAAAGGATCTAATAAATCTTTATATTTAGTCATTTTTGTTATATCCAAATTGTTGGGATGAACCATTGCCTCCATTGTTGAAAGCCAAATCGGAATTTTTAAATAATGTTTTTTACATATTTTTTTCCAATTAGTTAATAGTGAATCTCTAATAAGATGTCTATGAAAGTACGCCTGTTTAGTTTTCCCCACATCCCATAGAAATGCGTGCCATCCTCTCTGAAGGTCGTGCCCTTCCAAGGCTAGAGTTCTTTTATTCCGTAAATTGACCCAGTCTTTTAACCATAGTAAGTTGGCTGCCCAATAATATAATTCCCAGTTTGGAAGCGCTAGCCCACCTCTACTTTTTGCATCTTGTAAGGCCTTAATACTGATTCTAGCTTTTTTCCCTTGCCAAATAAATTTAAGAGTTACCTTATTTATATCATCAAAAAAATTTTTTACTTGTAGCAATCTATGCCCCAAATGATGACCAGGGGAAATTTTTTAAACACCTTCACCAAAAAATAGTAGGCTTTGAAAAAAGAAACATTTGCTTGATTGGCGATTTTAACTCCATTGCAGACTACCAGAAAGACCATAGTAATATGGGGAAAAACAAGAAGGGGAAAAGGGAACTCTCTGCAGCATGTAAGGAAATGTTGAGAGAGTTAAATTTAAAAGATCTATGGAGGGAACGGAATCTTGAAGGAAAACAATTTACATATTATTCTAACCCACATAAGATTTGGACCAGAATAGATATGGCTTGGATGGATTTGGACTTGGCTAATGAAATAAAAGAAATCAAAATTCTACCGAATGAATGGGCTGATCATAACCCAATACAGCTAATTTGGAGGGATAGAGAGGCGAATAAAAAAAGATGGACACTAA
Source organism: Pseudonaja textilis (assembly GCF_049901715.1). NCBI lineage: Eukaryota > Metazoa > Chordata > Lepidosauria > Squamata > Elapidae > Pseudonaja > Pseudonaja textilis. The sequence goes on along the minus strand of NC_141990.1, from coordinate 30,969,024 downwards.
ATAACCAAATTGTAAACGAAGAAGAGTATATTAATAAACTGAAAGAGGAGCTAAATTATTTTCTAAAAGATAATAATAATGAAACAACTTCAAAACAGAACATTTGGGATACTATGAAAGCAATTATAAGAGGCACAACAATTTCCTATAATGCTATGAGAAACAAGAGAATTTATGCCCAACAAAACGCGTTACAACAACAAATCCAAGACTTAGAAACACAATTACAAAAACCCCTAAGACCCAAGGACTACAAAATCAGTTAATACTAGCCAAACATAAGCTGAATTTAATTGAACAAGATAAAATAGAAGTTAGCTTGAGAAGGTCCAAACAAAATTATTTTGAACACGCCAATAAACCAGGAAGATGGCTATCTTATAAACTTAAAAAGAAAAAGAAAAGAGATTGATACACCAATTAATAGATGAGAAAGGCATCCCACAACATGAGATTGAGAAGAAAAAGGATATTATATTAAACTATTTCCAAAGATTATATAAAAAAGAAGAAATCAATGAGGATAAAATAAGAACTTATCTGGAGAATACGAATGATAAAACAATAGGGGAAGGAGACAAAGAATTACTAAATAAGGATATTACATGGTCTGAGTTAAAATCTGCAATGGAAAATCAATGTAATAATAAATCCCCTGGTCCAGATGGGATTCCAGTAGAATTATATAAAGCCACATTAGATTTAGTAGGGCCTCTGATGCTGGAAGTGTTTAACGAAGTACTTTCGGCTGCCAAAATGCCAGACTCATGGAGGGAGGCGTTGATTGCGTTAATTCCGAAGGAGGATGTGGATGCCAGATATATCAACAATTATAGACCAATCTCACTTTTAAATGCCGATTATAAATTATTTACCTCAATTATTGCGAATAGAGTAAAACAAGTATTAAATTTATACATTCATGAAGACCAAAATGGTTTCCTTCCATTCCGCCAAATTAAAAACAATTTAAGAACCGTTATTGACGTCTTAGAATATTATGAAGCTCATCCAGAGAAACAATTTACACTCTTGTTTCTAGATGCGGAGAAAGCATTCGATAACCTACATTGGCACTTCTTAATACAAAAAATCTATAACATGAATCTGGGCACTAAATTCGAGAATATTATCACAACAATTTACAATACCCAACAAGCCAATATACTAATTAATGGTGAACAAACAGGCCCACTAAGCATTGAAAAGGGCGTTAGACAGGGTTGCCCTCTCTCACCCCTCTTATTTATATTTGCTTTAGAATCATTGTTAACGCGGATAAGACAAAATCCTGAAATTCAAGGGGTTAGGGTCAAGGCAGAGGAATATAAATTACAGGCGTTTGCAGACGATATGGTTTTCTTCCTAGAGGATCCCATGGAGAAAGGACATAATCTAATAAAAGAACTAGAACAATATGGTTCAGTAGCAGGACTAAAGATCAACAGAAATAAGACGAAATTACTGACTAAAAATCTAACAGAGAACCAGAGGAAAGAATTAGAAAAAACCATGGGGATACAGGCAACAAAAAAGGTCAAATATTTAGGCATATGGTTAACACCACATAGTAAATCACTCAAAGAGAATAATTATGATAAACTGTTACAGCAAATTAAGAAAGATCTAGAAACCTGGAATAAGTTGCAGCTTTCTTTACTGGGCAGGATTGCCACAATCAAAATGAACATTTTACCAAAACTTCTTTACTTATTCCAGACAATCCCAATAAAATTACCAAGAATTTTCTCCATTTAATGTCTAATTTCTCCATTTAATATTCTCTATTTAATGTTGGCTGGGAATTCTGAGAATTGAAGTCCCTGTATCTTAAAGTTATGAGGTTTGGCAAACACATCTGTAGAACCACCTAGTCTCAGGTGCAAAGGGGGTTACAATTCTTGTCTACTTCGCTCCTGATCACACACCCAGGCCATTATACTCCCAGGATAAACAGGAAGATTAGTAGCCAACATAGCCTGTATTAAACAGAACTACATTCCCCTAGTTTTATTAGTATAGCAACAAACCAGCATGGTAAGAGCTAGTTACAAAACTCTGACATGTTATCATCTCAGTTTCATTGTTTGCTTTCTCTTTGAAAGAGAAGCAGAAGGGGAGGCATCTTTGTTTTACAGTCAGCTCTTCTTGCAGCAACTGCTCCTTTTTGTTGTACTACTAACCATTTATTTCCTCCTTCTTTTGTATATACAGAGGGGAATGGGATATTTACAGGTGAAACTCAAAAAATTAGAATATCGTGCAAAAGTTCATTTATTTCAGTAATGCAATTTAAAAGGTGAAACTAATATATGAGATAGACTCATTACATGCAAAGCAAGATAGTTCAAGCTGTGATTTGTCATAATTGAGATTATGGCTTACAGCTCATGAAAACCCCAAATCCACAATCTCAGAAAATTAGAATATTGTGAAAAATTTCAATATCAAAAGTGTCCCACTCTAATCAGCTAATTAAGCCATAACATCTGCAAAGGGTTCCTCAGTCAGGTTCAGTAGGAACCACAATCATGGGAAAGACTGCTGACCTGACAGTTGTGCAGAAAACCATCATTGACACCCTCCATAAGGAGGGAAAGCCTCAAAAGGTAATTGCAAAAGAAGTTGGATGTGCTGTATGAAAGCATATTAACAAAAAGTTATGTGGAAGGAAAAAGTGTGGAAGAAAAAGGTGCACAAGTAGCAGGAATGACTGTAGCCTGGAGAGGATTGTCAGGAAAAGGCCATTCAAAAGTGTTGGGGACTTTCACAAGGAGTGGACTGAGGCTGGAGTCAGTGCATCAAGAGCCACCACACACAGACGGATCCTAGACATGGGCTTCAAATGTCATATTCCTCTTATCAAGCCGCTCCTGAACAACAAACAATGTCAGAAGCGTCAGAAAAACAGAACTGGTCTGTTGCTCAGTGGTCCAAAGTCCTCTTTTCTGATGAGAGCAACTTTTGCATCTCATTTGGAAACCAAGGACCCAGAGTCTGGAGGAAGAATGGAGAGGCACACACTGCAAGATGCTTGAAGTCCAGTGTGAAGTTTCTACAGTCTGTGTTGATTTGGGGAGCCATATCATCTGCTGGTGTTGGTCCACTGTGCTTCATTAAGTCCAGGGTCAATGCAACCGTCTACCAGGAGATTTTGGAGCACTTCATGCTTCTTTCCACAGACGAGCTTTATGGGGTGCTGACTTCATTTTCCAGCAGGACTTGGCACCTGCCCACACTGCCAAAAGCACCAAACCCTGGTGCAATGGCCGTGGGATTACTGTGCTTGATTGGCCAGGAAACTCACCTGACCTGAACCCCATAGAGAATCTATGGGGCATTGCCAAGAGAAAGATGAGAGACATGAGACCGAACAAAGCAGAAGAGCTGAAGGCCGCTATTGAAGCATCTTGGTCTTCCATAATACCTCAGCAGTGCCACAGGCTGATAGCTTCCATGCCATGCTGCATTGAGGCAGTAATTGCTGCAAAAGGGGCCCAAACCAAGTACTGTCTACATATATTGTTCTATGTACAACCCTTGTTTTATTGATTGCATGTAATATTCTAATTTTCTGAGATTTTGGATTTGGGGTTTTCATGAGCTATAAGCCATAATAATCACAAATATGACAAATCACAGCTTGAACTTTCTTGCTTTGCATGTAATGAGTCTATCTCATATATTAGTTTCAGCTTTTAAGTTGCATTACTGAAATAAATGAACTGTTGCACAGTATTCTAATTTTTTGAGTTTCACCTGTATTACTCAGGGAAATATGGCAGCAATAATTTAAAGCCTTTCCCCCCCTTCTTCTATTAGTCAGTTATAGGTTGGCATCAGTAGTATAAGGAGTGAAACGAAGGAAGAGGTTCCCTTAATCATTATTTTGACATAAATGTGTAAGGAACATCCAGTACAGTTTACAAGCCAAGAGGGAGCTATATTGAACAGAAGCTTTCAAGGTGCTCTCAGAGTTCTCACATGGGTCCTGCCAATAGAACAAACAGAAGCAAGTTCTGCATAATCTTTTCACCAGTTTAGGACTCCTCTGTGTAATTTCGCAAAGAAATGGTTAAGAATCACCCTGAAAAAAAAAAGTAAGATAGTATTGGGATAAACAATTCTATGTGTAAACTACACACTCAGGATAATTTTCTTGAATATCCATCTCCCATTTTATGTAAAAAAAATGGTGCACTTACAGTTTCTTTTGTGGTGTCATGTTATGTTGTTCTTACTGCAACTGATACAAGATATGTAAGTCAGATCTGTAGAAGTAAGGCAGAGAATGGTGAGTGTATCTTGCACTTAAGGACACCAAGCTGAATTCATAACAAGCATGAGATTGAAGTTGATCTAAATGCAATCTCTCAACCATAAAACTACACGAATATTTCAATCCATTCTGATAAAAGTAACCTTTTCTAATGCTCTCCAATTGTGTTGAATATCAAATTCTAGAATTCCAAAAGCCATTCTAATTGGGAATAATGGTGTTCAGGGTCCAATACCTTGAGGAATCAAGTTGGGAAAGATTCACTAAAAGGTTTAAAGCAGTGACTTGCTAGCAAAAGGATCCAACTAAACTGAATGCCAAGTCTGTGCAGGAGATGTGGAGGCTGTTAGTTTAGGGTTATCATGCTAGCTGTGAGAATTTGAAAGCAAATTGTGGCCTGACAATTGTAGATAAGAAGCCAAGTCAGTAATGGAATACATTTTTATAAATATTAATATCCTCTCCTGAATTGCAGTGATGTTAAATGATGTTAGAGTATGCCCTGAACACTGCTAGTCCACCAGGCAGCCATTCAGAGCATTTTGCCTCTTCCATTGCCTTGGGACATACTGTTTGGTAATGAAATCATATGATCTTCTTCAAACAATGACCTTTCCTGTGGGCAGGGCTATTCTTCTCTGGTGGGACACTTGAAAGAGATGGCAGTGCCTGACTCAGTTACAAGCTGTCCAGGTTGCATGAAGGGGAATTAAAATTACTGTTGAGCACTTTGCAGTGCTCATGCTTATGTCATCATCTACATATATATTGTTCTCCTATAAAATAGCAACAGCAATAGCATTTAGACTTATATACTGCTTTATAGTGCTTTACAGCCTTCTCTAAGCAGTTTACAGTGTCAGCGTATTGCCCCCAACAATTTGGGTCCTCATTTAACTGACCTTTGAAGGATGGAAGGCTGAGTCAACCTCAGTGGTGGGATTGTACCGGCTCGGCCCAGTTCATAGGAACCAGTAGTAAAAAAACAGCTACCAGCTCACCCAAACTGGTATTTCATTTTTCTTCTTCCTCTCGATGATCAGCTGTTTCGATGATCAGCTATGCCGGGATTCCCCTTGCTGTCTTACTGCTTCACCCAGTGGGCTTCCCTGAGACCCTGGAAGCAAAACGTGGCACATGAGGTGTGTGTGTGTGTGTGCTGCATCTGCCCCCCCGCCTGGGCCTCAGGGAAGCCTCCCCCCCCCAAATGGAGCATGGGGGCGTGTGTGCTGCACTGCCCCTCTGCGCTCTGCTTTTGCCTTCCTGGGCCTCAGGGAAGCCTCCTGGGAGCAAAAATCCCTGAGGCCCAGGAGGAAAAAAAAAAGGGTGCTGCACAAAAAAAGGAAGCCATGCCCACCCAGTCACTCCCACCTAGTCACGCCCATAGGACCAATAGTAAAAATATTTGCATCCCACCCCTAGTCAACCTTGAGCCTGGTGGGATTCGATCTGCCAAATTGTAGCAGTAGTTTGCAGTACTGCACTCTAACCACTGTACCACCAAGGCTCTTCTTATCTCTGTTTTATCCACAGTAAAAAAAATTGCTTTCTTCTTTGTATACCGTCAAATAAAAAACAATATACTCTGTATCTATGTATATATTCCACTATTTGAAATATCCCTCCCTGAAATAAAGAGCCATTTACAATAAACCATTAGGTCATGGTTTAGGTAGATGCTTATTCATGGTTTAGTAACAAGACCTGTCTGTTTTGCCTGTTGAAATCTCTATATTTAGACATTTGTAAATAGCAAGTCAAATATTTGGCTGCCTTCCACTTTAGAGAGAAAACACAGGATGGCAATTGAGGCCTCTGAAACAGTAAATATTTCCTACAAACTGGGGACATGGTGAGTACAGTATATCCTCATGTGCAGCACATATATATGGCTGGATCAGACCAAGTGTATTTTACTCACCTTGTTCAACAGTCTTCTTTCACATCAGCTATCATTGTCCACTGGGACAGCATAGGACTTCTGCAGCATAGACTTCCAACACATCTTGTGGGGAGGGGCATCAGTCTGAGAAAGGAGATTATGGATCTTCCCAGCCCTGAAGGTCACGGTTCTTCCCCTGATTCTTTACCACTACTACTTCAGGAAATATCCAAGAATTTCTCCTTCTTCTGAAGCAGTACTGTGAAATTGTTTAACCAATCTCAAAAGTCCATTTGTGCCCAGCTTTATTAAAAACAAAGGGCCTTATTAGGCAGGATGCAAAATCACTGCTTGTTGTCTGTCATTTTGTTTTGTTGAGATGCCGATGGCAGCCAAGGAGATCCAATTAAGCATGTCTCCTCAGGATTACTAAATTGTTGGGAAAGGATGGATGAGGTACAGTTAGGAGAGCCGCTGATTTATCTGTGGTGTATAGGTATCAACTTCAACAGAGCATTTTCAACTAAATAAACAACATGAAAACAGGATCAGCTGCCTTTTTGCACCTCTCTTCTCCACCCTGCCTACTTCTGCTCTTTAAAGAAAGAAAGAAATAATGGTCAAGAGAGAATGCCTTGAAATTACCTCATTACTGCCTGTTTAAGATAGTTCTGGTGTAACTAAATCATAATGTAGTGATTTTTTTTCTCACATCGTAACAGTTGTAACATCTTTATGGTCAATGTCTGGTGACTATTATTAATAGTATTAGTTGAGCTCAGTTGAAACTGGCAGCCTCTTGATGGACTATACCATCTCAGACTTTGCTGATGTTATGAAAGGGTAGGGAGTTTCCAAATATTTTTGTTTAAAATTGCCCAATTAAATATTAAAAATAATGGCTAATACTAGATTCATTGAAAAATAATTCTTCTATCTGTAGAGATTTACTGATAGACTTTATGTGTGTGTGTGTGTGTGTTGTCTATGGTTATTTTCTCTCAACATACACACACACACACGTGTGTCTATGGAAGTTCTCAGTCATCCAGGTCATATACACTCTAATTCACATAAATCCACATTTTTAAACACACATACACACACACTTTCATGTGTCAATGAATACACGAATAAATACAAATAATACAATACAATAATACAATGAATAAACCTGAATACTTCAGCTTCAGCCATAACAACACAAGAGCAAACAATAGATACAAACTCAAGGTTAATCGCACCAAACTTGATTGCAGGAAATACGACTTCAGCAACAGAGCGGTCAATGTCTGGAATACTCTACCTGACTCTGTGATTTCTTCCCCAAACCCCAAAAACTTTAACCTTAGACTGTCTACTATTGACCTCACCCCTTTCCTTAGAGGTCTGTAGGGGGCGTGCATAAGCGCACCAACGTGCCTGTTCTATTCTATGCCATCTCTACCACTCGTCCCTGTTCTATTGTTTCTTTTATATATTTTTTATTTTTCTTATGTATCCATGCATTCATAACTATGTTTTTACGTATACCTATTATCTTGTAAGCAATTGACAAATAAAAAATAAGCTCACAATTGTAAACTGGTCTAGAGGAAGCTTGACAGCTTGTTTTCCCTGTTGTGCTTCCCACCCCCACCCCAACCCCTGTGGAAAATAAGGTCAGGACCATAGACAAACTTTGTTACTGAAGCAAGTTTCAGTTGATATGCGGGACTGAGAGAGACTGCTTTGGGAAAATATTTTAAGCCCTCCTCTGGGCCTCTTGACAGCACACACTCAGAGGCCATGGCTTTTCATGCAGGCAGAGAACTGCAACCATCAATAATATCTGGACATAGTACATATGCCTACCGGGCCCTACACAAGTGTCTCCTCCCCAGCTGCCTGCTGTGCCTCAAAGGCTCTCTAGGGGTTAATACATGCCATTCCCAAAGTTCAGAGAAGGGACAATAAAGAAGGAACAGCGGGAATTTCTGCATGTTAATAGCCTGGCTTCTCCTGACCAGCCCAAAATGAATGCTTGGTACGGTAAATTGTCCTTGTCAGCTTAGCTCAAATGATGGTATGCTTTATTTCTACACATGCCTTGACTCTGTCCATTGAATTTATGTCCAGAAAATAAACACTTCCAGACAGCAATAAAGCATTCACTCCCATCACATTGGCAGAAGCCAAGTCCCGGTATTTGTGCCGGGTAACTTGTACAGCCTGCAATCTTGACAGCTGGTCTTCTGGTTGTTTCCTACACCTATTTCTCACAGTGGCGTAATGCAATCCCAGACACATCATGCCGTGCTCCTCTCTAGAAAGACATTGCAATGGTGGGTTTTTTTTTAAAAATGTAGGTTTCATTATCAGGTTTCCTCCCCCAAAATGGAATATCATGACTATAAAATGTGGGAAGAGGTGAACAAGAGGAGACTCTAAAGAAGTTGTAATTGGAAATGCTTTTGAGTCCCACACAATATCATTATTCTGAGACCACCAAATAAAGTTGACTGGGTGAGGAAGCTTATTCGACTATCATGACACAAACCATAACCTGTAGGAGTGTGTAAAACTTCTAAGGAGTATTTGATCTGATTAATCACCCTATTAAAACAATGTTGGCATTGATACAAAGGTCAAATCAAGTACCTCCAAGTGTTAACCTCCAACTGTAAGCATGATAGATTCTAAATGATAAAATTTATTTTTGAAAATACAAAAGTCAAGTAGAAGGGGGTGCCAGCAAAGTATGTGCAGGCACACAGTACCTTCAAGAGCTATGTTGAGACCCCAGATATTTTTATGATAAAACCCATAACAGACATGAAACAAAAACAAACCAATGGCATACACCCAAAGGCTAATGAGCACTACCTTTTAAATAAACAAATTTTGAAAGAGAAGACTTTTATATTAGGTGTGAAAAGCAAAGCAACACTACCATGATTTGAAATGTACTTAACAAAAATGGAATTAGTTCTTTGTTCATCATGACCTGCTTTGAGCTTCCCAAAGTATCTGTGACTACAAAACAATAATACAATTCCCATTATTTTCAGCTCGTGTGACCAATGAACAAAGTAATAGTGTTGAGAAGGGAATTTAGGAAAAGAAAACCTGTTTTTGCTTTTTCAAGAGAGTTTCCAGTCATTATTGTTATTCCACTTATTACAATGCATTGAAATCAGGTTTGCACACGTCATAGAATCTCTGTATTAAATGACATCCACTATTTTAAATGAAAATGATGCTGATTGTATTGCTCAACACAGAAACTCACATAAACAGTATAACAGTTTTGTGCAAGACAATATGAGCTAGGTTTTATATGCCTCCTAAAAATTGTTGATTTGAGATGCGTGGCTTGGGAAGAAATATGTCCATAACAGCAAACAGAATCAAAATATATTCAGTAAAGGATTCTGCTGTTTGCTTTGGACTTGATGTTGTTAAGAAAACCTCTGATGGTGAGGTGATTTACTAGCTCTTTAGGGTGAGCTCACACCCATCCAGGTGCTGCTGATACTCCCACAGTGTTTGCTTGCTTCAGTTTCTCTCCCCTTCAGATTCCCCAAAAAACTCTGATTGCTGTCAAATTTCTCTATTTGTAGCTTACAGGAACCTCCAGTCACGACCATAATTTGTTTGGGAACTTCAGTTGCAACCCAATTTGGTCATGACCAGAAAGAAGCAAGACTGACTGTGCATGTGTGTAAAAAAAAATGGTGTCAAAGGGGAAATTGCTGTGGCTAAGTTTGGTTGCCTCCTAAGGATGTGTTCGTTACCAGAGTGAAACATCTAGCAGATTTTTTGGTTGGCACCTGATTTGGTCATGGTCAAAAGCATTTGTCACCCAAAGTTCTACTGTACTGATGATCCCAGAGAAGGAAACGAGCTTTTTTAAAAAAATCTGATGTTCCCCATTTCCTGATTATTTGGAAACTTATTCCCTACAGATAACCTTGTAAATGTCTGCTTACAGAATTGCTGGGAACTTATACCATAATTAGGTTCTGATGTACACAACTGGATTTTCTTGGAGACAAATATAAAGAAAATATTTAAAGTGTTGCTGCAAATAGAATAACAGAACAATAAAGTTGGAAGAGACCAAGACCTTGGAGGTCTTCTAGTACAACCCCTGCTCAAGCAATAGACCCTATACCATTTGAGACAAAAGCCTCCAGTGATGGAGCACCCATAACTTCTGGAGCCAAACTGTTCGACTTGTTAACTGTTCTCACTGTCAGGAAATTTTTTCTAGTTCTAAGTTGTAACTCTCCTTATTAAGTTTCCATCTATAACTTCTTGTCTACCTTCAGATATTTTGGAGAATAGGTTGCCCCACTCTTCTGTGTGTCAACCCGTCAAATATTGGAAGGCTGCCATCATGTCACCCCCCTAACCCTTCTCTTTATTAGACTAGACATATAGTACTGTACCCAGTTTCTGCAACTGTTCACATACACTTTAGCCTCCAGTCCCCTAATCATTTTTGTTGCTCTTCTCTGCACTCTTTCTAGAGTCCTAGCATATTTTTTTGTATTGAGGTGACCCAATTGGATTCACTATTCCAAATTTGGTCTTACCAAAGCAGTATAATGCGGTACTAACACTTCATGAGATCTTGACACTATCTCTCTGTTGATACAACCTAAGGCTGCATTGGGGTTTTGGGGCAGCTGTAGCACACTTCTGGCTCACACTTAATTGGCTTGGTCCACTTCAAGTGCCCTTTTACCTAAATTCTTTTTATACTCCGCAAGTTGAACTCAGTTTTGGAACAACTACAGAGTTCTGTTACCCTGCACAGAAGTTATTTTCTTGTTTATGGAAAAGCAGGTTCTGGAAGAAGAAAAACTATCAAAAAGTATGAGGCTCCTCTTTGAAGGGATTCTCCCCCTCCCCCACCAATTATCCCAGAAGCTATATTTAAATTACAGAGAAGAATCAATTGGATTTTTTTTTTCAGATATTCATTATGGGTAATCAGAAAAGCCCTTACAGCTTACCGAGCTACAGTAACAACAATGAAATATGGTAATTCATGAGACAAACTTCATACATTTTTAAGGATTACTGCAAAATGGCTTTGAAGCATTAAAAGATCTTATAATGGGGATGGGAGTGTTTGGTGTCTAAAGGCCTTTTTTTTTTTCTTCCTTTAATAGAAAAACTAAAATGTAAGCTAGATGATAGAATCATAAGATGCATTCAATAATTGTCTGAATGACCTCACTCAAAGAGTGCTCATCAATGGCTCCACATCAAGCTGTAGAATAAGAATTTTCTCAGGATGAATTCAAAATGAAATCAAGAAATCTGAAGAGACAAACTGCAGGAGACATGATTATTGTCTCCAAGGCTACCATAATGAAGACATAGCAGAACTGATTAAAGTTATTCCAGAAGACAGAAATGAAAAAAAGGGTTTAAATTACAAAGAAGTTGATTTTGGTTGGATGTTAGCAAAACAATTCTTCACAGAGTTGGTCTACAAAGCAGCTGATTAATCAAAAGATGGTGAAGGTGTTTAAAGAGATCTATTTGGCTATCTGCCAGGAATGCTGTAGTAGTGGATACTTCAACTGGGCAGGGGTTTACATTAGATAAAGTCCAAGGACTTTTCCAAAGTTTACGTTTTATGATTCTGCTTGTTCAAATAAATAGATGGCTTAGTATTCATCTATATCCTACGACAATTGCTTGGTTTCCCACAAATTAGTATCCAAATCTATTTTGACCAAATTCAGTATCTTGAATAATTCAGACAATCAATGCATGTAGTATTTGAAGGTACTGTACAAAGTTAGCACCCATCCTTCTCCTAGAAGAATGAAATATTCTAGGAAATATAAAAAAGAGAGAATATTATACCTCCTTGGCTGAGGAAAGAAGATAGATGCTCTTGGAAAGTAACCCTCATCTTTGTTAATAGCCTCAGAAAGACTGGACCATCCTATCTACAAAACAAAAGACCTTCACCCTCAGAACATGATAGGATTAGCCCCCACTCAAGATCCAAAGCAGGTCAAAGCCATTAAGCCATAATAGGAATTGCCTAACACTTTTTCAAATCACAATTCTCTTCATTACATCATCACCCAGCCAGATTCAACCAAGCCTGGGACTCAAGACAACCTACAAAGTTACCCCTGCATGGCCCCATGGGAGTCTGCCAACCAATCAGAACACATTTCTTTCACAGGAACAGGAAGCAAGTTCAAAGCCCAAGAGAGGGTATAAATCTCTCTCTCACTCTAATCCATATGCTCAATTGCTCAGGACCTCAAACCATGTAGTCCTGTTCACCATTAAACCATCTTTCCAAATAGCCTCCATGTTTCCAGTGTCTTTCTCCCTAGTTGGAAATGAACCCAGATGGACATTTCTTCCAACAGTACCATGCTGTTTATTCCTGAGTAATTATTTTCACCCAATATGCACACTGTATGAGGTTAAACATGCATTGCCTTTGTGTATTTCTTCATGTCATCTTCACTTTTGCATTCTCTTTTGTCCATTAACTTTTTCCTTCACTTTCTTCTGCCTACAATTATAGTCAAGGGTATCAACACATGGACCAGATGACAAGCAAACTGGGAAACCATGACTATTTTAGCAGAATTAAAGAAAAGTTACAAAACTGAAGATTGAATATACTCGGTGGTGGGCTGCTGGGTGGTCGGCAGGGTTCAGGTGAGCCCCTAGCTGTGATCTCTGGCTGGGCCCGCCCACTTGCACTTGTGCTATGCTTTCCCTAAATACAGGGGTGAGATTCTACCTGGTCGGATCGGTTTTATAGAACCGGTTGTTATGATTCTGTGCAGTTCAGAGAACCGGCAAATTGCACCACTGGCTGGCCCCTCCCCTCCTCTCCCCCTCACTCCTTACCTGGCATGCATGCTATTAAACTTGCCTGCATTTGGTAAGTTGCTATTTTTACTTCCCCCCAAACCATCAGCTTTTCTGCTGTGTTGGGAGATTAAGATTAGCTAGAAAGCAGGAAATTGTTGTATTTCTTACTTTCTAGCTAATCTAAAAGTGGACCTGAACCTACCTTAGGACTGAAGCTTCTATTTTTCAGTGCAGGCTGAGGTAGCAGATTGCAGAAAGATAGATCTCTGAGTGAATTTGTGATTCTGCAAACAACTCAATCTGCCTGCCTGCTTTGCCTGTTTTTGAGTAAAAGTTGCTTTTTTAAAAAAATAAAAAATTCAATATTTACACAAATACTTATAATATTTACATACAAGCCACACCCAGCCAGTCACATGACCAGCAAGCCACGCCCAGCCAGCAAGCCATGCCAGCCAGTCACATGACCACCAAGCCACACCCACAAAGTAGGCCACACCCACAGAACTGGTTGTTAAGAAATTTGAACCCCACCCCTGCCTAAATAACTAACTTTTCCCCCATTCAGGCTGCCCAGGTGAGTTCCATGCTGGCCTGCTATACCCACCGGAGCGGCCTGAGTTGATTAGCTGCCTGTTTGAAACTGCGTTTCAGCCCCAAAGCGCTGCGTGTGAATGAAGCAAGTGCGAGTGCACGCTCAAAACTAGCAAACTCCTTGCCAATGAAAGTGCAGTTTCATTTATTAAGCTTACATTTCCACCACTTCCTGATTTAATTAATTGCTTAAAATTTGTATTTAACAGACCTAAGCTACATTATCAAATACAAGGTTTGTGGATCCTTTTTTTTTTTTTAACAATGCACCCTTCTCATGTTCAATTCTTTACAGCCAAATAATGTAACATGTATATGGCACAGAGTCAGGCTACTTGAGTGACTGCTTGTCTCCCGTAGTCTCTACCTGACCAGTTTGATCTGGCAGGCTTGGAATGGTCTGGGTTTCATGTGATTCAAGAGTATGGTACACTTCGTTGATTAATCAATTGACCATATTGAAGCATGAGCATCAGCTACAGTAAGATACAATAAAATGAGGGAAGATACACTGAAAAGCAATAAAATAGACTAAAATATAAAAAGATAATATAAAAATAATATTTTCTATTTATTTCAAAATAATAAATAAAAATAAAAGTGTAAGATAAAAAAAGTATAAGGTAAAGTTGAATACAAAGATATATAATAAAATGACTTTTAAATTAGCACTGATGATGTTGCCTAGTTGGATAATAAGATATCTGCAAGAAAACCATCAAAGCTCATAGAGCACCAAGGAACCTATGGATCTTAAAGCTCAAAATCAGTGTATGTTTAAGTGAATTCATTACCTTTGCATGTGATGCCATTGATTAAACAATGCCACTTATCAGGCCTCAGAAGTGCACTTTCTCTGCAGCAGTACTTGGCCTCTGAAATGAGGTTTCTCCTCAAATGCTAATATATCCCACCCTACAGGTGTTTCAAATGGCCTTCAGGATTTTCACCCAGGTCTTTGGGCAGGATGACCTATCCCTGTTTCTTCCTTTCCATTCCTGTCTGGATTTATTTATGCATTGATTTTTGCCATTATTATTCTTTTATTTTGTGCCATTTTGTGCGCGGGGTGGTGGTGGTGGTGGTTTGTTTTTCTTTTTATTGTTTTAAGAATTGTAAATCACCCAGAATTGCTGAGAGTTGGGCAATGTATGATCATGATGGAACCTGCAGAAATGGCTTATTTAACTTATTTGATTAGAGAAAAATCTACGTTTATGGCTAACTAAAACCCCATATGCACTTTTGGGCATGAAATGGGAAAAAATGCACTTGTGATCTATGGTTTTGGTGATCAGGGAAAAAATGGATAATAGATACAAGTGAGTGTTTTTGTAGTCAAAAAGTAGAAAATCACATTGTGGTCATAATTGTAAAGGAAATCAGAAACTTCTTTTTATCATTTCTATTCTTGTCTGTCTGTCTGTCTGTCTCTCTCTCTCTCTCTCTCTCTCTCTCTCTCATTCTCCTTGTTCTGCATTGATTTATGTTACTTTTTATATTTTATTTAAAAACAATTAATTGTGTGTGTCTGTGTTGTGCATGGCCCTTTACAAAGAGTAAAAGGATATATCTCTGACCCAAGGAGCATACAAGCTTGTGTTAGCCACAGGAGAGACACAAGGGAAATGGGAGAAAGTGAAAAACGTTAAAGTTCAAAATCAGTGTATGTTTAAGTGAATTCATTACCTTTGCATGTGAAAAATGTTTCACTTTCTCATATATTCATTTCCCATCATAGCTATGAAAGTCAGTGAATGACCTTGGGCCAGTCATTCTTCTCAGCCCAACCAACTTCATAGGATTGTTGTTGTGGGGAAAACAGGAAGACGAAGGTGTATTGGATATGTTCACTTCCTTGAGTTATTTATAACAATAATAAAGGTGGGATATATATATATAAATAAATAAAAATTAATAAATATAGTACTACATGCAAATTAAAGAATTGTGCCAAAATCTTCCTAGTAAAATTGGGGATTGAAGGAAATAATAAACCTAGACTTGGCTATATATATATTTCTGGATGGGCACTTGTAGGAAATCCAGGAAGGGTTAGAACAAGAACATAGAATAATAGAGTTGGAAGGGACCTTGGAGGTCTTCTAGTCCAGCCCCATGTTCAAGCAGGAGACCTTGTACCATTCTAGACAAATAGCTATCCACCCTCAACATGTAAGACCACTACAAATCATAAGAATTAAAAATTAAAATATATGAAGAAATTTCCCCAGTCTGGAGAATCTGGGTTGTGGATATTATTATAATAGATTTCACCCTTTTTTCCAATCTTCATCTCTGATGGCCAAATTAAGGTGGTATTGTGGCCCCAGCATTCTTAAAACATCCCTTATTTGCTATCAGACAACGGTTGGTCTTAGCAGCCTAAGAGGGCAATGCATCTCTATTCAGCTGTCCATCCAGCTGCAATCCTACCCAGAGAAATAAAGAAATAAATCCTTGCAGTGGCCTTTTCTTTACATTCCCAGTATCTTCCCCCCTCTATTGTTGCTATAATCTTAGGCTGGTTTGGATGTCACAGCAGAACTCGGACTGTCATATCTCCAGACCTATTCTTTTAGCCATGCCATGAATGACACTTTAGTCCTGTGTTAATTGCCCTGCTAGAGGCTCGGCTATCAGCCAGACCCTGTCTCCGATTTACTGATCGAAGACGTGATCAGAGTGAGTGAGTGAGCAAGGAAGGGTTGGGACTCAGCAGGGCCAAGTTCAAGGGCACCAACTAGTACAGACACATAAACAAGGGAATGGTATGTAAGCAATAAAGACATAAAGGTTGTGATCAAGGCTAACCATACAATAAACAGCTGTGATAAGCCAGTTTGTTTATAGATAAAGGCTGCAATCCTGCATGCCAGCTATTCACTTCTAAGACCCCGTGCCTTTTCTGTTACACATTTATCCATGCAGTCAAGAAATGTAGTTTGATTTTGCTTTAAGTTTTTTGTTTTGTTTTGTTCAGTTGTTGCTATTGCTGTTTTAACCAGGATATAGTTAGCACCTTAACATTTTGGGCAAAATAGCCTCATTAATTTAATTTTTATTTTACTCTTAAGAACTCAGTTTGGGGAATTTTGATTCTGTAAACTAGATTTTTTTAGAAAGAAACAAATAGATCAAATGCATCTATATTTAGTTTGAGAGAGAGAGACAGAGAGAGAGACAGAGAGACAGAGACAGACAGACAGACAGACAAATAGAGAGTTGGTTATATATCTCTTCATCAGTCATATTCTTACTGAGATATTTATTAACAAGGAAATTATCTAATAAATGCTGGCAGGGAAAATCAATTAAAAATTAATTTAGCATTTTTTTTAAAATCACCCAACATCTTGCCCTAACTACTACATCTTATTCTCTGCTTAGATGTGTATACGCCAGAGTAAGGCAATAGCTGCAATAAGATAATAAGTAATACCACTAAGATCTGTGGATATACAAAACATCTCATTTGGATTTGTGCTGTGTAGGAAAAATAGAAGAAAGAATAATCTCTCATTCTTTCTCTCCTTCTTGTTTTAACTTTTATTTGTTCTTAAACATGTACACACACACACAATGTAATCAGTGAGTTGGAAATGGTGGCATATGTAGAAATTGGACTTGGGAGCACAAAGATGTGGACTCTTCCTATCCAGAGAAGTAAATGCTTTTAAGATTTCCATCGTCATGAAAGCAGCTTTGAGGGGGTTCCAGAAGTGGACTTCTCTCCTATCTTTAGAGGAGAATAACTGAACCTTCATTATTATCTCCTAGAAGTCATTTGACTTTTTCAGCCAATTCTATCCTTCCATATGCCTATTTAGAACAAATATAATGTACAGTATAAGCGAACTACTTTTGAATACAAATAGCATATCACAAAGTGGCTAATGAGAAATCTTTCCTGATACATTTTAATTTTAATTATAGAGATTAAAAATACATAGAGGAGTTTTGAAAATATCATATTATGTCTACAATGGTACAGTCTGCTCAGCAGAAACCTAGCATTTTCGTTTCACCTCATTTAGCTATATATGTACATAAGATCTTAACTAGAAAAAATATTTTCTTCAATAAGCTAAAGTACATAGAGGGAAAAAGAGAGAGAGAGAGAGATTCATATGGAGAAACACTTCATTTCTTTTGGCTTATTATTTTTAGGATAAACTGAATCCATATTTCTAACATTTGAAACACATTGAGTTAAAAGATATTTACCTCATTCTGTCTTCCACTCAAATTTAAATTCTTATTGATTTCTAGGTTAAATTAAGCACA
Organism: Pseudonaja textilis; assembly: GCF_049901715.1. Lineage (NCBI taxonomy): Eukaryota > Metazoa > Chordata > Lepidosauria > Squamata > Elapidae > Pseudonaja > Pseudonaja textilis. The sequence goes on along the minus strand of NC_141990.1, from coordinate 30,951,133 downwards.
TCTTTAAATTATTCCAAAGATGATATAATTATGTTTTAATGGTAATTTTATTAATAATTAAAATTGCAAAGATAAAAACTAACTCAAACATAGAAGATAAAAATATAGAAAGAAAAATAGAAGTGAAAGAAAAAATAGGAATATAATAAAAAATAAATAAAATAAATTACTTCACCGACAAGTAAAAAAAATTAATAATGTATCACTTTTTCTTAAAATAAAATAAACAATATCTTCTTCCTCATACCCTATTTCTTATCTATAAAATATCCTTGAAGTCTCATTGTTTCAGTCCCAATTACCTAAAGTTTATTAAGTATTACCAAAGATAACAACACACCTTTTTTAAACTTAATCAAATAAACCAACTTTATATTCTCTTAACCCTTAACAATCTTGATCTTCAAATGCCATAAAGCTTGATTTGCTTTCATTTTTAATTTGTCTCATCAAATTCTTCAAAACTTTAACAAGCTTCTTTTGTAAAAATGAAATAGGAAAATTGTCAGGTCACTCTCTTAGTTTGTGATTTGTAAATCCCTTTTAATTATTAAGACATCTGCTGGTTTCTTTTGTATGTCCAATGTAACTTTTTTTTCCTATATCATTCCCATACTCTTTCATTTTCAAATCCGCTTTAAATTATGCTAGGAAATACTTATTCCTCTTCCACAATAACATTAAAACACTATCTATCTATAGTTACAGACACTCTTAAAATTAACCTAGATGATAGACAGACAGACAGACAGACAGACAGACAGACAGATGGAGTTAGGTTAACCTATTCTTTAGTTTGAATTCATTATTAAGGATATCAGTTAGTCCCAAAGCATCTCTTCTACAGAGAATATGTGGCACAGAAATCATGGAAAAGCTTCTGAACAACCACTTTTCATGCATTTCATATAAAAATGCTTTTGACATAATGAGAGTGCCAAACAGAGAAAGGAGAGGGGGATGGAAAAGTTGTTTACAGGTAATCCTTATTTAGTGACTGCCTGGTACAGCAACTGTTTGCAGTCATGACAATGATGAAAAAAAAAGCCCATTTTAAACCTATCTTGACATTTATGACTTTTGCAGTTCTGCAAAGCAAAGTAACGGTAAAGTAAGATCATAGCTGCAGTTTCATTTAGCAATGGTTTCACTTAATGACTGAGTTTCCAATCTCAATTGTAGTCTCCAATTAGGACTACCTGTAATAAATTTAACCAACCATTTGGTAAAACAGACATCCAAGAATTGTTGCAATAAGCATGGTTGTTCCTCCTCCATTTCCATATAGGATATGTTGGTGTTATCCAGGCAGGGATTACCCAGAATATGAGCAGCCACGGACAACTTCTTACAGTCTGACAGTTTTCTTGTGAACAGGTGAGCTGCTCTCATCCCTGATAACGGAAAAACATGCAGGTGGTTGTTTTCCAAATATTAACTGAAACTTTATTAGGATCCTGAATTGTCTTTTCTTGATCCTCACCACACCCCCTTCTACAAACTGCCCTTCTATGAACATTTTTCAGTTTCTTTGTCATTATCACTACAATTTCTTTGGTCTAAAAATCTTTCTTAATGGATGATACCCAGTACTGCAGACAGAATCGCAACAGCAAGTGGCAGTGTGGCTCCTACAAAGGTGTTGACACTTTGTTTCACTCTGGGTTTTTTTTTTTTCACTTTCATTATATTGTGTTGAGAAAGTTTGGGGAATACCTCTCCTGAGCACAGGAACCCAGATCCCAGTTCAGATTCTTGAGGGGAAGGAAGCTGGCTATCATAGCCTTTACTCTGAATCAACTCCAGTCTGGTTCCATCCTAAGAAACACATGGCAAGAGTTTCTTCAAGCTCAGCAAAAAGTTTGTTTGTCAGGTATTCCAGGAAACACCTCCTTTAGTATTTTACTTTAAAATATTGAATAACTTTCATTTTCTTATCCATTTTATAATTTGGCTGTTTAAAGAAATGAAGTATTCCCTTCAGTTTGAAAACACATGTCCTGTACAGGAAGGTTAATGATCAGGAGGAATTTCATATTTACGAAGCTTGCCTAATAACCATTTACCAAGGAGCCATAATAACCAGTGCAGTCCATACATTTAAAGTCAACCTAGAAGCAATATATAGAAATGTCTGGAAAATGCTTTTTTTCTCTCTTTTTGCTGCTTCCCTGCCAAGTGCTTTTGAGCAGCTAAGCAATTTGCATCTAATCGCAAAGTGTTTTTTAATCAGTCAGATCAATTTGTGAAGAATTGGTACATTAGGTGCAACCATATAGCTGAGATCCTTACCAGTGGAGGTTTAGAAGTAATTGCTCTCTGATCCAATGAGCAGTGTACTAGTAAAGAAGTTTGTATTCTATTAAGAGTTAATAAGTGACCAAGAGCTCATCTAATACACTGTCAGGGTTCATTATCTTTACAGGTTCTATGCTATTTTTTTTCTTGTTGCCTTTTGCTCTGCCCTTCTTTCTACATATGGAAAACCTATATCAAGATGGTTGTCATGGCAATCGACAGATTTGCATGTGTCTTATCTGTCTATTTAAATACCTTCTTATGGTTTATAACTACCATAATACAGCCCTCCAGTCTTGCTCATTGCTAATTTAAAGCTAGCCTAGTGTGTCTGAGGTCAGTGATACCATCTAAAGGATGTTGTCTAGACAACTCTGAAGCTACTGTCCATGGGGTAATTGTTTTATGCAAATTTTTTCTACATTCAATAGTGACATGTTCATCCAAGGTTCATGCTATCAAATCTATATTAGGGAGCCTATGCAGAGAATTCCAAATCATGTGTCTCTGTGTTGCGGTGCTTGCTTGCTACTAAATTAAGGGGCTGCATTTTGTAAGGAGAGATCTAGAATTAGTCTTCTGATCAGATCAATAGTATACAATTCACAAACTGCTGATGGACTTAAGTGATATGACCTGAAACAGTGCCAAATGCTTTGTTTAGTTTTTCTGTTTTGCGAACTCATTTTCCTACCTTTATTAAACCAAAGTTCAAGCTATCAGCCTGAAATCAGTAATTATTTTTCATGTGCAACAAAATATTTAGATGCTTTTAGCTTTTTTTGCATATGTATTTTGTTAATAATGACATGGTTGAATGTAAAGAGGGTCTTTTTGAATGGATAATTCAAAATTTTTACACTGACTAGGGCTAGGATGCAAAATATGTAAAATATAAAATGTTTGATGCTTGGAGAGGAAGCAGCCATAAATAGAAACTGGAATTCAATGTATCCAGATAAAAATATGAAATGTTTTCAATAAATGCTCTCTTAATTCCTTTTCAGACAGAAAAGTATCTAATTTTGTTTACTAACCTGCCTACTAAGAGCAAAATGCATTTTTTTTCATTTTCTTGCATCTTGTACCTTCTTTATTTTCCCTTTTATCTTGTGTACCCCACAAGATAATACATACAAGACACATACACACATCCTTGTTTTCTTTCATGCACATACACCAGTATGCATACATTGTTTCCTCTCTAAGGACTTTGTTTTTTTAGTATGTTTCATTTATAATAAAGACAAACACAATTAGTCTGTGTAACTCTGTATTACAACATGATAATGACCAGCAATCAAGGGGAAAAAATAAAAAGCAGCATAAATGCATAAGTATATGTCAAACATATTTAAAAGCTTGTTAATCTGATTTCTTTCCCACTCTTCCCTTTCCTAAGGACGTTTTTTATTATTATTTACATTTTTGGAAAAACCCAACCAATTCAGGTTGCAGATTATGACTTTTCTCCCAATCAAGAGAGTTAGTCAGTGTTTATATGAACCACAAGCTGTTTTTCTCATCTGTGAAAAAGATCGAACGTGGGAAATCTGGATCGTCTGCATTTCTCTCCTCTTTTTGCCTTTTGTAAGAGTTCTTTGGTTCCTATTCATAGCAGACTTTCTCAAGATGTATTTTCATTTCTGAGAGCCAAGTTCAGACGTTCTAATCTAGGATGGAGGTTTTGGTGCCAGATTTAGTCCAACTAGCATGAAACTATTACAATAAACATTCTCTTCAGATGGGTGCATGCAGAAACGTGTGCTCACGCACACATACATACACACACACACTTTCACAGATCTGTATAAATCTGACAACACTCCCAGGATAATTTCTGACAGTTTTAGCAAAAGCAGCAACTTCCCAGACAACCCTCAGTTTTCTGAGTGTTTTTCATAATGGATTTCAAAGCAGATGACCTGACAGTTAATCTTATGATCTAAGTTATGCTTTGTGGCACAACCACAAACAACCTCCTTGTCAGCTGCTCAAAGGATCACACTGTTTTTCGAAAGCTATGTCTGCACATGAAGAAGCACAAATGTCCAGAGGTCCAGAGACTGACCTCTTGACCTTCTGTCTGGGAAACATTCCTACTCTGAGGGGCTCATTCTTAACGACAAACAGAGCAAGACCACTATGGGACATTGTTGAAAAGGGGGGTGGAGGGTGGAATGGCCCTGAATGGAGCATATCCCATGCTACAGTGGGGATAAATAGGAGAGTGAGCTCCTGTGGAAATCCAGAGCATCTCCTGTCTGCCCCAAACCCACCCTGTTTATCCTCCATCTTCCTCCCTTTCAATTCTCCACCCCACACACAACCACCCCCAGTTTCAAATATATTATCTGCTGAAGTTGTCTGGGATGTCTTGCTAATGAAAAAGAGCTGCTTCATTTTCAGAAAGGAAATAGTAAAGTTTTGAACTGACTTTTTTTACAGTGTTCTTTTGGCTTTCTTCTCCAGTTTCCTCATGTGATTGATAGGTTTGAAATGCTGCTTTGTAGCAGGAAAAGGAGATGGAAGAGAAGGCTTTATGGAGTTTTTTTCAAGGATTAAGAATAAATCACAGCCTTCACTCCAGCATCTCAGTGAAATAGGACAATATTACAGCATTATCATCTCCATACTGTGTAGGCAAGGGAGGAGCTAGGAAAATTCCTCTAAAGTGACTGCTAAGCCCATGAGTTTCTGCAAATTAACCATGGACTGTTCAATCGCTGATCTGCTTCAGCTTTCACCTAGCAGTTGCCAGAAGAGAAAAAAGTTGTAATGAAGTTTTCACTGTGAACATTTTAGCCATAGAACCTTAACATGAACTATCCCAAAGCCTTGTTGAATGGCAGAAGATGAACCTTCTCCTTCTCTACCTTATGAAAATGAATGCCCTGTATTTAAGACAGGAATATGAGGGCCATGGATTGGACTGCTTCAATGTCCTGGGCAGAGGCCACTGCCCACAGAGTACATAGCAACAGAATCTCCTACAGAGTGTGTGTATGTGTGTTGGCAACTCACAAATGCCTTCTGGAAGATTAAAGGGAATTATCACCGATATGAAGAACAGTGGGCTATAAACAGCTGCTTAATACCGCTTACTAATGCCAGGCTTTATTCTAAGATGTTTATAGACTAACAGATTTGGAAGGGACCTTGTAGGTCATCTAGTCCAACCCCTGCCCAAGCAGGAGACACTACTCCATTTCTGACACTACATTTATTCTTACTAAATAAACTCAGCCAGTTACTCAGTTTTAAGTCAACATTCAACCAGAGAGAAGCATAGTGCAATAGCTTTAAAAATAAAGCCAAAAAGATTTTTATCTGAATACTGTTGCAGCTCTAAAGACTGTTTACAGGCCTTCTGGAAGTTGATAGTTTTCAGCATCCTTGATCCTGGTCCACCTACCCCTTGGGCATTATAATCATGATAACTTTGCCATGAGCTGGGGAAAGGATTAATATCTTTTCAGCTATACAGTTTAATTTGTAACATGTTTTTAGTGATGCCACTGAAAGTTAAGAATTTTAATCCAATCCAGAATTGGATTTCATTCCCACTGTTCAGTCATGTACTGTATAGGCAACTCAGGGAGGTGAGAAATAAGAAAGTAAACAAACAGATAGATAGATAGATAGATAGATAGATAGATAGATAGATAGATAGATAGATAGATAGATAGACAGATAGATAGATAGATACATGATGGATAGATAGATAAATACATTTTTGATTGTATTTAATTAGCACTGATTTAAGTAAAATCTGGCACTTCACCTAGCAACAGATGTCTTCTATTAAGCCATTCAAATGTAAATTGGGGAAAGTTCTCCTATTTTCCATTCTGTTCAATGGACTCCCCTGGAATACTATCTTTAATCAGTGTTAACGTCTGGTATGCAGCAAGAAGCTTGTTTACTCATATTTGTCTGCAAACTGCCAACATGTGAATAAGCTCATGCATCAATTAAGAACTTCAAATACAACCTGAAGTACAGTCAATGCACTCAGCAGCTGAATCAGGAGGCTCCAGGTTTCAAGTTATGTGCCTGAATTCTCTGCATGGCTGTGTTTTCTCACAAGCAGTCAGAACGGCATCAGTGAGCATTTTCTTGGTACTGAAATGCCATTGAGGTTTGCATTAAGACACCGGGGTAACCTCCCAAACAAGGTTGGTCTCCTTTCTGGACCCTGGTCTTGTTTTGTTCTCCCAAGGCAGGGTTTCTCAATCTTAACAAAATGTAAATGTGTGGACCTGAACTTCCAGAATCCCCCAGCCAGAATTCCCAAGAATTCTGTGAATTAATGTCCACATATCTTAAAGTTTTTTATATCTTTTGTCACATATCTTAAAACTTCTGCCAACCTAGCAGATCGAAAGCATGTAAAAATGCAAGTAGAAAAATAGGGACCACTTTGGTGGGAAGGTAACAGTGTTCTGTTTGCCTTCAGTGTTTAGTCATGCCAGTCACATGACTGCGGAGGCATCTTTGGACAGTGCTGGCTCTTCAGCTTTGTAATGGAGATGAGCACCACCCTCTAGCACTGGAAATGACTAGCACGTATGTACAACGGGAACCTTTACCTTTACCTTACCTTAAAGTTGTTACCTTTACCTTACCTTAAAGTTGTTAAACTTGTAAAACACTGTTCTAAGATATCCCTTCACTCTGTTAAGTGAAGTAATCTCTTGGCTGCTAGTCCCCAAACCCACTGAAGACCCTGAAATAAAGTTGTCTGGGCATGCCAGTATTTCTCTCTCTAGCTTCCCTTTGACATTAGAGCACTATCCTTAGATGTGCAGTCAAACAATCAAGAGCCCTCCTGCCCTTTGCACTCTTCTCTAACTCTCGGGGGGGGGAGCACCTCTCCCTCACTTGGTATTAGAAGTTCACCCAGCATTTAGTAACCAGTCTTTATCTTTTGGCTGCCTCCTGGAGAAGCTTCTCCCAGCCACCGCCTTCTCTTCTGCCCTCTGCAAGTCTCTTTATCTGCTCCTTGGAGTGAAAGCATAATTGGAGAGCAGGAATGTGCAGGGCTGAAGTGTCAACCTCCCCAGCCCTCCCCTTGGCACACCTGGCAGCAGGGAGGTCATATCTGGGTCAGCCTGTTCTTTTTCTCCCAGCCTCTCTTCCTCACCCATATCCCACGGTTACAGTTAGAGGGGTCAGCTCTGTGAGAAAACTACAAGGGCCTGGAGATTGTTAAACACAGTATTTTGTTTATTCCCAGCTTTTTATACGGGCATATTTCAGAAAGCTTAAAGGAAGGGGCCATTTGTTTGCAGACTTCGGCGGCTTTTCTTTCTTTTTTTTTTAAGGTCTTTTCATTTCCATTTTCGGTCTCAGGCTCCAGCCAGCTTCTGTGTCATTCAAGGAAGCCGCATCTCCCAAAACCCAACAACAGTAAGCAGTAGATGGTGACTTTAGTCTAGCAATGAAGTTCCTTTGCATTAAAAGAAAATTAAATTAATCCAGAACTATCACTCAGAAAACAGGCTGGCCTGAAAATGTCAACAGAGCCTGTAAGTTGAGTTTTGGGGTGTGATTGTGAGTGTACGTGTACGTGTGTATGTGTGTGTGCATGTGTGCGTGTGTGTGTGTGTGCATGTGTGTGTGTGTGTTATAAAGCTGTACCAAAATAATTTTCTCAACTTCATCGCCCATTCTCAGATTGTGAAATTAAAGGATGATTTTTAACAAAAGGGAAACTCATAAAAGGCAATTTATACCAGCAAATGGAGCTGTAGCTTATGTGGAGGTCTGTTAATGACATTGCATATCACTGTTTACAGTGACAAGCCAGAAGTGCCACATGTGACAGTCAGTTTGGTCTAGTGGTTAAAGCACCAGGTTAAAAGACTGTGAGCTGTAACAACAAATAAATAAATCTTGGTGGCTCTTTCTGAAGATGCAACACTTTTTGTTAATAAAACGACTCTCCTCCAATCTAGGAAAAGGGAAATATTAAAAGATTGATGGAGTTACCAACTTGTTAATTGGCATGATGCATTCAGAAAAAAAAAGTTTGCTCTTACTCAATGTGTACCTCCATAATTATATTTCATCCTGATGCATTAAGTTTTCTGAGGAATAGGAAAAGGCATGACTACCTCTCAAGATGTTGATTGAAAATTTTGACCCTTTGAATATGGACCATCAAGTCTTTTTCAATTCCTAGCAGCCACATAGGTAGATTTTTTTTTTCCTATAGTGATCTGTCCCTAACTTAGTCTTTGTATCTTTTATTTATTTTATTGTGATTTTTTATCGTGAGCTGCTCAGAATCGATGGGAGTCAGAAAGTATAGTGAGTCCTGGTGTACACATAAACAGATTTTCTCTATGACAATCTGTTCCTAACTTGGTCTTTTAGGTCTTCCAACATTACACCCATCACCACCGCAATTGAGTCCATCCACTTTGCTGCTGGTCACCTCTTCTTTCCTTTCCTTCCACTTTTCCCAGCATTACAATCTTGTCCATAGAGCTGGCTTTTCACATAAGATGTCTGAAGTAGGATAATTTGGGCCTGGTTATTTGCGCCTGGTTATTTGCACCTTCAGTCAGAACAGTGGGTTGATATGTTTAAGGATCCATTGGTTTGTTTTCTTGGCTCTCCATGCTATTCACAGGAGTCTTCTTCAAGACCAAAGTTCAAAAGAACCAATACTCTTCTTATCCTGCTTCTTCAGAGACTCTTGTTTAGAGGCAAAATCATCAAAAGAATTAAGTTCTGGATGCCAGTATTCTTAGAGTATTTTTAATAGCCTCTCCTTTAAAAAGAAACCTTAACAGTAAAAAAAAAAAAACTCCTGAAATTTGGTGTTAGTCTAAAGAAAATTTGCATCTATAAGACTTCTGTATTATTAGGGCAAATAGTGAGAAACAGATGACAGGAAAGGTCCTCATGCCTGGTTTATTGTTAGTTAAATGAATTTCTTTGTTTAGGAGACAGAATTTTCTGTCTCTCCTTTCTTTTCTGTTTTCTTCAAGGTGTAATTTAAAGGCTTTTCTCTCTAAACACATTCCTCAATAAATATGGCTTTTATTTCAAATATACTGAATATCTGTTAGAATGCATTGGCCTAAGTGTGTAAGTCTGAATCCAAGAGAACTACTATACATTATGAACACTTTCATGGGATGTTCTGATACTTAATTATTAATTCTTACAGCTCTCTGCAAATAATCATGAGAACATCTTATAATAAATGTTGCTGCTGAATTCAAATATCAATACACGTGCATGTATCGTACACATGCCCTATTTTTCTTCATGCAGGCTGAAATTTTAATGACCTTTTTAAAGTACCTGGTCAATTGAAATAGAGAAATACTGCTAAAGCAATGTAGACTTTGTTTGGTTTTAAATACATGTTTCATCACACATGGCTCTCTGGAAACTACATGTTATTACCCACAGCTATTCCAGTTACTGCTCATATAGATATCCCACCAAAGAGTGGATATGGCTGAAGATAAATACCATACCTCCAAAAATCCCATCAGAGAACCCTTGTAAATATAGAGCCTAACATAAACAATAGCCTGCTTGTTATGTCCTGAGGACTCTAGGAGTTCTCACTCAGGTCCAGTCCCTTTGCGTGGGCGACCTTTCCCTTTCACCCATTGGTTGGTTCTTCCCAGCAGCCAGCTATAAAAGCAGGCTGCGGGGTCCAACCAGTTGCTGATTGCTGCGAGCCAGTTCCAGGCGTGGCAAGCACGGTCAGCCCTTTATTGTTATAATAAAGTACTTGTTGCACTCATGCTCTGGTTCAGCCTCTCATTGCCCAAACTTAACACTGGCGACGAAGGTGGGATGGCTACCAGTAGCACCATGCAACCGCTGAGTCACTAGCTGCCGATCCGCAGCCAGAGAGAGCGATCGGCCGGCATTAAGAGCAACGCTGATCCGCAGCCAGAGAGAGCGGTCAGCACGCAAAAAGAGCAAACGCTGATCCGCCGACAGAGAAAGCGGTCAGCAAGCGAAGAGAAGCGAACGCTGATCCGCATCCAGAGAAAGCAGTCAGGTTCGAAAGTTAGAAGCGTCTGTAGCCGCTTGTTAGCCCAGCTACAGGGAAAGTGAAGCGCTGCGAGCCGCAGCCGCTCTGTATCAGGCGCGAAATTCAAACGGTTGTCATTTGAATTTCAAACCTAAGAGAGACACAGCACAGCGCTGTAGCGAAGTCACTAACGCCCACACTGGCGCGTATCTAGACACCACCAACGGCTAACAGCCAACGTGGTTAACCCAGAGAGAGAGAGAGGATAGCGAAAAGCCTCTCCAGAGCTGAAATCACTTGCATACCACGAGCACTAAAACCTTGCCCGTGGTCCCAGAGAGATTTTGTCCACAGGTAGCTCAGCCGGTCCCAGCACCATGAGTTCCAATCCAGTATTCCCAGCGTTCAAACCAGACGAAGAGAAGTGGGAATCGTATAAGAACTGCTTCAATCATTACATCGATGCGGTCGGCCTGGCGGATGCGGGAGAGCATCGGAAAAAATCCTATTTCCTAATCTACTGCGGAGCCACCGTTTACGATACTGCTGCAGCGCTCGTAGCTCCAAGGGAGTTGAAAAACGTTCCGTGGTCCGAGTTGCTTGAGATCCTCACTAACCACTATGCTCCCAGGCCCTCACAGATCGCCAGGAGGTTCACTTTCCGTATGAGGAAGCAATCGAGTAAAGAGACCATCAATCAATATTTGGCCGCTCTCAGAACAGCAGCACTGCATTGCGGGTTTGGAACCTACCTGGAGGACATGCTCCTCGATCAATTAGTCTGCGGGGTCAAGGACCTCCACCTACAGAGGTGCCTTCTCACAAAAAAAGACCTCAACCTCGCACAAGCAGTCGAGGAGGCCTTGGCAGCCGAGCTAGCAACGAACTCAGCCACCGAAATACAGGGCCCAAGTGCCAAGCTGACATCACTCCCAGTCCACTCCGAGGAGGTGGTAGCAGAGGAAACCCTCAGCGATGAAAACGATGTCCACCGCCTCTCCAACGACAGACGGCCGCAGGTAGGGGCCAAACAAGAAAACACCGGTCCACCCAAGCACATCACCCTGTGCCTAGCCTGTGGGGGATCGCATCAAAGGGCCACCTGCAAGTTTAAAGGAGCCACCTGCAACAACTGCCATAAAAGGGGGCACATCGCGAGAGTCTGCCAAGCCCCCCAAAGCGCAGCACAAAGACATCCTCCCTCGCACTCGGGACCGCAGAGGCAAGTATTAAACTGTCACACGCACCGCCTTGCCAAGCGCACTTGCCACACTGTTAGTAAAATTTCTCTCTCCGTTTCCCTAGAAGGTAAACCGTGCCACATGGAGGTTGATACAGGGTCAGCGCTCTCAATAATTTCGTGGAACACCCTCAAGAGACTCCACCCCAGCCTATCTACTAGCCAGCTTCAAAGATGCCAGTTTGGCCTGAAGGACTACCAGGGGAAGACCATTCCTGTGATCGGCAGAGGCAAGTTCCTTGTCAGTTTTAGAACTTTTAAAGGTCACCTACCTCTAGTGGTAGTTAACGGCAATCTACCCACCTTATTGGGGCTCGATTGGTTTCCCCACCTCGGCCTAGGGCTAACAGGAGTCCATGCTGTCTCAACCTTAGACACTGACTCCTTATTCGCTGATTACGCAGATGTGTTCAGCGAGGAGCTGGGGTGTTATAATGGAACCCCCATCTCATTCTCAGTTGACCCCCAGGCAGTCCCAATCAGACTAAAACCGCGTAGAGTCCCATTCGCTATTCGGCCAAAACTAGACGCTGAATTGGATAAACTATTAAAACAAGGGGTCATTGAGCCAACAGATTTCGCCAAGTGGGAGACGCCCATTGTCACACCCCTCAAAAAAGACGGTAGCCTGAGAATTTGCTCGGACTACAAGACAACAATCAATAAATATTTACAAGTTAGCGCTTACCCTGTGCCCGTCATCCAGCACTTATTACACACATTCGAACCAGGCAGCATTTTTGCTAAATTGGACATGTCTCAAGCATATCAGCAGTTCCCTGTAGATAACCAAACAGCGGAACTCCAGACCATTGTCACTCACAGGGGTGCCTTCCGATGCAAGCGTCTCCAATTTGGCGTTAGTGTTGCCCCAGGTATTTTTCAATCCCTCATGGAGCGGATTTTACAGGGCCTCCCTGGTATAGTACCCTACTTCGACGACATCTTAGTCTCGGCCAGGGACAGACCCCAACTCTTCCAGAGAGTGCGAGCAGTGTTAGAGCAGTTCAGACAGCATGGCCTCAAGTTGAAAAAAGAAAAATGTGCCATTGCCACTAGACAGGTGGACTTTCTGGGTTATAAAATTGACGCCTCTGGCATTCACCCCCTGGAGTCCAAGGTTAGGGCAATCCACGAGGCCCCCACTCCAACCTCCAAAACTGAGCTACAAGCTTTCTTGAGGCTGCTGAACTTTTACGCATCCTTCTTGCCCCATAAAGCCTCAGTAGCCGAACCCCTACACAGATTACTGGATAAAAAGTCACCTTGGCACTGGGGGCACAAAGAAGACCAGGCGTTTAACGCCGTCAAATCACTACTCACGTCGGAGGCGGTGCTTATCCAATTCGACCCTAACCTTCCTTTAGTACTGGCAGCAGATGCATGCCCTTTTGGAATTGGGACGGTCCTTAGTCACAGACTTCCCAATGGCGCCGAGGCTCCCATCGCCTTTTTCTCAAGGACGCTCTCTGCCACGGAGCGCAATTACAGCCAGATCGACAAGGAAGCCCTAGCAGCTGTTGCGGCCATGAAAAAATTTCACGAATTTCTTTTTGGCCATTTTTTCGAACTGGTTACGGACCGCAAGCCCCTCCTGGGCCTACTGGCCGGGGACAAACAGACCCCTCAGGTCCTTTCCCCTAGGATGACAAGGTGGACACTCTTCCTAGCAGCCTACTCCTACAAACTTATACACCGCCCGGGCAAAACACTGTCCCACGCCGACGCTCTCAGTCGCTGCCCCTTACCCGCTCCGGCTGAAGACCCCGCTCCTGTCAACGCTATTTTCGAGATCACCCAGTTGGACCTGCCCATCACTGCCCTTGACATTGCTGCTAAAACCAAGGCAGACCAAACGCTCGCCCAGGTGCTCGACTGGGTGAGGAGGGGTGGCGGGTGGCAACGTTGAAAACAAATTCACACCCTTTAAGACTCGCATGCAGGAGCTGTCCAGTTTGCAGGGTTGTCTACTATGGGGCACTCGAGTGGTCATCCCGACCTCGCTGCATACCCGAGTCCTGGAGGCGTTGCACGAGGGACACCCTGGCATCGTGAGAATGAAGGCATTAGCACGCAGCTATGTGTGGTGGCCGGGTCTCGACGAGGACATTGTCAATTGGGTAAGTTCCTGCAACATCTGTCAGGAATCCCGTCCTGCTTCCCCCATTGCCACCCCTACCAGATGGGAGAGCGCCAGCGCCCCTTGGTCTAGAATTCATATCAATCTGGCCGGCCCCTTGCATGGGAAGATGTTCCTAGTGGTCGTGGACGCCTATTCCAAATGGATTGACGTAGCGCAGCTATCCATGACCACCACTCTAGCAATCACCAACATGTTAACGCGCCTGTTCGTGACGCACGGACTACCCGACTCCATTGTCTCCGACAATGGCCCACAGTTCGCATCGACCGAGTTCAGCCGTTTCGCTGCCAACCTGGGTATCCGCCACATTTTCACAGCCCCATTTCATCCTGCCAGTAATGGGTTGGCTGAAAGAGCCATCAGGACCACTAAAGAAGCCCTCGCCAGGTTCAGCAGGGATGACTGGCACCACAAACTCTCGCGGTTCCTGATGAGCCAGCACTCAACCCCTTGTTCAGTCACCAATAAGTCCCCAGCGGAGCTCCTGATGGGCCGGCGCCTGAGGACTGTATTGGACAGACTTCACCCACAATACTGCCCTGACTCTCCCCTTGCTTCCTCATCGGGGGTTAGACATTTTATTTTACAGGAGCCAGTATTCGCGGGGAACTTCGCTGGGGACCCACTATGGATTCCAGGCGAGGTCATAGCCATCACCGGGCCGAGGTCGTATAGGGTCAGGCTGGAGGATGGCCACGTCTGGAGGAGGCACATAGACCAACTGCGGAGGCGCCTCAGCACCCTTGCCAGCAGGGTTCCAGAGTCACCAGACGAAGGGGAACCTCCTCATCCGCCTCACAGCCACATCATGCCCAACGACCAGTTCGCACCTACAGTCGTGCCCGACAGCCCGAACTCGGACAACAGCGCCCAGAGGGTTGACCAGCCCGATCCAGTCCACGGGAGCTCGTTCCCAGTAACCAACCCTGCGAGTCCCGGGGATGCCCGAGCCGGAGAGCGCGTTGGTGACACTCTGCCGGCTCTACCGTCACAGACTGACCCTGAACAGACAGACAATGTTCCCGAGCTGCGCCGTTCCGGGCGCCAACACAAGCCCCCTGTCTACCTCAAGGACTATGCATGTTCGCATCTGGGGGGAAGGGGTGTTATGTTCTGAGGACTCTAGGAGTTCTCACTCAGGTCCAGTCCCTTTGCGTGGGCGACCTTTCCCTTTCACCCATTGGTTGGTTCTTCCCAGCAGCCAGCTATAAAAGCAGGCTGCGGGGTCCAACCAGTTGCTGATTGCTGCGAGCCAGTTTCAGGCGTGGCAAGCACGGTCAGCCCTTTATTGTTATAATAAAGTACTTGTTGCACTCATGCTCTGGTTCAGCCTCTCATTGCCCAAACTTAACACTGCTTGTTTAGAATTCAAAAATTCTTGCCATTATAGGTTAAAGTATTGCTGCTCCTGCAGAAAAGGTTAAATGAGATTTAAGTGTAATGTAATAAATATCCACTGTTCATCAAGCCCTATGATAAATGTACTTTGCCTATTGTATATAAAGTTGGGAGCAGATTAAATTTCAGAAATCAGAGGAAAGAGGACCAGTACATTTCAATAGACACATAGAAGCAAACACACATGTACTAGGGGGCTTATGCAGGTCTGGATGAGATGAGTAGTTTTCAGGTCAATCCTGTAAAGACCTAATAGCTAAACCTAAGAACTGTGGATATTCGACCACTTAGATAGGGGTGATTCTGTTTTTAAAGTTGGATGGAGTTGCAGCCACAGACTCTGGAATGAGGTTCTCCCTGAGATCCAGATGGCCCCCCTCCTGAGGGGATTCTGGAGTTCCTTAAAGGTCCTGGGCTACAATGGGTGAAGGCCTTTGTGGAATGTGTTTGCATATGTTTTCAGGGATGGCTGGATTCTCCATCTTGGTTTTTTGTTTTTAATTTGTACTTGTTCTTAGTTACCTTGCTCCCTTTTTAAAATTCATATTGTATTTTATATTGTCTTTTATTGTGAGCTGCTCAGGTAATTATCCTGGAGTTGGACTGTAAATAAATCAAGAACATCATCATCAGATTCGAGTTTATTACTTAAAATTAACAAGATTCTCAGGCTTCTGTGGTGAGCTGGAGCAGGTCAAATGGTTGGCTTAAGAGAAGGCACCTTCCAAGTGTATAAACATAATATCAATTTATGCTTCACAAATAATTAAAATGTTACAATTTGGGAAAAAATACTGTAGACTAGATAATGCACAGCTTAGAAATGTACAGTATAAGTTGCAGATTTAACATTTGTCTGCAACTCCTTAAACCACAGATAGTGCAACATCAGAGGGCAACTGCACAACTCCTGGAAAAGACACCACTGCCTTAAGAATTTTTTGGCAGCTGCTGTAAACTTTCTGGAACACCTTTTTGCCTCTACATCCAGAGTATTGCACAGTCCAAATCCACCAATTGGTAAAACATTTCTTACTATTATCACCCTCAACAATATCCCTCTACCTAATGGCTATTTATAAAGCAAGAAAGAAAGAAAAAAGAGAAAAGAGTTCCTATCACAGAGGCATTGAAAACTAAATATTGAAAGTAAGGCAGATTAAGGCTGAAAAACTTGTATTTTACACAGTACTGTACATATTTTTTGGCTCAGTAGCTTTTGTGGCTTAGAAAATTATATCGAAGGCTTCACTGAAAAGGGATATTTAAGAAAGAATGGGTAAAAAATAAGGAAGGCAAAGTGGCCCCAAGAATAATAGACAGGGAAAGAACCATGTAACTTGAGAGAGCAAAAGAGACAGGTGACAGAAATTGGAGAGAGGAAGATAGGGAAGCATGAAGATTACAGAAATTTATCAATATATGAGAACAGAAAGATTTAGACTGACTTTTGCTAAATTGTGGGGGTTGTATGCTAAAAAGACTCAAATCTTAAACATGTAGCATTCTTTTAAAAAGCCACCTGACCTGGAGGGAGATGAAATATTACCCTCTCCATTGTATACAACATCTCTTTTCCTCTCTCCAGGCATCTACCTACTACCACAGTTCCCATACCGCTAAACTTTCACAAGGTTACAGACTTATTTGCCTTCAACTCATTCCTGACAGGCTTCACCCAGGGGTGCCCACTGTTCTTGGTGCAAAGAGGTTTGTCCCTTTTCTTTGAGCTACTTCCACATTTCATGTTCTGACAGTTCAAGGGATGCCTATGTATTTGATCACTAAATGCAAAAAACAGCCCAAGCCCCAATGACAGACAACCGCTGCATATCCCTGTTTATCCTTACAGTCACTGGGCTGTTTCTCATTCATGGGTGATACCTAAGTACACCATACAAGGTCTCGGTGGAATCTGGAGCCAGTTACTGGAAGGTCATGGAGTCTTTTATCTGCTTCAGCAGTTTAGTTGTATTATAGGGATGTAAACTTTTTGTTTAAATAAACATCTAATAACAGTTTTGTATGAACAATTTTTCATTTTTTTAAAATACTAAGCTCCTCCCTAAGAACAGCTTCTTATGGATTTGAATAGGAATGGATCAGAATTTCCTAAGGGTTGTTTGTGTTTGAAAATAATGTATATTATCAACTTCTCTAATTTGCTTGATGACTAGACAGAGAGAATAGAAGATTTAAATATGAAATAAATTGAGGGGTGGATAGATTTCTCCCTTCAGGCAAGTCTTTTATATGTTGTTCCTAAAAATCTAATTTTAAATTCCATTTTTAACTGTGTCCATGGTACTGAATTAGAATTACTTTCTATCTTTCATCCTTAAAGATTCCTCATTTTTACAGGCACATGGTAGTAAGTATATCTTGAGCCTCTCCATTCCAGATTCTCTATTGAATTTGATTAGTGTAAATATCAATAATTTGATCAATTAATGTTAATAAGTTAGCCAAATTCAAAGACACCTTTTAAACTGGATAAAATATTTTTAATTTTAAAAGACAAAGTGGCCAGATTTAGCCAAACCTTTATTTGAATAATTTATCCTATGGATTATTACTATGATCAGTCACAGAGGGGAACTTTCTTCTATGTGTTCAGCATCACATTTTCTTCTGAGATAGGCTCAAGGGATTTGAGTATGCTTTATGGACCAACCCTATAAAGCAAAAGGGGTCATCCTTAGGTTCAAAACTGGGTTCAGACCTTGGACAGTTTTCCCAGAACCCTTCAAACTGGCTGTTGTCTTTTAATTCTGAATAAGTGTAAATTATGAAATGCATGAAGAATAATCATATTAACTGTATTTAATCAATTACACTGAATTTAAATTAAATTAAGTAAACATTAGGTCTTGTCTTCTTTATCCACCTATATTTTGGGAAAGGCTGTCTGCTACTTCATCACTCTAAGTCAAAAGATGATGATGATGATGATGATGATCAGTATGATGATGATGATGATAATGTCTTTTTCATATATATAACTCAAGGCAGGAAACATTCTCTTGCCTCCTATTTTAACCACAGCAACAACCCTATTAGGTGAGTTGGGCTGAAAGACAGTAACTGGCCCAAAGTCATCTAGCCAGCTTTCATGCCTAAGGGAGGCATAGAGCTCACCATCTTCAGACCTGCACCTCAACTACTACATCTATAGGTATAGCTATATAATCTTATCTCTGTAATGGAGTGC